>NC_134708.1:130080969-130395311 GCF_043290135.1 Rhipicephalus microplus
TGCATCACCGGTATTAATGCGATGTTTGACTTGCGATGTTTGACTTATGGGCCTACCGTCAAAGTCAAATATGTCCGAATAGCTCGTGAGAAGATCAGTGAGGTCTTTGACCTGAGACGGCAAGAGGTCTGAGGCAATCATCTTAGTTACATTGTTGAGCCGTGTAGATTTGGCTGCGTCGGTGCTATGCGGGTTCGGCGAGGCGACTGTGGCCAGTTCACGTGACACTGATGAGATCTGGCACTCGTGTGACGGTGAAAGAGTGGCGAGAACAATGCCTTGTGGTAGGATTTGAGGGCTGAGTCCGAAGTTCAGAAGAGGAAGGCACGTCTTGTTCGCTGTGACAGTTAATATGGTGTACGGGGAGGAAACGTTGCGGGCCAATAAAACACCGGGAGAGGGAAAGACCACGTAATCCCCATCCGGAACACTGGGATACGGTTCAACTGTGACACAAGTTAGGGCTTGGGGTGGGAGGCGAACAAACTCAGCGCACGAAAGCTTGTTCTGTACCATCTTCGACTCTTCGGTGGCCGCAGGCAAGTCAAGTTGCACGACGCCGGCTGAGCAGTCAATTACAGCGGAGTGGTCGGACAAAAAATCGAGTCCAAGGATGACGTCATGTGGACAGTGAGCGAGAACATGGAATAGAACGGACGTCTGGCGGTCGGCGAATCTCACACGCGCGGTGCACATTCCGAGCACAGCCGGGGTCGCTCCACTAGCGACACGTACAAATAGGGACTCTGGCGGCGTAAGGACCTTGTTTAATCGTGCACGGAGGTCAGAGCTCAGAATTGAAATATGTGCGCCGGTGTCAATAAGGGCAGTAACAGGAAGGCCATCCACTTCTACATCAAGCAGGTTCTTGTCCGTAGTCAAGGTCAGCAGAGGGTTTTCAGGTCGGGAGTCCAATGCAGCGTCACCTCCGGGAGCTGCATTGCTCAGTTTTCCGAAGAAGGGCGTCCACTAGGGTGGGGCGACGAATAGCGGCGGTGCTGAGGTGACCTGGAGCGACGGTCATGCGGGGACGGCGAACGGCTGGACCGGCGGACTGGTGTCGCAGGAGTGCCATTGTACGGTCCATCGTCACGAGCGCTGTACTGCAGGGGCCGGTGGTTGTCGTCACGTCGATAGCCAGGAAACGACCGAGGTGGATACGTGCGGAAACGACAGTAGCGGGAGATGTGTCCTACACCATGACAATGAAAACATATAGGCTTGTCGTCCTGTGTCCTCCACTGAGCAGGATCACGATAGCGGCGGAATCTTTCTGGTGCAGGAGAAGGCGCTATGGTACTGACTCGAGGTTCCGTCAACGAACACACAGGCTGCAGCCCAACGTTTGCCAGCTCCTCTCTCACGACCTGTTGGATCAACGAGATCGTTGGTCGATCATCAGATGGGCGGGTCAGAAAAGACGGAGACGCGGCCTCGATTTCTCTACGAACGATGCGAACCACACTTTCGTTGTTATGTGGTTGACTGCATGGCGGCTGAAGGTCCTCGCAAGATGACGTAGCGGCCGTGTTCGGAAGTCGCAAGAAATTCTTGGCGACCCGGCGACTCTTCAGCTCTTCGAATCGGCGGCACTCTTTGATGATGTCATCAATGGTGGAACAGTCTTTGGAAACCAGTATGTTAAAAGCATCATCTGCAATGCCTTTAAGTAAATGGCTTACTTTGTCTTCCTCGGACATGTTGGGGTCGGCACGATGGCAAAGGGCGAGAACGTCAAGGATGTAGGTGACATATGATTCGGTCGTAGTTTGTGCCCGACCAGAGAGTTCTTTAGAAGCGGCCCGCTGGCGTCCGACGGCCTTACCAAACAGGTCACGAAGCTTCTGTTTGCAAGTATCCCAGCTGGTTATGTCCGCTTCATGAGCCTCGAACCACGCGCCAGCTGTTCCGCAGAGATAGAAGCCAACGTTGGCGAGCATCATCGTAGGGTCCCACCGGTACACTGCTGCAAACCGCTCGAACTTCGGAATCCAGTCGTCAACGTCAACATGGTCGGTGCCGCAGAAGTTGCCAGGGTCGCGCGGTTGCGTCAATACGACCGGCTGTACAGGCTGCGCCGGAGTCGCGGCTGAAACAGGAGCGGCAGAATTGGTTTCTGTTGCCATGGTCGGGCAGTCGAGAACACGTCCGCTTCGAAGTTCCGTCTTGCGTCGTACCCAGCACCTCCACCAAAATGTTGCGAATGTATTTACTACTTTAGAGTAGAAAAGTACTCCAGCAGTCAAGATGGCAGCCGTTGTGTATTTCGAACAGCCCAAAAACGTCGTCGTCTTCTTCTTCGCACCGCCCGCATAGCTGCATAGCCGCGAACCCGCAACAATATTGTCCGTGCCAGTGTTTTCCTCCGCGACAAGGCGTGTACTTGGTGTTCTGGTGATACTACCCCGAACTCACTCTCACGGCGGCAACAGGCTCGAGCGATATGACCCCGTTGTTTACTCTTGAAGCATGACGCCGAGCGGATGCGGCAATCCTCGGGTCCGTGCCTTTTTTCTCCACAGCGGTAGCACACAATCTGTGGCCGGCTTCGTGGGCGATAGGACCGGCCTCCTAGCGCTTGCCCACTTGCCTCAGCAGTGAGGCTTACTATCTCGTGCGCGTTAGCCTCGGCCTTTTCTATAGATATCGCAATTTCTTCCGCTTCGCTCCTCGTCAGCTGTGGCTTCGCGAGTAGCTGCCGATGCACTCCGACGTTGTGCAGATCACACACGATGCGATCTCGTAGCATTCTGTCCAACGAAGCACAAAAATTGCAGGTGTCTGCTATTTGTCGAATAGCCACGATAAAATCCTTGACCAGTTCGCCAGGCAACTGACTGCGGGTGAAGAACTTATAAGACTGTGCTATCTCGTTCAGTTGCGGCAAGAAGTGCTGCTTAAGCAAGGCTATCACTCGGTACCAAAGCTCATTCACCTTATCCGGAGCACAATGTCTGCTCAGTACGTCGACAGTGTGGGTGGACAGTGCAGTCACCAACAGGGCCCGCTTCTTGTTGTCTTCCATGATGCCATTTCCCTCAAAGAAGGCTTCCAGCCGAGCCTGGTACGCGGGTCACTTGTCGCTCGTCTCGTCGAACTGCGGCGGGCTGGCGTATTTTTCCATGGGTGCGGCGGTCATGACGGACGAAGTTTACGCACCGCTTTCGTCCCACCCTCGTCGCCACTGAAACGAACAAGAAAAACGTTTATTGCCATAGCACGGTTTTATGTAGCGTTGTGCGAGAGGGGTTGCGGGGAAGGGAAGGAGAAGAAGCAGTGGTGATAACGGCGGCTTCGGCTGGCGTGACGTCACGTATACATCACAGAATCCTTGAACTTGGCAGGTATGCAGGAAGACACACGCGAGTTGTTTTGACTGAAATAGATTATGCTAGTTGTGTTGATCCTTTGAGACTCTCACCTTAGTGAAAAACTCTACCCTTGTGTGTTCGGCCACTCCTAGCCAATATAAGATAAGACTGCAACGCTGATGTTGGCGATTGCGATTGAAACCCCCCTCTCACCCCCTTTTGTTTTTCGCGAAGTTTTTTTTTGTTTGTATATCCTTGTTTTTTTTTGTGTTGCACCCCCCCGTTGCTGAAATCTCCCGGATTCAGCATCCTTGAACTTGGCGGGTGGGCATTGGTGAAGCCTTTTCATCTCAGTTGCGTTAGGAACAACACATTGGCGCCCCATCGCATAGTGTCAGCTGAGTCTGTGATTCTACCAGGAGGACTGAAGCTTCCTGTGTTCAAAACATACTCATCGACAACAGTGGCTGCCCTCTGTGATGCTCCAGGTGGGACCCCAGTGAACACTTGTTCAGCCGATTCAAAAATTTTACCTATGATCGACAAGTCACTTACTGCCGACAAATACTACATGCTTCTGGACGTCCTGTTAAAATACGTGGCGGTTTTGATTTTTTACATGATCCTGCGTCCTCGATTCTCGTGTCTCGGACTCTCCATATGATACACTGCAACAGCACAGCCCATCCGTCAAAAACTCTACCAAGTGTCGCCGTCTAAGATAATTGACGAACAAGTGCGTGATATTGTTTCAGGGTTGGTGACTTCTGTACAAAATGCTTTTACAGAGGAAAAGCCACAGGCAAGTCACAATGGCTGATTGGCACACTCACGCGCCTCTCAGCTGATTGAGTCCTTCCTCTTCCTTTACTTCATTTCCGTAACAGGACCCCCGGGCGCAGGAGCGCCGTGTCGGCGCAAGTCCGGAGAAGTGCGACAGAAGTAGGGTTTCATGCGCGAAACATGGACAATGTCAACAAGTGACGAACTCGGTGACATATTGGAGTGCAATGGCGCTTACTCGTAGTTGACGTCGCTAACTTGACGCAAGACTAAATAGGGTCCTGCGTATCGGGACAAAATTTTTTCGGAGAGACCTACACGATGACCAGAGGAGCATGCGGTCACCATGAGCAAATGTTATATTACGATGCCGGTGGTCGTAGCGGGCTTTTTGCATATCCTGTGACCTGGTGAGACGAGACTTGGCAACATAATGAGCCATGTGAGCCCGATCAATGGCTTCGCGAGCGTACTCTGAAGCAGATGGCTTGAGAGGTAAGGTGGTTTCAAATGGCAATATGGGGTCGCGACCATACAAAAGATAAAAAGGTGAGAATCCCGTGGTGCCATGTCGAGAGGAATTATATGCGAAAGTAACATAGGCCAACGTGGTGTCCCAGTCATGATCATCTTCGGAGACATACATCGAAAGCATCTCTGTGAGCGTTCAGTTAGGCCATTAGTTTGTGGATGGTAGGCGGTAGATAGCTTACGCCCTGTAGCACACAATCGAAGGAGGTCCTTGACAACTTTGGACAAGAGCGGCCGCGGTCTGTAAGCAGCTGTCGGGGTGCACCGTGGTGTAAGATGACATCATGAGGAAGAAAATCCGCGACGTCAGTGGCGCAACTGGTTGGCAGAGCCTTTGTTATCGCGTAACGGGGTGCATAATCTGTGGCGACGGCGAGCCGTTTATTTCCCAGTGTCATCTTCGGAAAAGGGCCAAGAAGGTCGAGTCCCACATGATGAAATGGTTCAGAGGGGACTTCAATTGGGTGAAGATATCCAGCTGGCAGCAAAGAAGGTGTTTTCCGGCGCTGGCAGAGGTTCGCAAGTGGCGACATATTGATGCACGCTGTGGTACAGTCCTGGCCAGAAAAAACGACGTCGCACGCGGTCGTATGTGCGTGAAACACCGAGGTGTCCCGCTGTTGGTGCGTCATGAAGTTATTCAAGTATGGCAGGCCGTAGATGACGAGGAATGACAAGCAAAAGCTCAGGGCCTTTAGTGCTGACGTTGCGGCGGTAGAGGATGCCGTCATGCAGCACAAACATATGGGATTCAGCGTCATGGCTGTCAAATTGGATGGTGTCGATGATGATATGCACCGACTCATCCCGTCGTTGTTCAATGCGCATATTGCCGATGTCAGTAAACGCCATTACGCTGCTCTCCAGGTCAGTCGCAACGTGATCAGGAGGATCTGCCGGATGACGAGAAAGACAGTCTGCATCCTTGTGCAAACGGCCAGACTTGTAGCTGACGCTAAACGAAAATTCCTGGAGCCTCAGAGCCCAGCGACCCTGACGTCCAGTCGGGTCCTTCAGAGAAGTCAGCCAGCAGAGGGTGTGGTGGTCCGTAATGACTGAGAATATGCGACCATATAAATATGGCCTGAACTTGGCGACAGCCCAAACTAAAGCTAAACACTCTCTCTCGGTGATGGAATAATTCTTCTCAGGAGGAGAAAGCAGGCGACTGACGTAAGCTATTACGCACTGTCTGCCGAGTGAGAACTGCGCCAATACCGTGGCCACTGGCGTTAGTGCGAACATCTGTGGCAGCAGAAGGATTAAAGTGGGCAAGTATGGGGGGTAGTTAAGTAGCCGATAAGAGCGGTGAATGCTTGAGCCTGCTCAGGGCCCCATGAGAATGTGGTATCCTTTTTCAGCAAACCTGTGAGTGGCCTGGCAATGTCGGCAAAGTTTTTCACCAAACGACAAAAGTAGGAACATTAGCCGATCAAGCTCTGGACATCGGATGTAGAATGGGGCACTGGAAAGCTACGGACGGCGCGGATCTTTTCGGGATCTGGTTGGACGCCATCAGCGTTTACAAGATGGCCCAGAATGGTAATCTGACGGCGGCCAAATTGGCTTTTCTTGGAGTTCAGCTGTAGCCCAGCTGTTCTGAAGACTGCGAGAATTGCAGCGAGATCGGTCAAGTGGCTATCGAAAGTAGACGAAAAGACTATCACATCGTCTAGGTAACGGAGACAAGTAGACCACTTATAACCACGCAGGAGAGAGTGCATCATTTGTTCAAATGTGGCAGGGGCGTTACATAGTCCAAAAGGCATGACCTTAAACTGGTATAAACCATCCGGTGTAATGAAGGCCGTCTTCTCATGGTCCATCTCATTGACAGAAATCTGCCAGTAGCCGGACCGAAGATCAATAGATGAGAAGTATGTAGCGCCGTGCAAGCAGTCTAACGCGCCATCGATGCGTAGTAGCGGGTGTACGTCTTTTCGCGTGATCTTATTGAGGTGGCGATAGTCAACGCAGAAGCGCCAGGTACCGTCCTTTTTCTTCACAAGGACGACAGGGGAGGCCCAAGGACTACTTGATGGTTCTATTACACCTTTGTTGAGCATTTTGTTAGCTTCCGCTTGGATAACTCTGCGTTCAGTGTGGGAGACACGATAGGGGCGTCGGCAAATAGTACTGGCTTCACCAGTGTTTATACGGTGCTGAACACTGGATGTTTGCTATAGAGGTCTGTCGTCGAAATAAAAAATGTCGGTATATGACTCGAGAAGGCGATGGATGTTGTTGACTTGCGCAGGATTGAGGTCAGGTGCAATCATTTTCGAGAAACGATTTGGCAGAGAACAGGTGCTGTTAGCTACAGGAGACTGAAGTAAATCAATCTCGGTGGTGAGAGCCACTATTTTGAATTCGTCAGCATCAGATATGCTGGCCAAGAACATGCCACAAGGAAGCACGTGAGGGCAAAAGCTGAAATTGAGAAGTGGGAGCGAGGTACAGTTGTCAGTGACAGTCACAAGCGTATGGGGAATGGCGATGTTGTGCTCCATGAGGACGTGGGTGAGAGGAAGGAGAACATATTGAACATTGGGAACCTGTGGCTGTGTGGTCAAAATGACGCAGGTGGCTGCCTGAGGTGACAGTCGCACATCCTGAAGAGACCACAGGCGCGGCGGGGCAGTGCGGTGTTCAGCGACTATCTGAGGCAGTTCTAGCTGAAGGATGCCGGTAGCACAATCGATAAGAGCAGAGGGATTCGACAAGAAGTCCAGGCCTAGGATAACGTCATAAGGGCAGTGGTCAATCACGACTAAAATGACAGAAGCAGTGTGGTCCTTTATACTTAAGCGGGCAGTGCACAGACCGAGAACTATCGGCGTGTCGCCATCCGTCACACGGAGCATTTGTGCAGCCGCTGGTGTCAGAACTTTCTTTTAAACTTGTGGGTAGGCTTCAACTCATGACCGAAATGCTTGCGCCAGTGTCTACAAGTGCTTGTACAGGTACGCCGTCTACTTCAATGTCTATTACACTTCGTCTGGTCGGAACGGAGAGAGGATTTGCTGCGGAAGTCGTCAATGCTGCACCACCTCCGGGGACTGCATTTCTCAGTTTTCCGAGACGATGCGGCCGGAAGCCATGGGGGACCAGAAGCGCCGTGGCTGCGACAAACGGGACGATGGACGGCGTATTTGCGGCGAATGAGACTGGTGCCCACGTGATGAAGGTGAGCGGCTGTACCCAGTGTTCCGAGATTGGTCAACAGCATTGGGCTCTTCGGCTGGTGAAAAGGTGCGGGCTGTACCGTCGAAACGGGTCATATGGGTCATTGCACGAGGGGCTGAAGACCATGTGTTGCGGCAGTAATGAGTAATATGTCTAACGCGGTGGCAGTTGAAACATATAGGGCGGTCATCTGCAGTTCACCACTCAGCCGGGTTGCGGGTACGTGGAGAAAACCGTCGGTTGGAGGAGAGCATCGCGAAAGGGCGTTGGCTGACACTGGGCGCGGTGACATGGTACACGGAATGCACACCGATGTTTTCAAGCTCCTGGCGCATGATGGCTTGAACAAGAGGAACAGTAACAGGAGTGGTATTGGTACTGCGCGAATAGAACGCCGAGGGCGCCATTGCTTCCAATTCGCGGCGAACAATGCGTGTCATGTCTTCAGGCGGGGACGGACGTTGTGGTTTGGACTGGTTCTCGCAAGTGCATCAGCCAACTGAAGTACATCAGTTGACTGATGTACTGTACTATACCTTGGCCGTGCCTCTCAAGTAAAACAGTACATCAGCCCACCGAAGTGTGGGATCCCATCTGTTCGGCACACTCACTCGTTCGAACATGGCCAACCAGTCGTCAACGTCGACGCCATGAGTTTCGCAGAATGTACCAGGATCGTTAAGTGGCGTGAAAACGTATGGTTGGGACGCCGTGTTCGTAGGAGACGCTGAGGTTGATGCGGAGGGCTCAGCATTGGCCATGGCTGGAAAACTGATGCGACGTCCGCTGCGGAGCTTCGTTGCCTGATAGTTACCCAGCAACTCTCACCAATATGTTACAAGGTCGGTGACTACTGTACACAATGCTTTTACAGAGGAAAAGCCACAGGCAAGAGTCACATTGGCTGATTGGCACACTCGCGCGCCTCTCAGCTGATTGAGTCCTTCCTCTTTCTTTACTTCATTTCCGTAACAGTATGCTGCAGAAAAGTGTCATTCGAGAATCCTTGAGTCCTAATGCAGCTCCAGTGATTCTAGTCAAAAAGAAGGATGGCAGCAGAAGATTGTGTATGGACTATTGTTGTCTGAACTCTGTCACAAAGAGAGATGTCTACCCACTTCCACGCATTGATGACGCTCTAGACTGCCTCCATTCAGCATCTTACTTTTTGTCCATAGACTTACGCTCGGGCTACTGGCAAACAGCTGTGCATCTGATGGACAAAGAAAAGACTGCTTTTGTTACCCCGGGCAGACTATATGCATTTAACGTGATGCCCTTTGGTCTATGTAACGTGACTGCTACATCTTAAAGGTTCATGGACACCATTCTGCGTGGCCTAAAGTTGAATATCTGTATGTGTTATCTTGGCGATGTTGTGATCTTCCGGTGTACTTTCAGCGAGCATAATGAACGGGTTGTGATGGTTTTGGAATTTATTCGAAATGCTGGCTTGGTTCTCGATGTGAAAGTGTTGTACCTCATCAACAAGGATGGCATGAGGCCCGACCCGAATAAGACAGTGTCTGTTAGAGCTTTTAAACCACCTGGCTTAGAGAAGGAGCTTCGAAGCTTTCCGGGTCTCTCGTCTTACTTTCACCGATTTATTCCCGCATTTGATGAAGTTGCCTTTCTTCTGACCTGTCTACTCTACCAAGGTGCTATTATTGAATGGACTCCTAATTGTGAAACTTCCTTCAACCAACTGAAGTTCTTGCTCACGTCGCAGCCTATCCTTCGGCACTTCAATCCTTCTACAGCGACTGCAGTTCACACCGACGCAAGCGGCATTGGCATAGGTGCGGTCTTGGTACAGCAATGTAATCAAATGGAACACATGATCGTATATGCCAGTCGCACAATAACTTAGCCAGAACGCAATTACACTGTGACCGAGCAAGAATGTCTTGCACTCGTCTTCGCTGTGCAGCGATTCAGCTCATACCTGTACGGTCGTCCTTCCCAAGTGGTTAGGGATCATCATTCTTTGTGCTGGCTTATCAACATACGGGATCCATCAGGCCGTCTTGCACGCTGGGCCCGCTGGCTGCAAGAGCACAACTTCACGGCATCGTACAAGAGCGAAATGAAACACGCGGAAGCAGACTGCCTTTCTAGGATGCCGCTTGATGCCACAGTTTGCATACATAGAAGAATGATGTTTTGAATGACAGGGCAGAAACATAATTTTCTGTTTAATTACGAACTCTGCTGTTCAATATTAGATTCGCTTTGCTTCTGGCACACTATTCAATTCTCGCTCTTTTGTCAGAATTCACTATGAAGGTCTCTAGTAACAGATCACTGGCACAGGCCTTTGTCTTTCAGTAGGCAAAGAAGTGAGGTGGTGGCAAACTTTGCCTACAGTTCATTGCTCCCTGCTTATTACTGATTTTATAGACCAGCACTGTACTGCGTATATGCGTAGTCTCTTCTTGGATTAATTGATGTCATTGTATTTGACTAACTAATGATTGTTTTTTTGGTTATTAATGTCAAAACATGAAAGAAACTATGGAGTAAAATGTGCAATACACTAAACCAGCCATTTTTTTCATGCTTACGAGCTTACCTTGTTTGGTTGATATGAGTGCTAGGTGGTAAAGCTCAAGATGACGACACTTGAAAGAATCTTTTAGCTAGTCTGCGTGCCATGCTCCTTGTGGCCCAAAGGACTCCTATAAAGGGCATTGGGTTTTCTTCAGGCACTCCACTCGAATCATTGCCAGGTATCGTGGACTCATTTGTTGTTGCAACGGAATCCCTGGCTGCTGGCGCAGCAGCATCGGATGGCTCATCCATGGCTGTAGCTGTAGCCGAGACCACATTTGCCATCCCAGAACCTGTGGAAAGGGCAGCAAAGCAGGCAAGTGGAATTGTTTTGCCGATTTCAAGGGGAAGCTATTTTTAAACATAGTCTCCTACGATTACCTAGAGGGAACTCAGGTGCTGGAATTGTTCAGCCAGTATGGGAATGCTGGGTAGTGCACGGATTCACCTAGTGCTTGCGGGTCAAGTGTACTAGTGGCTTTGTTGTATTGTGGAGTTTGTTTCGGATAAAGGGATGGATCGTTAAGAGCTGAGTGACAAAATTTAAATCAGTGAGCCTGAAAAGGTGGTGATTTAGAACTACTGAACTTTGTCTTGTTATAAAGCCGCTTCAGGCCACTTTGAGGCAAACAGAGCTTGAACAATCAAGATTAAATAAATGCGTGTACTGCCCATTATTTCCATGCCATGCTGGCTGGAGCACCATGCATTGCTGCTCGCACAATCACCTGTGTTCCCTGTAGTAAATACAAGACACTCAGTTAACGGAAATCTCTTGAACAGAACTGTTGCCTGAGAAAATAGAAATTTCATGCTGCTTGCTGTGCGCGATTCCTGGATTTGGCTGAGCTAATAGTAGCAGTGTCTAGATGCGTTTTTTCACCTTGCTCGGACGACGACTTCTTCAAGGGAGGATGGACAGCAAAGACAGGTGTGCAACTGCTACTAAATATTTTCAAGTAAACTTCACAAAATTTTGCTAGTTGCTTCACGACAGCTCTTACTAGATGTCTTGTGAATTTGGCAAGAAATTACAAAGCCATTCTATAAGTAATAAAAATATATAGATTTACTTTTTCTTTTTTTAAAACATTTGTGAAAAATATTCTGCATGTAAAATGGTAAAATCTCTTCCAATTATTACATGTGCCTAGAGTATTCATCTGAGGCAAAATAATAATTGTAAGCTTCGCCATTCCTCAGTTATAAACTTAGGTGCTTGATTGACCTGAACTTTGTGACTTTTTTCTTGGAGAAACATTTTGGCAAAAATACAATTCTGGTGGCAACACTATCATCTTGCTTCAGAATGGGTGCATGCTATTCAAAAAGAATCCCAAAAGTTTGCACTTGATAACCTCATTGGTTACAGAGAAAATGTTTGTTTTCTGATGAAAAGTACTGTTTGGAGAAAACTCCATAAAAAGTTTGAGTTGCCATAGTGCAGATAAGTGATTGGATGTGTTTGGGGTAGTTTTTAAATCCTTTCCACTGTGCATAAAAACGCATCATTTTGTGGAAGCACTTGTCGGTAATGCTGAATTACCATGCTATGAAAACTGAAAAATTGCATTTTAGTTAATTTTGCCCTCCATTTCCCCTTGAGTAAGCTTTCTCTCAAGGGAATAAACAGCAAGATGTGCTCTGTATAAAGTTGCACTCTTTCACAGTTCTCAATAATTGAATAGGAAGTTTTGAATTTGGAGCACTGTGAATACAGGTGCTCATTTTTTTTATTAGGTTTGTGCCAGGATTTCTGTGGCTAAACAAGGCTGCACAGTCGGAAAAAGAATGGCTTGAACTGGGACTTGGCAAATTGTTTTCTTGGGGGTTCATCACTTCTGGAAAAAAACAAACAAAAAAAACGTGCGAAACAACACAGACAGAAACGTGGCACCAGTGTTGTGTCTGTCGGTGTGTTGCTTAGCACTACAATTTTTTCCTTGAAATAGTATCGTGTTGTGAAACATGGAGTGTGTCTGCTAGAGAATATACACTTGCACCTCGTCATAATAAAGTTCAAGGGGAGCCACAATTATTTCGTTATATCGATCATAACAGTTTGTGGCAATGTATGCTCAGATGGGCGCACACTTAAAAGCATGCAAAATAGAAAACCGCCTTGCGGCCCAATGTACCGCTACGCGACCACGCGTGCTGTGGAAAATAAACACTGTCAAATCTCGTTAATTCAAACACCCTTAATTCAAACTTTTGGTTAATCCAACTCACGATGAGATCCCGTCAAAGCTATGTGTATTCCAATGGGTGACAACGCCCTGTAATTCGAACGCGCAAGCACTTGCAATGATTATTTTAAACATACCGCGCTCCAAAAATGCTTTCAGCACCATGCCCAATCCCGCGGCGGCACCTCTCAACGCTGCTCGAAAGAAGAAAAATAAGAAAAGGAAAAAAAAAGACTGTGGCTGATTGTTTGCTCTCTTAAATGCCGATCTGGTAGTGGTTGGAAGAAGGCTCCTAATTTCTGCAGCCCGGTTGGGAGCACGGTGCAGTACGTGTGCGACGCTTCTCCCTTTTCCGTCTTTGCACGTAGAGACCCTTCTCCTTTCAAGGCCGCGCGTGGACAGCGAGGGGAAAAAGGAAAAGAAAGCTGTCGCAGAGAGTCCTCTTTTTTTCGATGGAGAGGGTAGCAGCGGAAATTGCTTTGCACCATGGTGCTGTTTCTCGGTCATGTGACCCGCTGAACGCTTCCTCAATCCTCTCCGCTGGCTGTGTGAGGAAGACTACTCTCTCGGCTGTGCGTGGCATGGCTGTAAGGTCGGCGCGGTAATTTTGAAAGAGCCGCACCAAACGAGCGTCCAACCCCGCTGAAAACGATATACTTAACACACTACGGTCGGTTTTTCTTTAGATAGACAATTTGATTCACTAACTTAGTTCGTTATATTCATTTACCGGTCAATTTTACTTCAAACGAGGTTTAAAATGCATGGTTCTTAATGGAGCTTTCAAGGGAAATTTCATTTACTTTGTTATATTCATTATTTCATTATATCCCATTACGTTATAACGAGGTTTGAGTGTAGTTCAATGATTTGGCAGTTGACCAGAATTTATGGATGTCAAAATTCAATGGAAAATAATGCATTCTATATTTGGGAAATCAGATGGGTGATATTAGGCAGCTCAAAGAGGCCTTAGTGAAAGCCCTGCTGGTCACTGTTGGACTGTTTGTGTGCCGTCTGACCCTCTTTCTTGGAACCGACAGTCGGGGTTATTGAACAAGATAAGCAGATTGGGCGAGTTGGTGACGTTTCATGATAAAAATATACAGCAGGGCTTCACTACGAGACACCGGAAAGAAGAGAGACACACGGCGCTTAACTTGCAACTGGATCCTGGGGTTATTGAATGAAAAAAGTTAATCGCTAACAGTTCCACTGATTTCGTGAGGCCATCTTATTATAACTCATCCCCTAAACCACCCAGAGGTTCAAATTAAGTATGGTGTTGCTGTCGTGCACAAGTCTACAATGAACACGCAACTGCGAGAATTTTTAGAAATGGTGCCGTAGAATAGTTGCACGCAATCTGATGATTCAAAAGTGGAGTGGGCTGCAAGGGGGAGCGTGACATGTGGTGCAGCTTTGGTACACTTGGTCGTTTTGCTGTCGCATGATTGCTCGGTAATGCATATGGAGATATTGAAGTTATGCTCCTAAAGAGTTTGCAAACAATTTATTGACATAAATGCGTTTGGCACTCGTATTGCTTTTTAATTAAGTGCATGCTCGAAAGAAGTACCACGACACATTTTAGCCGTGGATAAGTTCCTGGCTGAAACATTGAATGTTTCCTCAACAAGGGCTTCATGGAAGTGCGTCTCCAAGGGACAGGAGGAGAGGAGATCAGAATTCTAATTTCAGAATCTCACTTGGACAAAAAACACCTCTTTGTGCTGCTGTGCTGGCTACTACATATATTGGTGCGGTCAAACCTCATGACTGCAGTTAAAGGGACACTAAAAAAAAAAAGAACTTCTTGCATATTGCTAAATTGCGATTTACACAATACCAAAAACACTTTATGCGAAGGAAACAAACGCAAATTTATGGGCTCGGCTTTTTTGCTAGACACTACTAATGAGAGCCAACAAACAATGATGCCTAGGAAAGTATAGGGGATGTTACTAGAAGTGATTGTAATGTAATTGTGAAGAAAGAAAAGTGGATAAAAATGTAACTTGGCACTTGTAGGGACCGAGCCTGCAGCCTTCGAAAAAAGTGTGTGACGCTCGACCAACTGTGCTACGGCGCCTTTCCTTGACATCGTCTTTTAGTTCTCATTAATATTGCGTCTAACAAATATAAATGAGCCCTGCAATTACCACTTTTTTTCTTCATTGATAGCGAAGATCGCATGCTATGTGATGCCAACAGGCAAAAAGTGTGTTTCACACTCACCTCAATTGCTACGGATGACACTGAGTGACACTCCCACATTTAGATGCAGACGTCTACCCTTCAAAGTAAACGGAGGGAATAACCGCCTCTGTAGCTAAGTAGGTAGGGCATCGGACGCGTTATTCGAAGGTTGCAGATTTGATTTCTGCCGGCGGAAAGTTATCTTTTCATGCACTTCTTTTTCTTGACATTTGCATGACAGTTAACGCTTATAATGTTCCCCACACTTTTGTAGCTTCATTGTTTATTAGTTCTCATTATTACTTTTACCACGATAAGACGGTTAGTACGCCAAAATTATGTGCGAAAAGAAACGCTGGGTGGCTACACCAGCTTGATATTTCTGCGCTAAAAGCAGTCACATTATGAATTTTGACAGTGTCTACTGGTTCATAGGTAGTTCTTAAATGGTAAAAATGAAGTGCATCGCCCTCTCAAATTCATGACTTCAAGTGCGGCGTGAAATTTAAACATGAAACTGACTTTTCCTCCTCTAATAATGAACATATGATGATGAAACTAATGACTCATTTGTCAATCTAAGCACATTGATTGTTTTACTTTACTGTCTGTCTAATTTAGGCAGTGGCTGCTTTTGTGTGTTCAGGCTCCCTCTGCCCAGACTACCATGATCAAAAAGGCTGGCAGCCTATTGCGCCAACCTTCTTCGAAAAGTGCAGCGCCGGCTGGCAGGAGTGTTCCATGTGAGTGTTTCACCATCCCACTGCATCACTCCAGCTATGCTTCACCTGTTGGCCGCAGGGCATACACTGTACAGTGCGTTGAATTTATGAGAAGAGTGAACTGGGGGATTTGGCACTCATTGATGGTGAGAACTTTGTTTCTCTGCTACGTTTGCTCTCTCTGTTTTGATCGCACCTTAAAGGAACATAAATTTGACGTGAATTTAGACTTGACAAATAATTTTTCTGACAACTGGATTGTGGGTAAAGTCGCCATAATAGGTTGCTGATAGAACAGATAATTAGGCTAACTTTGATTTCTAGGCATTGGGTGAGCAACCTCTGCACACGAATGTCAGCACGATGTGGATTTAGAAGTGTTTAGAAGTGTTTAGAAGCCAGTTGACGAAACAATCCCTTCTGAAACTTGGTACATTAGGTCGTTGGCCCTTTGCAAGGACACTCCAGTACTTCAGTGTTACTGACCAAAACTTTCCTAGTGCTTGTAGAATGCAGGCAACTAAGAATGTCAAAGTATTAATTGTAGTGGAGCATATGCATCAACGCGTATGCGCCTTCGGAAGAGGACAAAAAGCCTGCTCTCTGTTTTTTGCGAGAACCTGTGCCGCCTTTTCCAGCCTTGCTGTACGGCTCTTTTCCGTTGCGACCTGCTTGCGACTTCTCTGATTCAATAAACCTCATTTCATTTGGTGGAGGATGCTGAGATCCCCTAGCAGACCTAAAGCTCCGCTCTCGCAACTTAGCCCAAAGACCATTGCACAAGATGACTGACGCCGTCATCAATCAGTCCACTCCAGCTCAGCCAGCACCCACCGGCTGCCCAGTCTCCCTGCCTCGGCGCTACCCGTCAACGGGACCCGCCCATCTTCAGCGGCAGTGGTGAGCAAGACTTCGAAGACTGGCTCTTCTTGTACGAATGCGTAAGCGCCAGTAACAAGTGGGAAGACTATTCTAAGCTTAGCTACGTTATCTTTTACTTGACTGACGTCGCTAAGCTTTGGTTCACCAACTGCGAAACCGCCATCGCCAACTGGTCCACCTTCAAGACCCTTGTCACCGAAGCGTTTGGCCGACCAGAGGTCCGCAAGCTCCGCGCTGACCAGCGTCTACGCCACCGAGCACAGCAGCCTGGAGAGACGTTTCCCAGTTATATTGAGGATGTGCTCGACCTCTGCAGGCGTCAACCCATCCATGCCTGAAAAAGAGAAGATCCGTCAAATTCTCAAAGGCATCGAGGATGGCTTGTTCCAGATGTTGCTGGCAAAAAGCCCGACCACTGCAGTAGTCCTCGTAAGCCTTTGCCAGAGCATCGACGAATTGCTCCGTCAGCGTTGCATCGCCGGGCAGAAAGTCCCATCACAAGATTCAATATCAACCGTCGCAGTCGCAAACTGCAACGTTCACCAAGGGACCCTTTCTAATTATATTAAAGAATTTATCAGAGAGGAAGTCGCCCGACAGCTCTCCCTAGTGCCTCATAGTGACGCATCCACCGCAAGCCTGCCTTCGACACTGCAGCAGGCCATACGCACTGAAATTTGCGATGCCCTCCCTGCAGTTCCGGCCTCTTACACGTGCCCTTCTGTGCCATCTCCTCTCTTGACTGCCGGCTACCCGCCACCTGTGCCAACTTCACCTCTCGGCTACACAGCTGTGGTCGCGCGGCCCCCGCCGCATACAGGCTCGTTTTCAGCACCACCTCATCCCGCTTCGGCTTAGTTTACAGGCCCCCACCTCACTTTTTTCGTCCATCTGATGCGTGGCGCACCTATGACAACCGCCCTATCTGCATCGTGTGTGGCATTGCTGGCCATATTGTACGCGTCTGCTGCCGCCGTGCCACACCTACGTACGCCTCTTTCGGAACTCCTACCTACGCGCTGCAACATGCCCCCACATCTGCGTCTGAACAAAGGCACTCAGACTCAGATCGCCCCTCATGATGTGCTCATTTCCCATCCCCGCGTCGCCGATCCCCATCACCTGTGCGTCGTCGACCACCTCCTGAGCAGGGAAACTAATCAGTGCAGTTTTGGAGGCAAGAACTGCAACTTCTGTGAAATTCTCAAGGCCTCTATTTTCACCAGAAAACGTTATTGATGTCTATGTTGAGGGAGTTGCCGCACTAGCGCATATTGATACCAGGGCTGCCGTGTGTGTGATGAACGAAAACTTTTGTGGGAGACTCAAGAAAGTGATCACATCTTTCTTTGGCATGGTGCTGTTCACAACGAGCTCGCAACGCGCAAGCCCTCAGATGTGTGTACAACGTGCGTCGTCATCCAAGACATTCTGTACATCGTCCAATTTTTCGTTGTACCATCTTGCTCTCATGACCTCATCCTGGGTTGGGATTTCCTACTTGTCACGAAGCTATCATTGATTGCTCACTTGCAGAAGTGTCCCTTGTGCCAACATGTGTATTTCCATCGCCCGACCGTTCTCCTTTGCCCTACAAACTCATTGTTGACGACGGCACCAACTTGCCTCCGGAAGCTTCAGTCCCTATTACTCTTTCATGTGCTGCTCAACCTGACGCCACTGTGGCGTTTACGCCATCTTCAGTGTTTACGCCATCTTCAGTGTTTACTGAACGCATGAGCATTTTTCCATTCGCCATTTTCACAATTGCGTCTGGTTCAACCATAATGCTGGTTACCAACCACAGCAACTACCCCATTGGCTTACTCCGTGGTGAAACTTTCGGATATGTACAACCTGTCGATCATATCGACGATCTTGATCTTGCCGATGAAACCGCATGTTGTAAAATCGAAACAATCACTCGTGCGTCTGAGCCATCAAGTTCACCAGCCTTCAACAACGCCATTGATGAAGACCTTCCCCCTTCTCATCGCCGTCAACGTGTTGATCTCCTTAACAAGTTTCTTTCTTCTTTCGACTTTCAACAACCTTCGTTAGGCCGAACCACGACTATCAGTCAAACTATTGACACCGGCTGACACTTGCCCCTGTGATAGCATCCTTACCGCGTTTTCGCCACAGAGCGCCCCGTCATTATGGTGCAAGTAGATGACATGCTTCAACGTTGAATTATACAGGCTTCTCAAAGCCCTTGGTCGTCATGTGTTCTACTGGTCAAGAAAAAAGATGGCACCATTCGATTTTGCATTGACTATCGCCGCCTAAACAAGATTACGAAGAAAGGTGTCTACCCGCTACCATGAATAGACGATGTTCTTGACTGTTTACAAGGTATCGAGTTCTTTAAATCTTTGGATCTGCGTTCTGGGTATTGGCAGGTGCAAATGGCTGAATGTGATCGCCCTAAACCAGCGTTTGTAACGCCGGATAGCCTATATGAGTTCGAAGTCATGCCATTTGGGCTCTGCAACGCACCTGCGACATTTGAGCGCATGATCGATATCATCTTGTGTGCCCACAAATGGAAAACTTGCTTGTGTTACTTGGACGACATCGTAGTCTTTTCAGATGATTTCCCGACACATCTTGGTCGTCTTCATGAGCTTTTGACGTGTCTAACTTCTGCAGGCCTACAAATTAACACCAAGAAGTGCCACTTCACAGCACGAAAACCAACCATCTTGGGACATGTCATCTCAAAAGACTGCGTTCTTCCGGATCCTGATAAGCTTCAAGCTGTCGCATAATTTCCAAAGCCCACATCGCTTGAAGCCCTCAGAAGTTTCGTTTGTCTCTGCTCATACTTTCGTCACTTCGTGCGTAACTTCGCGTGCATCATTGCACCTCTGACGAGTCTGCCTGCCACCAGCAAAGGCATATCTGCATGGTCGCCTGCTTGTGACAACGCATTTCGCCAGCTGCGCCGCCTGTTGACCTCACCACCTATCTTTCGTCACTACGACCCCACTGCTGACACAGAAATTCTCACCAATGTAAGTGGCATCGGTCTTGGTGCAGTTCTGGCACAACGGAAAGGCACCCAAGCTGAATACGTATTCATTGATGCAAGTCGTGCTCTCAAGAAAGCTCAATTAAATTACTCCGCGACAGAGAAGGAGTGCTTGGCGATAATCTGGACGTTGACGAAGTTTCGCCCTTACCTTTACGGCCGTCCTTTCGACGTGGTCGCAGACCACGACGCTCTATGTTGGCTTTCTACCTTCATAGACCCGTCTGGACGCCTGGGCCGTTGGGCACTTCGATTGCAAGAATACGATATTCGTGTTGTATATCATTCCGATCGCAAGCATGCGGATGCTGATGCACTGTCCAGCTCGCCAATAACACCGAATGTGGCTTCTATGTCGCCCCTTTTTACCACAATGTTACCACTTGACACCACTGACATGCTTTCGGAGCAGCGTAAGGATCCATACGTTGCCATGTTACTCGACTACCTTACCGATCCGTTGGCTGTCCCTTCCACGAGAGCGCTACGCTGTGTTACGTATTCGGCGGCCAGATGACAGCAGGCAGCCATCAAGAAGCCCACTTTTCTGTGCGAGACAACATTCTGTACCCTCGAGCCAGGTGGTCCGAAGTGGCTCCTTGCGGTTCCTAGTCATATGCGCTCTGACATCTGCATGAAATTCCGTGCAGATCCCCAAAGTGCTCATGCCGGTGTACTGAAAACCTACAAAAGGCTGCGTCAGCACTATTACTGGCGAGGGGTGTATTGCTTTGTGCAGAAATACGTTCAGTCTTGCACTACACGCCAACAAAACAAGACACCGCCGCGGGACCTTTACTGGCATGTTACAGCCGCTCCCGTGTCCGGCTCGCCCATTTGACCGCAGGGGTATCGACCTTTACGGCCCCTTCCCGTATGGTGACTCCGGAAACCGGTGGATTATTGTCGGCGTCGATCGTCTCACGCGCTACGCTGAGAATGCAGCTCTACCAGCAGCGACCACCCACGAAGTTGCACTCTTCATTCTCCGCAGCTTCATTCTACACCATGGTGCTCCGCGGGAACTTCTCAGCGACAGGGATCGTGTACTCCTGTCAGAGGTCACCCAAGCTGTCCTCGCTGAATGCAACATCATTCACTGGAAATCTAGCGCCTGCCATCCACAGACAAATGGTCTAAGCAAGCAGTTCAAACGCACACTCGGCAACATGCTGAGGATGTACACCTCTTTCGACCACACTAATCGGGACGCTGTACTACCTTTTGTTACTTTGGCTTACAACACCGCTACGCAAGCGGCTACCGGCTTTTTCCCGTTCTTTCTGTTGTACAACCACAAACCTTCCCACCCACTGGACACCATACTTCCGTACCGCCCTGATGCATCTGAGTGCTCTCCAGTTTCTGAAGTCGCCATATACGCCGAAGACTGCCGTCAGTTGGCTCGTTCTCTGACAAGTGAATCTCAAGGTCGACAAAAGACTCGACATGACGGCGTTCATCAAACAGCTCCTACGTTTTGTGCTGGCTCCCTTGTTTGGCTTTGGGCGCCCGCACACGTCCCTGGCCTTTCTTTTAAACTTCTGGCGTGGTATCATGGTTCGTACTGTATCATTGATGCGACCTCGCCAGTGAATTACATAGTCGAGCCCCTCACACAATCACCAGATTTGCACCGTCGAGGACGCAAGACCATACACGTCGACCGTCTCAAGCTCTACTACGACCCCCTCATTGTACCTACTCCGTGAGTCGCCAGGATGGCTACACTTCACCCCAGGGGTGTTGTAGTAGAGCATATGCACCAACGCCTATGCGCCTTCGGAAGAGGATGAAAAGCCTGCTCTCAGTATTGCGCGAGAACCTGTGCCGCCTTTTCCAGCCTTGCTGCACGGCTCTTTTCCGTTGCGACCTCGTTGCGACTTCTCTGATTCAATAAACGTCATCGCATAATTAATGTCTAGGAAGGGCATGTGCCTTCGCCTTTGTTCTGCTTAGAGTCTGCCAGAGTGCATCGGTGGTTAGGATGCTCTGCTGCTGACCTCACGGGTTTGATCCTGGCCGTGGCAGGGACGTTTTAATGGAGGCAAGAGACCCTTGTACTGTGTGGTGTAGGTGCGTGTAATACCTGTGTCACAACTTAAGTGCACTTTGAGTGAGAACACTTCGCCGCGGGTGTGATCTGCGCACTGTCACACAAGAAAGTTTAGTGCCACTCACCGCAAAGTACACTTGCCGGCAAGTGTGTTCCCCAACCTCACTTTGTTGTGACGAAGTGTGTAGCCTTGATAACAGTGGCTTGCACAGAAATACGCTGTTGCATAAAGCGGCACTCATATTGTTTTTGAACTATTGTTTTCGTTATAAGGGATATTGCTATGTACTATTAAAACAAGTCATAATATAAAGAAAAACCTCGCTACTCTCACCATCATGCAGTTCGCGGCTACGCCCGCTGAAGAAATGCGGGAACACATTGTTTTGCAATGGCTGTGTCAGTCACATTGTTTTTTACTTCCAGGCACACTTGCACATGGGCATTCTCTAGTCATTTACGATGGTGTGTGCCACTAGCGCTACTTCCACGAAGACAATGTGATCCGACGATGAGACACAAGCGCAAAAATAACAAATGTATGTTGCGCTACGAATCAGCCATTGCCACTGCCATTATTTCCAAAGTACACTTCGCTTTCTCGTGTAGCAGCGAACTGCCAAATTGACGCCTTGTGAGCTTAAGGGGGGAAGAGGGTTTTAAATTTTTTTTTTATATTTCTTGACCAAATTCAATGAAAATTGTAACCCAGACAGAGTTTTTCAAGCTGATTTCAAAAATATAATTGCTTTTGAAATTGGTTGGCCAGTTGCAGAGATAATTAAAATTAATCCTATATTGTTTATCAGAACAATGGAAAGGCAATTATTGGCCAGAATATTAATATTGACATATGGCTAGATACTATGAAGTGTAATTAACACAAATGTAGGATTACTTTTTTAATATTACAAGTATTACCAATTTTATAGCAATTTGAAGTTTAATCTCCAGATATCTCTATCAAGCGATTAAATTAGTACCAAGAATAAAAATTTAGAAAGACTAGATTGAAAAATCTGTTCCTACATTTGTGTAGGAGACATATGTAGCTACATGCCACCACAAGAATTGTGGCTCTATGTGACCTCAAGACCAAGATATCGCTTTGGCAAGTTTCAAAAACATCGAAAATGACATTCTGAGAAAACGTCAAAAAACAAAATAGGCTCATATTTAATACAGAAAATCACAAACTATTTACAATGTTCACAAATGGCCTAGCATCAGTACCCTCCAGGAACATAGTCTGTCTGTTTAGAGTCATTTCGGTGTTGTTTTCGTAGCACACGCTGCAAGTTTTCTGCAGAAGCATGCTTGCGTGCGCATGCTTCAGCACGGTGGCGATCTTTTTCACTCATGCGCTTGGTCAACTGTTGGCCAGGGTTTAGCTGAAGTTCTTGAAGTATGGCTGTAGAAGCTTTTTCATACCCAGAATTGAACTTCATTACAGCCTCTGCCACAGCAGCTTGCACAGCAAACAATGATGCATGTTTCTCCTTCGGCGCCAGTGCCCAAATAATTGAGTGGAGACACTCGTTGTTATTTTGGGTCTTCCCTCTTAGGCATCGCCGAAGAAGCGATTCATCAGACAAACGTCTGTAAACTGGAAGAAGCGCCTCACATACATGGGGTGGCAGATTGTGGCGGTGTTTTGGAGCAGGCTCACCTTTGGCCTTTGCTGCGTTTTGGCGGCACCATGAATCTGGGCCCTCTGGACAGAGAGTGTGGTTAGAAGTGACATCGTTTGAGGTGATGTGGTAGTATGTGGCCATGACTGCTTTATGCATGGCCTTGACATCACCTTTGTGCGATTTCAAGGCCCAGCCATAGTAGCTGCTGAGCTTGGTGATAAGCTCACCAGTCAGCTTTCCTTTCCCACCGAGACTCTCTGTACCAGAGGACTTCTGCTTGGAAACTAGATTTCGCAGTGCTGTGCCCATTCTCTTGTGAATGTGGTTAACACAATCTTCCTTGTCCACGGGTATGTATCCATAGACTTTCGCATCTTGAAGAGCAAGGTAAGCGCGGCTGTCACCATCCGACAACAAGGTCGTGTACCGCAGCTTATGCTTCTGCAGCGATCTTTGGAAGAGGATCAGTGCCGCTTCCACCTCCATCTCCCCAGCTTTTTTGTCCGTGTTTTTCTGGCATGCGTGTGCCTCCTTCCAAGCCTGGTAGGCAGGGTCAACTTCTTTTGGTGCCCGTGCGCACCCAGCACAGAAATTGCTGAGCACTACATAATCGAGCACAAATCCTGTGTAGAGCTCAATTACGGTGCCGACGCCGATATGAGACGAGTGGCCGCGCGTCATCCATGTGCCATCGAACGATATAGCGATGTTGTCCGGGCTGTTTATATTTAGGTCACGGTACAAATCGCGCACTAATTGTGCACATGTCCCCATCAACTTTTCTGCCCCATCGGTTGCCGCGGGGACGAGTTTCGTTTTCAAGTGTCCCTGCCATGTTTTATTGTGCATTCCTCTCTCCGAAATGTTCATCGCCGCAAAAATGTCGTTCATTGCGGTTTGCCCGTTTCCGGTGCTCTGCATTGCACGCTCCGCAAGGATGTTTATGACAAAAGGCCTGAGCTTTGCTTTGCCGCTCACGCGCGGCGAGCTCCATCCCTGCACATTATCGCCGCAGATCGCACATTCGGCAACAAACTTCACAGCAAGGCCAAAATCCCGCTCACCTTTTCGCACCGTGAGGTTACCACCACAAATTGTACACTTGCAACTGGTAGACGCCAGCAGCGCGTTCATCGAGTCGTAACTAGCGATGAAAAAACTTGTAGCGAGATCGTTGCTAGCTTGTGTGGCAGCGTCATCACGATCCAAAAAGTCAGATTTTCGGGCAGTAGCAGGAGTTGAAGCAAGTACATTAAGTTTTTCTTGAGCTTCACTCTCTATACGCCGCAAATCTTCTGGCTGCAACATTGCAGTGTCGTGCCGAAACGACGACGAAGACCCGCGGCGGTTGTCAAGAGCGCTTTGGGGGACTAGGCCTAACACGCCCGCATCGGCGCCGCTCGACTCGGGAAGCACGCCGTTCTCCGCATGGTCAGGAACTGGTGGTGGCACAGCAGCGCATTTCTGGAAGTTGTACGGAGTCTTCCTCTTCCTTTTTGTTCCGAATTTGTACTTCGTAGCGAACTTCGGCGACGGCGTCGACATCGTTGCTCACGTGCGAAAACCAGTTGACGCGTACGGTGTGCGCACAGTCGCCGCGGAGTGATGCAGACGATGCCTGTCAGGCCAATGGCGTGACCCGCTGCGGGTCACGTGCCGTAACTGGCCAATTACTGCGCGTGTTGGGACTTCTTTTTGAATCGGGATATCTTCACAGCCAACGCGCGCTCGGAGCCGAAAATGGCGCGAAAATCAAGACGAGAGGCTGCGCTTTCAAACGATATATGATTCGCGGCTGTCGGACAAATATGACGGCCGTCGCGTGTCACGGAAAAGGCGCTTTATTTACCAAATTCTTGGCTCATATTTAGCTGGCACTGGTGCTAAAATTGATATTACGGCTAAGATATCGTTTCAAACTGCATAAAACTTGGCGAAATGGTAGAATATTGGATGGAAATAGCAAAACTGCCATTTCCAAAAAATCAACTTTTTGACGATTTTTCGGCTTTTAAAACCCGTGTCCCCCCTTAACTACACTCGCCCAAAGTGCACCTAAGTTGCACGTGTGACAGGGGTATTAACAAACACCAGGTGGGCGAATTTACTGTAACCCTCCACTATGGCGTCTCTCATAATTATGTAAAACCCTTAATACTCTAAATACAAAAATATTACATTTAAGATTTGGTTAGCATTAGGTGAAGGGACTGTCGTTTTTTTTTTGTTTAATATTGTCACGACGTCAAAACCGCAGAGATTGAGACACCAGAAGCAGGTCAGTTTCTTTAATAGAACGCGCAAGCGAGTTCTTCTTTTTCGTTCATTTCTTAGTCCTTCGTGGCGCATGCAGAACTGCCATAGTCTTTCTTGAGCAAGCACGGGACAATATAGTACCATTATCGACTCCATGCAAAAGTTTTCACCAGTAGCTGTGTGAAGTTTATGACATCAACATCACAACAGAAACAAAATGCAATAACCTTTTATACTTAATATCGTTGCGGTTTGGTGTGATGAGGGCTTAGTTTAAGGATTATTAAGGATCTTTGAGCATTAAGAATCTTGCATTTGAGGAACCCATTTTGTCAGAACTGGATTATAGGTCAAACACCCAACTTTGAACGACTGAAAATTGGAAAAAGAAAGAGTAGTTCCTAGAAAGGCCAAAGTATTAGAAGGCACTTTTGCTGTGAAACTACTGCGATTCCAAATGGGGGCCAGCAAAAATGCCATTTATTTACATGTGCATTTACATGTAAATTTCACGTGGCAGAACCTTTGTAAAACATCCCAACAGTGTCCACATTTTGATTGAAACTCACTCGGAGGTCACTGGTTGCAATCATGATGCGAGCGCAGCTTCCGTATGAACTCTGCAACTTTTGCCTCCACGTCTAGATACGCTGAAGTCTGGCTCCAAAACAAAGTGCTCTTCTTACGGCTGCATGTCATGACGTGATTCTTTAGCGTCCACCAGCAGCGTCTGTGGTGCACTCGATAATAGCCGGGCGTGCTGCTGTAACCAGAGCTGCTAGCATTGCTGGAAGTTACAAAAAAAGAGTATCCGGTCACATTGGAGAAGCGAGAACACCCCTTAAAATAGCTTTTGTTCGTGACTTGCAGCTCCCGCTCCCATTCATATGCGCTAGCATCCCCACACACTTTGGACCACATTTCTTCATGCCTTTGAAAGCTCAATCGCCTTGTTTTTTTCTTGAACACTATTGTGAACTGTCGTCAGCAACTGGTCAAGAACCAGAAAAAAAAAGTTGCTCAGTGCCCAAATAGATTCATAAAATAACAAAAACTTGAAACGAGGGCACCTACAGCACAAGGCGGTCACTAAACAAAGCGACACTGATGGTGGCAATGGAGGTGGTTGACTCCAGTTGCCCGTAGTGGCCAGACTTCCGAAGAAGACTTTCTGCAAATGACTGTTATATAAGACAGTGGTCAACTTTTTATGGCTGTTTTTCAAAAAGAAAAAAATGTTTGACTTATGTACCGGTTTTCGCAGTACAAAATCTTTCACTTGTGAGTCTTGCATAATGATAAAAAAATGTAATTACAGTGCAACGTCCGTCTGCACGGCTGTCGGTGTCCACCAAACCCAGGGCAGTGACTAAGGGAGCCGGGGACACCACCTTTGCCACGAGCGTGCGGCCGCCTTCCAGACAATCCGTCGCCTCGAAAGCCGCTGCGCTGTCTAAGGTGTGGACTGCGTCTTTGTTTCACGAAACAGTCAGAAGCACTTTGTCAAAAACTCCAAGTCAGATAAATGGCCAGGAAATCAACACGTGTACTTCTCGTTTTCAGGTTAACCCATTTACTGCAGTGTTGTTTGCTGTGATGTTATTAGTTTGTGCAAGACATGCATTCATGCATTTGCCCCTCCGCCGTGGTCTAGTGGCCAAGGTACTCGCAGGTTGCTAGATCGAATCCCGGCTTCGGCGACTGCATTTTCGATGGAGGCGAAAATGCTGTAGGCCCATGTGCTCAGATTTGGGTACTCGTTAACCCCAGGTGGTCTAAAATTCCGGAGTCCTCCCCTATGGCTTCTCTCATAATCATATGGTGGTTTTGGGACATTAAACCCCACATATCAATCAATGCATTCATGTATTTGAAGCTTCTCAAATCTGATTGGAGGTTTTAATCAAATTGCACATGCAATGAAAATAGTGGTAGTCAAATCTTGTTATAGTGAACGTCAGCTCAATGATTTTTTTAAATGAGCGACTTTTTTGAAAATCTCCCTTCAAATGTTCATTAGTTTAACGTAAAAAAAATATTTCACTACTACAAAGTTCAGTTAACCAAATGTGTTAGAGTAGCGTGTCAAATTTTATCTCCATTATATCTCCACAACACTTGAATAACGAATAGTGGTTTTATAAAGTTACTCGGGACTGTGAAAACAATGCCCAGCTCAGTACCTGCAAATATCTTCATCATCATCATCATCATCGAAATGCCCACGTATTTCTCTTCATGCCTATACCTATTCAAATGTTTGATAGCCCTATGGCCATCACCATCGCGTGCGCTTGTTTTTTGCCATGAGTTTAGGCGTTCCCACATGTTGCCTTTGTTTCGTCTGGCAGTTTTGTCTGCGCACTTGTTACACACCTGTTTTCACGGGTTTCAACTGGTGCTTGTACATTCATAATGAGCTTCGGAAGCAGCAAGAAAGGAACACAGCGCGAGTGACAAAGGCGACACGAGTGACCTATGGGATGAAGCTTGATTCAACACTAAGCATAGTGCGACGACAAAGTATGCACGTCGGCTTAGCCAGGGGTAGAAGTGCTGCGCTTCCACCCTGCGCCAATTCTGCGCCAATCTGTCCTGCCGCGCCAGGCGCGCCTAATGGGTATTAGCATGTGCAGCGCCTAATTTAGTCGAGTTTTGTCATCGACCGAGCAACACGCATGGGCTACACAAAGGACGCAAGCGCGGCCATATCAAATCAGTTTCGGTTCGTGCATGAATCTGAAATTATCAAATTATCATGAAATTATCAAATTAATTTTGGTTCATGCATGAATCTTGCGCCACGTGAACAAAATGCATGATTCTTGCATTCGCGTGCATATCTTATTATGTGACTCTATATGTGTTTGAACAGCGAAGCTGTTAGTCAAACTGTATAGACGGCGGTGGGGTTGCAATAACTCGCTGCACCGTTGCCAAGCAACCGCCAAGCACTGCATGTGCTCTGCCATGGAGATTGTCAGACCATATAAACTAAAAAAAAAAAAAGAAATCAGTTTCACCAGCAAAGCGATAACTGCGATAGCAACAATTTGTAATGGTGTAATGGTAATGCTGCACACACTCTTTATATTTTGTTACCTCACCATTACGCATGTAACACTGCCTTGCGCAAACTGTGCCCGAATTACTGAGGATCATCTAGATAATCTTATAGCCTTCTGATGAGATTACACGCACAACAGGTACATTACAGTTTGTTCTGGAACTTATGTGGCCGCTAGCGAGAACGCTGGAATCTTCAGTGGCACATGTATGAATACTGATGCATTTCGCTGCTTGGCAGATTATCGACGATTGACGCTGTATGTTCGCTGCTATCGGTCTACAGCGTGTATTGCTGTAGAGTGACGTTTTGCTTTCCAGTCACAAATTAGCCCAAATAGATAGTTCACTTATGAAAACAGTGGCTCAACACATCTCGACTTTGGGACAAAACGAAGGCTGACAGCTAACTGTTTCGGATCCAACTTTGCGACACACTGCAAAATGCTGGTGTAAGAGAATAAGTACAACTGCACCAGAGAGAAATGCTTTTATCGCACAATGCCTTCCCGTTGAGAGCACATGACGAACTGTTTATGAGCCGTGCGCTGATGCTTGCCGAATGCAGGCGTGCCAGCTATCTCACTACATCCTTAGAATCGAAGTTCACAGCTGCTGCTCGAGCAACCCCCCCTTTCCCATGCGTCTTTTCATGCTTGTTCAAGATGGGCGGCATGCTTTCTCTCTGCTTGAGTATTCGATGACAGTTCTAACACGCGCTCAGATGATAATGCCTGTGCCCTCAGAGTGACAGAGATTGGCCGTTTCGTTAAACCTCTGCTTGAGCAGCGCTCATCACCCCAGCTTGCGCATTTTTACACGTGGGTAGAACGTACGATGCGCAGGGAATGGTACCAACTTGTAATGTACGCAGAGCATGGTGGCAATGACGAAAACCCGTCAAGTGTCCATATAATTCCTATCATAATAAAAAAACTCACTAATTGCCTAGCATTGACACGGTGAGCGCATCCAAATGTCCTCACGGTTCTCATGTCGGTTGTGGCACTTCAAATGACTGGAACATGAGTTTCTTGCATCTGTTTTTAAAGAGCCTTATTGGTTTAACTTGAAGATAACTTATATTATATTAGCTCATCTCTAGTCTTGAGTTGCTGATCATGTGGTATGCGGTGCTTTAATCACTTTACAACATTTTAACATAAATTTTTTTAATTAATCTGAGGTCTAGTAGCTGTACAGAGCGCCGCTTATGTTTTTTCTTCGAGTTGCTGTGCTTCCGCCTTTGATGTTGTAAGGTTCAATATATATGAATTTCGGGTAAGCCTGGTCGCTTTTTCAGCATTGCATGCTTTGTAAAAACCTCTGAAATTTGTGTTTACCAGAAAGCAAAACTTCTAATCAACAGTGATGTGTGGCCGGAGAAATCTGCTCCAGCACTAAATTTCGATGCTCCAAAACACACCTTTTGCTGCTCCAGAGCTGCTCGAAAACCGCATAATTCCTGCTCCGAAAGCCGCTTCAAAAGACTGAAGCCCGCTTCCACACCTGTATAGATCCTATTTACCTCCACAGTGCATGCAGTGCTTGTCACATACTGGTGCCTGCCACAGTGCAGTCCAAAGATGATTTGAGTGACAGCTGCACTGTTACCATTTCGGGCACACCATTATTGAACTTCCTTTGCCAGCTAGTCTGCTGAGCCTCCTGTAGTACCGTATCATCTTTTACTGTCTAGCCTGGATCTGCCTTTGTCAAGGCGTCTCAGCCTGCCCAAAATTGGGCGGCCCCGTCTGCACTTGCTGCGCCTCGGCAGCAAGCCACGCCAGCTGTGCCTGAGCTGCCACGTAGGTCAGTGGTGCCCCGGGCAGGAGCCAGCACTGCTTCGAGGAGAAGCCTCCAGCCAGGTGAGCACAATAGGTAGGCTCATATTGGGAGGCTTCTTGCTGAAAAACTGGTTGAAAAATGCCTTTATAATTTATTTGGATAAAGAAAATTTTGTTTTTGTAATGAATATTCTGCTGAATCAGATTTAATCACTTGCCAACAATATCAAAGCAGAAATTGATCGGGGCAGATATGTGGGCTTTGTTTTTATTAGGATTGCATAAATAACGAACGTTTTGGTTTAAAGCGAATTCAAAATGATTAGCAATGTTGTTCCAATAATTTTGAATCGAATTCTAGTAGTATATTGGTAGCATATTAGTAGTATTCTAGTAGCATAATATAAATAATAGTGGAGGTATTGTAACTAGCCTGCACAATATATATTTTAAAAGATCGAATTAAGACCTGTACAACTGCCATTTTTTTGCTTCAGGAGAAGTAGAAACCACTTCGAATAGCAGCAGGATGCAAGTGAAAACTTGTAATATATGTTACAATTTAAAATGACTGTACTTGATGCATATTAATCGGCATAAAAAGTTTTTAAACTTGAAAAATGCATCGATGTGAGGGTATTATTGCCCTCATTTAACTTTAAGAGGGGCTTCGTGGCAGTGCAGATTTCTTCTGAGTACCCGTTTTCACGGTGTAATGCTACTTTACTGCAGTGAAACCGACTTTACTGGTGGTTAGATGCGGATTAATACACATTTTTAGTTCGTTTTAAATACTTCAAAGTTTTTCTTGATTTAAATATCATTAAAAGAAAATTTCAATGCTGTAGTACTTGTCTGAGTATTCGAAGCATTAAAATATTCACACAAGCCTTGTTTTTGTTGATTACTCCAAAGCAACACTTTGGTTTGGGTGAGCTGGCGCATACTTAGCCGGGGATCAGCAGCACAAAAAGGATGAGGACAAAGAAAAACAGTATGAGTACTGAATTACAACTGACATCTTTATTGCACCGGCTGCTCATTTTTACAGTGCAACAAACCGCACACACTGTTCCAATCAGTCAATCGAAAACATCAAGTAGGCAAACTACTACATTGTCAGTAGGAGCTATCATGTGTACATGAATTACACCGCACGCATTTTCCACGCTAGAATAAAATAAACACAGCTTAAAAACGATAAAGCCAGCCCTTAACAAGGATTAATAAGCTACAGAAAAAACAAAACGGAAACACAGACAACAAATTTTGAAGTGCAGGCTTGCTCACTGTGATAACAATGTTTGTGAGTGAATCAATGGAAAATTAGAGAACGACTAACAGAAAAACGCAGTAAAGGAAATGATTAAATTAAAAACTTCGACATATTGAGTCTCAGCGTCAGTGAGCAAAACAGATGGCTACATGATGCGTCTTTCTTTCTGTTTGAGCAGCGTACTTAGTGTTGAGCTGAGACAGTAGTTTCTCCGCGCTCGTGCTGTGTATGCTCATTTCGTGCGTGCTTTCTGCATGAGGTGCGTACTGTAAGTTTCAAGCTGATTGCCGTTCTTGTAATAAATTTCAATTTGCCAGTTGCTGTAGCATTCATTTGTTCGCCCTTGTGGCAAAACAATGAAAATGAACGCTCAACTACCTTTGTGAAGACACATCTCACTTTTGTGTTATACCAATTCGTGAAAGGAGGGATCAGCCATATTTTTTTTCCTTTGATAGTAATTGTTCAACATAGGCAAGGCACTTTACAGCAATTCAGTACAGATAGAAAGCTAATATGTTCATTTGGCTTGTATTGCTATGCAACGATGAACATATGGCAGTAAAGAATTTGCATTCGTAGAGCAAATACATTACGAATTATACACTAGAACGTTGTAGTGTACACGTATCCCAAAGGAGTACGGCCACTAGTGTGGGCCCGGTCTTAGCGAGCCGCAGGGCACGTGTTAACCGTTGTCGTGGCGAGAACACGGTACTGCTCAAGGTCGCAACACTTTATTGTCTGCGGCAACACCAAGGACGCAGTACACTGTCATTGCAAAGGGAGCGGCGGGAAAGTGAATGGGCTTATCTATGCCACGTGTGAGAAGTGCTACACAGGGGAGCCACGAGCACGTCTCCGTGGGCAAAAGCGATTCATGGTGACACCGGGACAAAGGGCCCAGTTGCTCGAGCTAGGGCAAAGGTGCTCAGGTTGGCTTCCGAAAAGTACTGGTAGGTGTAGTGGGGTAACGCACTAGAAGACCGCACCGCTCTTCGGCCTAGCGTTCGAAAGGGGGCGACACAAGGTAAGTGTTCGCCGCGGTCGCAAGGCATCGGCTAAGTCCGAACGAGCTCCAAACAAGGGGGGCCGACGGACGGAAAAGAAATGCATGCTTACCCCTTGTTGTCCCGGAGAAGTTCTCTCCCGCTCCCGACGCGCGCGCTATATGGCCCGAGAGATTTTGCGCACGTCGCCACAGTTGACATCTGCTACCGTGTGAAAGGAGTTAAACGTCACTCCCCGCTCTCCCAGGGCGGCAAACCACGGAGGAGAGGAAAGTCATGTCGGGACATGAGAACGCAGAAAGAGGCGGCAAAGCCTCCGCAAATGTGGCAGGCTAGCCTCGATTCCTGCAACGTAGGTAATGATAAACACCTCACCAATGCGAATACGATTCTTGCTGATTTCACTATTATACTTCTGTTAGCTGAATGACCAACCCAACAAAGTGGGATGTTGGGGAAACCACTGGCTCTGCGTTTCTCTGCAACTTGCGTGCATACAGAAGAGCATAGCAAAGAGGCGGGAAGTAAGATTGGGGAGGAGAAAAAAAAAAGGAGGGGGAGAACGAGTGTGGAGAGATAAAAATGAAGTGAAAGAGCGAAGGTGAGAGAACTACAGAGAGACAGAGATAGGGAAGAAAGATGTACTGTAATGAAATGGAAAAGCAAAGAGAGGGAGGAAACGGGAAGAAAGATGGAAAGAGAACGAAATATACTGAAATGTTTGCTGACAGGGGCTTACTAATGAGATGCAAATGTGGGTCCTGGATATTTTCTACTACTTGCACTGAATATTTAATCAGCACACTTTAAATGGCTATGCATTGCTCCTTTCAGTGTGCTTTCCTGTGAAAGAAGTTCAATTATATTGGTGCAATGGTGGGGATTTTTATTGAGTATCGGAATATCTGAAGCGCAGTAACCAGATTGCGCCTCTGAATATAGATGTGGGAATTGCCACATGAGTTAGATTTGAAATAGATTAGCACAATTGTTTACATTCATTTTACTTACGTAGAACCTGCTGTCGATGTCAAATTCGTGCAATATGTGTAGCTTGATGTGAAATCTAAAATTGTTCTTTTTATTTCGCATCAAGATTACCCAACAATATATATTTATCGAAAATTCAAATGTAATGTTAATGTAATGATACACTCCAATTTGCAAAATAACTGTAATGAGTTTTTATTGCTTTTAAGGAACTTGCAATGGGAACTCATTCCAACATTGAGAACGAATAAGCTTTCGTTACTGTTTTAGAGGAGCATGTGCAACACTGAGCATTAACAAGGGGAAAGAATACAACCCCCAAACAGGTCATTGTCCTTTCCCTTTCTTGCAGGTTTCCGCAGAACTCGTTTGCAAAACACTGATTTTGTGCAAAAAAGTAGCTACATTGCATAACACTGATGCAGGACAGCTGTCTGCCAGAAAATTAGGGCTAACGTCGATCCCCATGTTGCACGGAGATCTTTGTGTTATATAATTTCTTTCTGTTTTTGTGTAAGCAACAGACAACAACATAAAGGAAAGTTCCTGAGACGTACAAAACTTCACACAAGGGTAGGTTAATAATGTTACGAGTAACTTATTTAATAAATTATATACGATGGACCGTGCTCGGCGAAGATGGCGACAGTTCATCAACAACCAGAAACCGACGTCGTCTTTCTCTTTCTTGCAGCAAGGCTGTGCCGGCTGTTGTGTATCATAACCCCCCGGCGGTAGAAGCACCGTCTCGGTGCTTGAGCAACTCGGATGCGGTAGAAGGAGGATGATAAGGCTCGAGTCGAGCTATGTGCACGATGTCACTCAAAGGTGACGATGATGAGGTTGGATCGGCTGGAACGATCTCGTATGTAACATCAGTCACCTGGCGAACGATGCGGTATGGTCCAGTGTAGCGTGACAGCAGTTTTTCAGAAAGACCTACACGCCGAGTGGGGGACCAGAGGAGGACAAGAGAACCCGGTGAAAAGTGCACATTTCGATGATGGAAATCGTAGAGCTGTCTTTGGTGCTCCTGTGAGGCCTGCAGACGGCTGCGGGTGAGTTGGCAAGCGTGGTCGGCTCGCGCGATGGCTTCGCCGGCATACTCAGTGACCGAGGGCAGCAAGGTGTCAAATGGTAGGGTGGGTTCTCGGCCATATAGAAGATAGAATGGGGAGTAGCCGGCAGTGTCGTGATGTGAGGAATTATATGCAAACGTCGCAAATGGCAAATGAACGTCCCAGTCCTGGTGGTCGGCCGCTACGTATTTAGAAAGCATGTCGGTTATGGTGCGGTTGAGGCGCTCCGTAAGACTGTTCGTTTGCGGATGGTACGAAGTGGCAAACTTGTGCATGGCAGAGCAAGAGCGCAGGATTTCATCAACGACAGCTGATAGAAAAGTCCGGCCCTGGTCAGTGAAAAGTTGGCGTGGAGCTCCGTGTACTAAAATAATATCATATACCAGAAAGTCCGCCACATCGGTTGCGCAACTCGTCAGATGTGCTCGTGTGATAGCGTACCGTGTCGCATAGTCCGTGGCGATAGCAATCCATTTGTTGCCTGAGCTGGAGATACGAATGGGCCAAGCAGGTTGAGGCCAACTCGAAAAAAAGGTTCAGTGGGAATGTCGATCGGCTGAAGGAATCCAGCTATTAGGGAGGATGGCTTTTTGCGGCGCTGGCAGGGCTCACAAGCGGCGAGGTAGCGTCGAACAAAACGGGCAAGACCAGGCCAAAAGAAACGACGACGTACACGCTCGTACGTGCGAGATACGCCCAATTGGCCCGCCAAAGGAGCGTCATGAAGTTGGTTGAGCACATTCGCTCATGAAGTTGGTTGAGGACAGTCGCACGAAGATTTGCTGGTATGACGGGGAGCAAGTCATGGCCATATGGATCGAGGTTACAGCCATACAGGATTCAGTCTTTGACCAGGAAGATTTGTAGAGATGCGTCGCGAGGCATTGACTCAAGCTTGTCAATGATGGTTCGCAGGGAAGCATCCCGGCGTTGTTCGTGGCCAAGGTTGAGTAGCTGCGTCACAGACAGAAGGTCTGGAAAGGTGTCGGTATGGGCAGCCTCTTCCACAGGGTAGCGTGATAAACAATCCGCATCTTTATGCGACCGCCCTGTTTTGTACGTTACGATGAACGTGTATTCTTGTAAACGTAGGGACCCACGAGCGAGACGTCCTGTGGGATCCTTGAGTGAGGCCAGTCAGCAGAGAGCGCGTGGTGGTCGGTGACTACCCTGAATGGACGCCCGTATAAGTATGGGCGAAACTTGGCGACTGCCCACACAAGAGCGAGACACTGACGCTCCGTGATTGAATAGTTGTGCTCGGCGGTAGATAGCAGTCGGCTTGCATATGCTATAACACGGTCATGTCCGCGTTGGTGTTGCAATAGCATTGCCCCTATGTCGTGCCCACTAGCGTCAGTGAGAACCTCTGTTGGAGCTGATGGATCGAAATGAGCTAAAGTCGGCGGTGTTGTAAGGAGCGTCGTGAGCTGGGGAAAAGATGAGGCTTGATCAGCGCCCCAGAAAAACGGGGTGTCCTTTTTCAGGAAATTTGTGAGGGGGCGTGCAATGATCGTGAAGTCCTTTACAAACCGTCGAAAGTAGGAGCACAAGCCCGCAAAACTACGAATGGCCTTTGTTGACTTCGGAACAGGAAAGTCCGTGACGGCGCGAATTTTCTCGGGATCCGGGTGGACTCCTGCGGCATCGACGAGGTGGCTAAGTACGGTTATTTGACGACGAGCGAAGTGGCATTTCGAAGAGTTCAATTGAAATCCGGCTCTGCGAAAAACTTCAAGAATCGCCGATAAACGATCGAGATGGGAGTCGAATGTGGGCGAGAAAACGATAATGTTGTCTAGATAACATAAGCAGATTGACCATTTAAACCCTTGGACCAATGAGTCCATCATTATTTCGAATGTGGCCGGTGTATTACAGAGACCAAAGGGCATAACTTTGAAGTGATAAAGACCGTCAAGAGTGACGAATACGGACTTCTCACGGTCCATCTCGTCTACAGTGATCTGCTAATAGCCAGATCGAAGGTCGATGGTGGAAAAATACGTAGCACCGCAAAGGCAGTCTAAGGCATCGTCGATTCTAGGCAACGAGTAAACATCTTTCTTCGTAATTTTGTTGAGATGCCGATAATCTACACAAAAGCACCATGTTCCATCCTTCTTTCTGATCAGGACGACAGGAGAAGCCCAGGGGCTACAAGAGGGCTCGATTATGACTTTTGCAAGCATCTTTTCAACTTCCTGTTGTATGACTGTACACTCGGACGCGGAAACACGGTATGGACGTTGGTGAATGGGACTCGCGTCACCAGGATTGATGCGATGAATGACAACACTCGTTCGGCTTAAGGCCGTGCTGGCGAAGTTGAAAATGTCGCTATAGGACTCCAGGACGTGATGGAGGGCTTCCGCTTGATCGGGAGCGAGGTCTGATGGTACCATGTGGTCAACGTCGTTGCCCGATGAACGTGATAGAGTTGGTTCATGGTCTGAGGTGCAGCAATCATCCACCCTGAAGGGCTCAACTGTATGATCTTGTAGGGCAGTAATTTCGGCCAGGGAGATACCTTGGGGAAGAATTTGGGCAGTGAGGGCAATAGGAAGGCATGTGTGGTTTTCAACTATTGTCAAAATGGTGTGCGGAACAGCGACGCCATGCGTAAGCATCACGGCATGAATTGGTGCCACCATATAATCGCCTTCAGGTACAGGTGGCATAGAGACGAGGTCGATATGTGTAACACAGTTAGGCGGAAGGCATGCGAAATCAATGCAGCAGAGACTGCTTTGGGGTGGGTTGGTCAGATCAGAAAGTAGTCATTTCAAGGTCAAGACAGCCGGCTGAACAATCTATAAGGGCCGAGTGAGCGGTTAGAAAATCCATACCTAGAGTTACATCATGAGGGCAATTTTTATATAACGGTAAAAAGAACAGCAGTGCTTCTATCGGCGATAGTCGCACGGGCAGAGCACATGCCAATAATGGCGGCAGTTCCACCGTCGGCGACTCGAACGGCTAGGTTCAAGGCGGGTGTGATAACTTTCTTTAGGTGGCGACGAAGAGCAGCACTCATTATGGACACAAGCGCGCCGGTATCCATCAACGCCCGCACAGGTACATTGTCTAAAGTAACGTTCAACAGATTCCGGGTGGTCGGTAATGTTACACGAGGATTTCTTGCAGAGGTCGTCGTCAATGCAGCTTCACCTCCAGAAGCTGCACTGCCTAGTTTTCCGGTCGGGGTCGTTGCGAAAAGGTCGGAGAGGCAGGACAGCGTTGTGGGGGTGAATGAGATTGACGGCGAGCAGGGGATGGTGAGCGGGCATAGCGAGGTCTCGTCAGAGGTGCGGCAGAATCAGAGGATGTGGTCGGCATAGGGGAATCAAAATCAAATGCTGAGGAGGACTGGTGGGCAGAAGTGGTGTGGGTAGGAGGCCCATAGTGTGCCGGCGGAGCCCAGTGATTGCGGCAGTGGCGAGCAATATGACCGACACGTCGGCAGTTGAAGCATATAGGCTTGTCGTCCAGTGTACGCCATTCGGACAAATTGCGCTGTTGAGAGTAGTTGGAACCGAAACGAGGAGTGGAGGGACGACTATAAAAAGGTTCGGCAGAGTAGACTGGTTGAACGGGCTGTAGGCTGACGTTCGATAATTCTTGACGAACGACGGCTTGTATCAGTGAGATAGTGGTCGCTGAAGGATCAGGCGTTGGAAATGGAGTAGCTACTGGTTGAGCTGCCTCGACCTCGCGACGAATGATGCAGGTGAGGTTGTCACATCGGGGAACTGTGCAGACGGCGTCATCACAAGAGGAAGTAGCAGCTGTGTTCAGCAGGCGCGTGATGCCGTGGGTGACGCAGCGGGCTTTAGCCTGTTCTAGACGGCGGCATTCTGACAGAATCGTGTCGATGCTCGTGACATTATTAAAAATCGGCAGGTTGAAGGCATCGTCAGCAATACCTTTGAGGACGTGATTAACTTTTTCGTCTTCCGACATGTGCTGGTCGACCTTGCTACAAACGATAGTTATAGCGCGAGAACAAAACGACGACACAGAGACAAGAAGGACACGAAAGACACGAGCGCTAACTTCCAACTGAGTTTATTGCGCAGAGCACGAAAATATATAGAGGAGACAGGGACCATGGCACAAGAGCAGAACATGAGTAAGAAAACCAAAAACAAACAACACAAATACAAAGGCACTGTAAAACAGCAAAGAAAAACCTAGAAGAAACCGAACCAGAAAGGTAAAGCTACCTGCCCGCACCGAATCCTTCGAGGAACCTGCGTTCCTTCTCGGACTAAGCCACGGAGGGCTTACTAATCCAAGGCACCTGTTCGCGTTACCTGCCCGCACCGAATCCTTCGAGGAACCTGCGCTCCTTCTCGGACAAAGCCACAGAGGGCTTGCTAACACAAGGCACCTGTTCGCGTGCCATCTGCGCAGCCTCGACAATGACCCGGGTGCTTACATCTCTGTGTTTGTACAACGTCGCTGTTTCCTCGAAGAGGGGAACACACTTGCACTCAGTGCAGTGCTGGGCAAGAAAACCGTCTTTCCCGTTTTTAACATTGTTCGCGTGCTCTCTCAGCCGATCGTACAGACACCTTCCGGTCGTTCCGACATAACAAGCACCACATGAAAGGGGGGTCCTATAGGCGACTTCCCGGGAGCAGGCCGCATACCTGTTTCGATGTTTCGGCCTGCTCCCGGGCCGAAGGATTCGGCCTGCTCCCGGGAAGTCGTCTATAGGACCCCCCTTTCATGGCCGCATACCTGTTTCGATGTTTCGGCCTGCTCCCGGGCCGAAGGATTCGGCCTGCTCCCGGGAAGTCGTCTATAGGACCCCCCTTTCATGTGGTGCTTGTTATGTCGGAACGACCGGAAGGTGTCTGAACGATCGGCTGAGAGAGCACGCGAACAATGTTAAAAACGGGAAAGACGGTTTTCTTGCCCAGCACTGCACCGAGTGCAAGTGTGTTCCCCTCTTCGAGGAAACAGCGCCGTTGTACAAACACAGAGATGTAAGCACCCGGGTCATTGTCGAGGCTGCGCAGATGGCACGCGAACAGGTGCCTTGTGTTAGCAAGCCCTCTGTGGCTTTGTCCGAGAAGGAGCGCAGGTTCCTCGAAGGATTCGGTGCGGGCAGGTAACGCGAACAGGTGCCTTGGATTAGCAAGCCCTCCGTGGCTTAGTCCGAGAAGGAACGCAGGTTCCTCGAAGGATTCGGTGCGGGCAGGTAGCTTTACCTTTCTGGTTCGGTTTCTTCTAGGTTTTTCTTTGCTGTTTTTCAGTGCCTTTGTATTTGTGTTGTTTGTTTTTGGTTTTCTTACTCATGTTCTGCTCTTGTGCCATGGTCCCTGTCTCCTCTATATATTTTCGTGCTCTGCGCAATAAACTCAGTTGGAAGTTAGCGCTCGTGTCTTTCGTGTCCTTCTTGTCTCTGTGTCGTCGTTTTGTTCTCGCGCTATAACTATCGTCATGCCATACCAACTAGCCCAAGCTGCCACACTTCTTGCTACAAAGTACCAAGACGTCGAGAATGTATGAGACGTACAATTCAGTAGATGTCTGGGCGCGAGTGGCGAGAGTCTTCTTGGCAGCGAGCTGACGACCAGATGAATTGCCGTAAATATCACGGATCTTCGTTTTGAAAAGATCCCAGCTTGTGATTTCAGCTTCATTGGTTTCGAACCATGTCCGCGGCGTGCCGTCGAGGTACAACACAACATTGGCGAGCATGAGCGTGGGGTCCCAGCAGTGGGTAGCACTGACCCGCTCGTACCGGTGCAGCCAGGAGTCGACGTCGATGGTACCGTCAGCGGAGAAAGTGCCAGGATCCCGCAGGGGTGGCAGGGTGACGTAGGTTGTCGATCCGGCTCGAGAGGCCGGTGGTGATGAGGCACTGGCAGTTGATCACAATACCCTCTTACAAAAATTGCCCCATTATGGCATTAGAGAAAACGGGCTAAACTTAATCACCAGTTATCTGAGCAATAGGCTACAGTGTGTAAGTATAAACACAGAACAATCATCTTTGCAAAAACTTGCTCAAGGTGTACCCCAAGGTAGTATATTGGGGCCGTTACTTTTTATCACTTATGTCACCGACATCATAAACATAAATCACATGATTGAATATGTCATATATACGGATGACACTTCCTTGTTTTTCACAGGTGTCGATGTAAATGACTTAATTTCAGCAGCAAACACGACACTAGATGACTTGTATGCATGGGCGACTGGTAACTCCCTGCAAATTAACTGTTCAAAAACCAAAGCCGTCCTATTTCGTTCAAAAGGAACAACGTACAAAGCTATTTCAAAACTACACCTGCACGATTCTGTGATTGATTTTTCTTCGACCGCTAAAGCATTGGGAATCGTTTTTCATGAGAATATGTTATGGGATTCCCAAACCGAAATGGTAAGAAACAAGTTAAGTAAGGTACTAGGCATGCTTAGGAGATGTCAGTCATTTTTACCGACTACTCAGATGCTAATGATATACAACACGCTTTTTTCTTCCCAGTTATGCTACGGTCTTTTGGTGTGGGGTACTGGAACCTTGCACTCTAAGCAGAAATTACTCGCACTACAAAAAAATGCATTACGTTCTATTGAAAATGCCGAATATAATGCACATACCTTGTCTTTATTAAACAATTTCAGAGTCATAAGATTTGACAACATGTATGAATATTGTTTACTAGCATCCTTAAAAACTGAAATTAACAAAGGAAGTAACAATCTTATCTCCATAGCATGCTTAGAGTGCAGCACCTTGTCTCGACCTACTAGACAGAGTGATTATTGGAAGGTTCCTCGATGCCCAACAAACTATGGTCTACAAATGCTGAAACATTCACTCCCCCACATACTAAATGAATTCAATTTATCATTGTGTAGTGGAGCATACGCACCAACGCGTATGCGCCTTCGGAAGATAACTAAAAGCCCTGTGCTCTGATTGCGCGAGAGCCTGTGCCGCCTTTGCCAGGCTTGCCGTACGGCCATTTTTTGTAGCAACCTTGTTGCGACTTCTCTGCTCGAATAAACATCATCACAATTGGAACAATTGCGCCTTCTTTCGCGACAGGATATGTAGAATATTTTTTTACCTTCATGACGCAAGAGAGATTTAGCCATTTCTAAAGATTTGTTTCCAAAGATTTGTTTTTATGTGCTGCTTATTTCTATTTTTTGTATTTCCTCAGTGTGCGATCCTATCAACATTTTTTAAAATTTTATGTATGCAATATTTCTTATTGGTGCCACTTTAAACTATGTATTTGTGTTTGTTTAGTTGTTTCTAGGACTTCATGAATGGCGTCACTTTTTCTGCCTTGCATTGATGGGATGTGGGGCTAGTCAAGCTGCGTTTTTATCGCAGCTTTTTTCCCGCATTCCACACCACACATTGTATGGTGTAACACTGTGGTGAAATAAACTTCAAACTTCAAGTAGCCAAAGAGTCCCTGGTGTTGCGACCGCTGCGCGTCTCCATCGAGGTACGGGAGTCGTCCACCTCCACCAATAATGTTACGAGTAACTTATTTAATAAATCATATACGATGGACCGTGCTTGGCGAAAAAGATGGCGACAGTTCATCAACAACCAGAAACCGACGTCGTCTTTCTCTTTCTTGCAGCAAGGCTGTGCCGGCTGTTGTGTATCAATATAAAGCATGAAGTATAGTGTCATAAGTTACTATGTATAATTACAGTAGAAAAACGAGATGTTTGTTCATCCTGCAGTGAAGGGGACAGTTGGCACAACTGCACGGGCTCCTGCAAGGCTCTCCACTGTTCCAGATAGCGGTGCACAACGGACATTCCTCCATGGTGAGAAGCTATTTCGAGGCCTCTGGCACTTGCTCATTGGGCATCTTACTCGTAGGAGTTGAATGCTTTTGCTGATCTTTTCTAAACTCTACATTCCAGCATTATTGCTCGTTTTAGCATACATTCGACAATGTGTAACACTGAGTTGCACATTTAGATTAGACAGGAGTAGGATTGTGCAAATATTAGAGCACTTTGAATATTCCTATAAATATTACAGTATTTGAATTCAAATTATTACAAATTTCTTAGTACTTGAAATGAACATAATTTGTATAATAACCCTCCATGCAAAGGAGGTGTGACACGTGATTACGCTTGTTAAAGAAATCTGCACTGCTGTGTAGCCCCACGTCAAGGTTAAATTAACATGTTACCCTCACTTCGATTAATCTTTCTTAAAGGCTTGTTATACCGGCTGATGTGCTGCAAGTCGAACAAACTTTAAAACAAAACTTATTTTACAGGTTATCACTGGAGTCCTACCAAAAGTCAAATCCTGCTGTTACTCAAAGTAGCTTTACTTGCTCTGAACCAAAAAGAATCAAACTTGCACATGCCTTATTCAGTCGACTCTCGTTAATACGAAGTTCACGGGGACCGCGAAAAACTTCGAATTAAGCGGAATTCCAATTGACCACAATGAACGAAAAATACATTTATTTCAAAGCAGTTTATGAGAAAAAAATCTGTGATTGCCGTTTGCTTCTGTTTGCTGAATCTTGCAGCAGAAAGCAAATCCTGCAGGCTGTATATGTGCCCGAGTGCTTCCTCGGCGTTGCTTTCAGCAGTGAAAAACCGCTGCGCGAAGGCAAGGTCTGCGGCTACATCAGCAGCCCGCGGTAGTGGCTCACTTGCGGCGTCTTCGTCGTCAACCTCAGTTTCGTGACTAGGCTCGCTAGGCCGAACCATCTCCACGATCTCAGCGTCCGACAGTGCACCGCACGTTTCTACCGAACTGTCAGTGGCAATGTACTCCTCGAAAGGGACGTCGCCGAGAGCTGGCAGGAGACCATCAACGTCAAGCTCACTTGTGTCTTCTTCCCCCACTGTACAAGATGCCAAGTCAAACGTCTGATAAGGCCCGCGAGTTGCCATAGTAAATGCACGTGAAGCTTCGTCGCACGTGGAAACGCTGAGGTCCGGAACTGGAACCGCCGGAGCAGCCGCTTAGTGATATGGGGCGCTGCATGCAACTGCGATGCAATCAGCTGACACTTTGAGCTGTGGCGCTGTGGTCAACTGCGATGCCCTTGGGTGCCGGTCGCACACGCATTGTTGTTTAGCACTTCGAAAATAGGAAATTTAACAAACATTACGATTTCCTCCGGGAATTCGATTGAAAATAAATTCGAATTATCGAAATTTCAGACCTCTAGCTTCCAATTACCGAGAATTTCTTCCTGTTGAACTGCATGCAAAACTTACGGGACCCCCACTCCACTTCCAATTAACCGATAATTCAAATTAAGCTACTTCGAATTATCAGGAGTCCACTGTTTCAATTTTAAGAGAATAATGTGCACGTTAATTGGGTCATGACAAATATGCTCATATTTCTTCAAATATGTGTGCTACATCTTGGTGGTAGGTGGAGCGCATAGCTTCCAAGTAGTACGCCAGACAAAGGTTGTCTGAACAAGAATGTTTTATTTCAGGCGGCTATCATTTTTATAGCCACCGTGAAATTATATGCAGTACAGTCTGGTGCGACTCAGTGCAAGCCTAAAGAAACGCTATCTCTTAACAGCCAGGCAGCACAATAGCTTTGCAGCAGCCTTTCCTTCTTACGGTGGATACGCTGTACTGGTTTCTTAGCTCTTGTCGAAAGCGGTAGCACAAGCGCAGCTGTTTCTTCAGTGTTGGAGGCTTCATTAGGCTTTACTTGAGCTGCAGGTGATGATCCGATCATTGCTTCGTTTGTTGCAGCCGCGGAGCTGTCTCTTGGACGAACCTAGTCCTTGAGGCGCTCAGGTGTAAGACTGATGTCTCGATGATCATCATACGGGTGCCATTCAATTGTTTGATTGTGCCAGGTAGCCACTACCCCCATCTTCGAAGTTGCGGGCCCAAACTGCGCCACCTAGACCCAATCTGCGTGGCGTGTCTTCTTGCAAAATTAAAGGAGAATACAATGGTGAAGGAAGACACGTGTCTGAATGAGAGCAAATTTGGGAGTTCAGTAGCCTCTGAGAAGGTGACTTATTGCCTTGCAGTCTTCGATAGTTGAAAAGAAGCCTGGTCAGTCTTGTAGACAGGCTACCATGCGGAAGCTTCTTGGGGCAGTCTTTGTACGTACAGCTCTCTCTGCGAGCTCTTTCGACTGTGGGTGCTATGGCACAGTTCCGAGGTGTATCATGTTGTTTCTGGACGAGACCTTTGTGAATATCTGTGATATGAACTGCGTTCTGATGTCTGTAACAATTGTCCTAGGAATGCCAAAGCAACAGAACATCTCGTGCAATGACGTGACAATAGATTCAGCTGTGGCGTGTTGTATAGGCTCTGTCTCAATTCATTTGGAGTGGTAGTCAACTGCCACTGATATCATGGCATCGTTCACTGGATCGACAAAATAGAGGTGAACGCTGGACTAGTTTTCTTGAGTTGGTGGCCAGTTTAGCTGTGTCGTTGCCGGAGGCAACGGCCTTTCTTGCACTCGTATATCATAATTCTTACTCAATTGTTTCATTTATAGGTCTAGTGCTGGTTACTACACATTTTTTGCTAGACCGCCTTCATAGCTGAGGATCCCGGATTTATCTTGTGTGACATTTAAAGGGCCTCTCATGTGAAGCCTCTCATGTGCAGCCTCGGGAATGACTATTCTGCGGCCCCAGAAGATCAGGTCGTGTGCAACCGTCAATTCAAACTTTCTTGCCATGCACGCTTTCAAGCATGGTTCCATATATTTTCCTTGCAGCCATCCTTTCAGTATAACCGAATTGACTGTTCGCAATACCTTGTAGGCTTCAGTCAATCAGTGAAGCTCGTGTGACGTCACTCTTGTCATCAAGTTGCCACAATTAGTGCTTGTAAGGCAGTATTTCTTTGGCGAGATTGCCAGGGGTTCTGAGACAAAGTCTGCTGATGACGTCGGTGTTTTGGTTGTCTCCTCCTGGCTTGCATTCTATTCGGTATTGGTAGGCTCTCCAGTGCAAAGACCAGCACTGGGTCTGCCATGACAGGTGTAGGGTGGTCTTCGCGGAACAAATGGCTTATGATGGGCTACAAGAATGAAAAGCCGCCCCAGCAAGTAATCACGGAAGTTGGTTACGCGAAAACTAATGCTAAGACTGAAGCTGTGGATAATTTCGTTCTGCCTGGAGGAGTGTTTGCAAACGAAATCCTACCAGTTTGTTGACACCGTCAACCTGATGGAAGAGAACCGCTCCCATGCCATGTGGAGAGGCGTCACACACTCGAGCTGCAACAGCTTGGTTGGGTCAAAGCGCACGAGCATTTTGCCATGTTGGATGGCTTCCATAGATTGTCAGGGTTCGTAGCGGTTCTTGAAACCCTTGAATACTCTTGAATTGTGAAATGACATTTTCAAGGCCTTGAAAACCCTTAAACTTGTTTGAGGTCCTTAAAAGTCCTTGAATTTCGCCAATTGAGGTTCATTCAGCTGTAATTTGGTAGATTATTTTGTGCACCTGGCGACTATGTGCTCTTAAAGCAAACAAACTATCCAATCCGGTCTGTTTCTCCAGCCATATCAAAATGTTGTGGTAGCTCTCGTGTGGTTACAGTAGCAACGACGGAACAAAGCTTTATTTTTTATTGGAGACTGTGAAAGTGTGCACGCATTTTTGCAGTTACGTCGCTTATGGTGGAACTATGCCAGGCAAGTGCAAATCCCAACAGTCTTGGTTATGCATTGCTGTTTCTAGGGAGTGGATTGTACCAGATAGGTCAAACTCGCATTGGGCAAAGTGTAAGCTATGTGGGAAGAGCTTCGACGTGTCATCAATAGGGGAGTCTGCCCTCAAAAGTCGCATGAAGAGTGTGAAACACATTTATAACACAAAAGAGACTACAGTCCATGGTAACTTGAGTGCGTTCGTGGTGCCAACAGTCATTCAGCAAAGCGTAGAGCCAGGTCCATCGTCCTGCCATGTGTGCAGCATCTGCCAAGCGCACGAGTGTGTGATCGACATGGAGATACTGTGGACCGTGAAGATGGTGACGTCCCGCTATTTTTTACAAGTCATCGTCCCACCCAGGAGACTTGTTCAGGAGAATGTTCCAGGATAGCAGCATTGCTAAGGCATTCTCATGTGGGGAGAAGTCCGCGTATGTTTTGTGTCATGTTCTAAGGCCATTTTTTCTCTCCAGCTTGAAACATTAAGTGGGCAGACAGATGGGTACACTATTCTTTTCGATGAGTCCTTGACCGACTACTTACGAAAGAAACAGATGGACATCCACTTGCGGTTCTGGAGCACAACGCTGGAGTGAGCAAGGACGCGGTCTTTCACGTCTGTTTTCATGGCTGCAAATGTGAAAGCCAAAAAAGTGTCTGCCTTGCAAATAGAAAGCAAACAGTTCCTTTTAGCTACAACGAAAAAAAATCTAGAGAAGAGCCCACTGGCAAATCAGCTGGTTAGGAGCCTGTCTTCGCTCAACCCCTGTCAAATGGCCTCAAAGCCTAATGAGTGTCTTACAAGCTTTAGGAAAGTCCTTGACGCACTCATAGCAGTTGGTCAATTAGATGAGCATGAGCGCGATATGGTGCTTGGTTAATACGCTGAACTTCTGCAGAAGAAAAAGCCTAACCTGCGACAGTTTGACAAACACTCTACTAGTCTGGATCAATTTTATCTTGAGCTGCTAAAGACTGATTGCAGTTCGTTGTATGTGCAACTGTGAAAGGTTGTAGGACTTCTTCTAGTCTTGAGCCATGGACAAGCCTCTGTTGAAAGAGGTTTTAGCGTCAAACAACAGGCATATGTTGAAAACCTGAAGGAGATTTCACATGTGTCGCAGCGAATCATTTGTGATGCAGTAAGCGAGGCTGGTCGTGTCATGAACATTGCGATAGCAAAGGAGTTGCTTAAATATGTCTCAGCTGCACACAGCTGTTATCGGGCCTACTTGGAGATGAAAAAACAAGCGAACAAGAGGGCAAAGGTATCAAAGAGAAGCCACATTGAGGAAGAAATTCACAGTATCAAAGTGAAAAGGTGCATACTTGAAGAAACAGTTGCCGACTTGACAGCTTGCCCTGACAACAACGCTGAACGGGCAGAAGCTACAAGTGACATCTCTTTTGTCGTGAAGTCCAACAGTCTGAGAAAAACAGTGAAAGAAGAGACTTTGGAACTTGCAGAAGTGAATGAGAAGTTGAAAGGAAAGCTTCGTGAACTTACTCCACTGCCAAAAAAGGGCCTTTTGTTTACGTGTGTGTGTGTGCAATATGTCTTAAGGGGAGACGCTCCTCGAAAAAGTTTTTTTTTTATTTCTAGTAATAGAGACTTGAAAAGTTTGTTATTAGTATAGTTTTTCATGCAGATTTCAAATATGCAATCATTTTTTGTGTAGCTGCTATAATTATTGAGTTATGCCATAAACAATAGCAAAAAGTTACATTTTTTGCGGGCACTCTTTTATGTACTAAACTTTCAGTAAAAGCACTGTGTCTGATCTTATTTGACTCTTGGTAGATTGAAAAGTGCAAATATCTATATAGATATGTCACAGAAATATTGGAACCAAGAAAAAAAAATTGTATTGAATGACTTATTATTTTCAATCTCCCTTGAAACAATAAGCTAATATTTTCACAACTAATGCTGGTAGGCATTGCAATTTAGAGTAGATATTTGCAATCTGCATGTGTTGAAGAATATGTGTGCCAAGTTTCGTTACTATACAATGAATATAAGTTTCTAAAAGGCTGCCCGGAAAACGTGAAACTGTCAGAAAAAATGAAAATGAGAAAAACAAGTTTGAAAGTTCGCAAAGTTGGCATTTATTAGGAAATCATTCTTTTTGCATCAAATTGGGGCACAATGAAAAGTACCTTGCCTTGAATGCACTGCAAGTGTCTAGAAGTCCCCTGCACCATAGCTTGGTCCTTCACGGGTCTTGCGGTCAGTGTCCTCAACACGAGCTCTCTTCGCTGTGTTGCGACGGTGTGCCCTCGCTTCTGCAGTTTGCTTCAGGTTCATCTTCCTGATGCGCATGACGTCACAGTGGTCACCATGTGTGGCCAGATCTTGTGAGGGGAGAATTCCAATGCCTTCGAGCACTTCTTCAAAGCTCCTGTGGCCTTTGTTGTACCAGAGTACAGTAAGAGCGGTGGCTGTCTCCACAGTTGTTCTGGAGGCGAACTTTGTTTTTGGACATAGCAGCCATATCTTGCTGTTCAGCGATTCGGCTGCATTCTGTGTCTTGCCATGAAGGCACCGAATAAGGACTTTCTCCTCTGTAAGGCGCTTGTAGATAGGCATAATTGCCAATCCTTGAGCCTTCGTCAACAGTGGGGTGTGGCGTGGTGCAGGCTCCCCCAGTGCTTCCGCACGCTTGTGCTTGCACCACGAATTTGGTCCCGCGGGGCAAAAGTTGTGGCTACTGGCACCATCACTGGAGCAGCAATGAAAATACGATGCCCATATGGCAGTGTACATATTTCGGACACTGTCCTTGTTGCTCGTGATGGCGATCTTGTAATATGTTTGTAGTTTTATTATTGTCGCATCTTTCAGTTTTTCGCCTCGTGGCAGTCGCGTTGCCAATTTCCGTAGGGCAGTTCCCAAGCGCTTTGCAACGTGGTTCGTGCACTCTTCTTTGTCAATGGGGGTGTCACAGTATACATTTGCCTCGCAGACTGCAGTGTAGGCCTTGCTGTCACCATCACTTAGGAAGCTGGTGAATCGCAGTGGAGTTTCATAAGACAAGGTCCTCTGCCATATATTGACAGCTGCCGCAGGTTCCATTGCATGGGATGAGCAGTCAGTGTTTTTTTGGCAAACTGGAAGATGAAAAGCTCGCCATATCTCTTCATCCTCCCCAAGGTCCCTGTGTATACTGCAAGCATGGCAGTAGTTCGAAAGAACTTCGAAATCGAGGCAGAGCCCCGTGTCCAGGGACACGACTGTGCCCACTCCATTGTGGCTTTTACGACCTCTTTTCTGCCAGGTGTCATCAAACATGACTGGCACATCTCTGCCGCCGACTGCGTCCTTCGTGATGTTTCGTGCCTGGTGCAAGTTTTTGCTCACTGCCGTCATCGCCGCACAATGGAGCTTCTTGCAAATGCCGTTGAATGTCTTGTGATGCATCGGGCTCGGAAGACCGAGAATCGCACAAAATCGTGAAAGTTGGTCGTGGCCTGCGCCTATAGCGCGTGCTGCCAGAACTGCCTTCACGTTTACAGCAAAGCTGTCACGCGAGCTGCCGCTGTCAAAACGGCCGCTCGTTCCTTGGTCCCCGGCAGTACGTCTCGACGTGTGCGTGAACGAAAGTGCAGATTCAGGGCAATCAGAATTTCGACAGCACAGTTCGAGGAATGCCGAAAGTTCTTTGCGCTTTCCAGCTGCCTCTCGCACGCAGAGCTTCCGTTCGCGGCAGGTTGGGCATTGCGCACCCGCCACAAGTGCCGTCAGCGCATCGATTTCGCAAAGCAGCATGTTCGCAGTAGCAGCATCTACCGGTCTACGTTCACTCTCGAAGAATCCAATCTTCCTTTGGGATGCACTGACGAATTCCACGGCAGCGGCTATTTCACAACCACTGTCGCAGGGTTCGGTGACGGTGTTAGGCCTATCCGAAGTCGGAGCGTCGGGGCGTTGGTCGGGGGCGACATCGTCGTTCGCTGTCGCTTTGCGAAGCGTCCGACGCCGTTTCCCTCGATACTTGTGGCGAGTTCTGAACTTTCGATTATCTGAACTGCACTTCTTCGGGCTTGCCATGACGCAAAAATGCAGAGAAACGCAGAAAAACTCGATCGCGACGTCCGAGGCTTCGCTCTTTTGCCGGAGAGATAGGAGGGGGAGGAGCGTGGAGCGCACCGCCGTCCAATGGCGGCCTCGCGCTGTGTGCCGCGATATTCAAAACGCGTGACGTACGCGTTGTTTTTCTCGTTTTTTGTTTATTCTGCGTGAAGGCACGAGACTGGCTACTAGTGGATTATGAAGGATACGGCCTTCGCAGCATGCGTGCACGATTGCAAATGGTGGCCAACGCGTCGTTTTCGCGACAGGACGACGCGAACTTCGCCGTTTTTCGCGACTTTCGCGCATTTCTCGCGTCACCGCTGCCCACTTGGAAGCATTTTTTGATAATTTCTCGTGCGAATTTCAGCTTGATATTTTCAGAAGTAATAGATTATAGTCCAAGGATGCCAATACAGCCGGAAAAAAAAAAAGCGAAAATTTTCCGGAAAACCGCGACTTTTCGACCCGCGTCTCCCCTTAAATTGAGGGTGCAGTATGTGTTAATTTATCAAGCAAACCATAAAACAGTTTTTGAAGCCTGTGATAATTAGAAAAAATGGAGCTAATAAGTATTGCTAAATCTTTGTTAGCTAGAAAATGATTGCTCAAATGTACTTGGTCTTGCTTCTGTGAAATAAAGTACAAATTATTATGCTATAAAAAGTGTTGTCATTTTCTCGGGTTTCAAGTGTTGTTTTAGGTCCTTGAAAAGTATTTCTTAGGTCCTTGAAAGTCCTTGAATACACTTGAATTTCGCTTCACTTAGGTGCTATGAACCCTGATTGTTCAAATGCCTGTTGCATACTTGCCAAGTCTCCCGGATTTGGACCGTTTCTTCCATTTGTACGGTTTTCATAAAAATCTCCCGGAAATTGAAATTTCTGTGTGTGATCTAGCCGCATTGACAAAATAGCAGCTCGGTACACTCCAGGCTTTTCTAACCTACCTCATTTTATTAATGAGTTTAATACCCCTGTCACACGGCCACCACCAAACTCCAATGAACACCGTCAACGTAAATCTCCCCTAGGGGGTTCGACGGAGAAGGAGTTGGGGCAGTGTCACACGGCAATGACAAGGTTGTAACAGTTGCCGCGAGGGGGCTCAGCTGGCGCTGTTTGAGTTTCGGAAAAATATTTTAATTTGATCCCTATTGATTTTTTTGTGAATCCTCGTTATGCGGTTTTTACAAAAAAGCACTATGAAGTAGGTATGCGACTAACAAACCATTAAAAATAATTTCAAATAAAAACGCATTTGCTTAATGTAGCAATGCTGCTAGTGACGCTGGTCACATTATGCTTTTAGTTGTTTTGTTGCCTGTGTACATGCCCGGTACGAAAGTTCTTATGCTTCCTTGCCTCGTGAGCGCACATTTTGTGTTCTTCAGCCATGAGTGACACAGCGGACGACGTAAGGAAGTGGTGCGATATTGCGCTGGTAATGACATTGATCGGCTGGCGCCGGCCGGCCCGACTCGCGAGGCACGGTGTGTAGGGCATTGGTGTTGAGAGTAAGTGAACTCTGGCGGGCGTAAATATTGTAAACAAACATGCGTTGTGAATGAGTAATACAACGAAACAACGTTTAATATTGCTAAAATGTATTGTTATTTCACTGCGGCCACTTAGTGCTCGAAATTTTTCTCTGACCTCTAGACTGCTTAGGACAAGAGCACCTCGTTTCGCTGCGAAGGGAGATCGTTGAACGTCCTTTGCGAAATGCTCCGTTCACCTTCGTTTGCGTAAGGGTGGCCGTGTGACACCAACCGCATCTTCGTTGTCGTAAAGACGAGGGAGTTAAACGGTCTTCACGGGTGCCCGTGTGACAGGGGTATAAGAGGTGTTCGTCTAAACGTACAGTAGAATCTCAGTGATGAGAACTCGCGGCAGATATGAATTTCTGAAATTCCCCAGCCAAATTCTACTATGTCTATTAGGCCTAAGCTCGAATGTTCTGAACACATTCCCTAATCGCGGTGGGTGATACGGACTTCAGTACGGAAATCATCGAACGAAGGCAGAGAGCAGCGTACTCGAAGCTTCGGAAGTACGCCTGCGACCAGCGCTCTCACCGTCTTCCACAGTGCGTGTGATTGTCTTTGCCACAACCACTGTGGACGAAACCGTGGTCGCTCTTGACGCAATCATGTATGGCGACGACGTAACTGCCAGAGCCCCTAAGTGTGCGCTCGACCAGTCGAAGCAACGCTGCTTTCTGCAAACTCTGCGGACAAAACTGCGGCAGATGCGATCGTAGATGGCATAAAACGACTTTGTTTTGAAGGCGCGTGCGCAGCCAAGCACACGGGGATGGTAAAAGGAACTACCGTTTTCCGCAACCGCCGCGCACAACACCGCGGTCGCGGCGACGTGATAGTTAATTACGAGCTCCGATAACATGCAGCGGTAGATTAAAGGCCGTAAGTACCCTAAAAAAAAAGTCAAGGTTTTGCCGTAAGGGCGAAGGAATGAATGCAACAGCAACAACTTGGAAGGTCACGCTTAGAACGGCAAGCAGATCGAAACATTCAGAGGCAGGTATGCTGTTGCAGTGACGGAAGTGCTGCTCCAATTGTTCCAAATTGCTCCAATAGAGAAATGCTGCTTCATGCTGCTCCGAAGTGCAACATTTGCTAGTAACTGCTCCAAACCTGCTCCAAAATGGTGTTTGCAAGCTAAAAACAATCAAGTTGAAGCATGTGACCATCCAGTGAGCCAAAGTGAAATGAAAAGCAAGCTGTATGCACGATGATCTTAATATGCTACTCAGTGGCATAAATCCAGAAAAATCACTAGGGGTGACTCAAATCAGGCCTTTGGGTTTATCAAGGGCTGTATCTTTATTTATATAGGAATTAAAGGTGTTGTGAAAAGGTCGCTCTTAAAACTGCGATGTGGAACCGCTGGAATCCACATGCACGAACTAGGCGTTGTCAGCGAAAGGGAGACCTGCAAGGAGGCTTTGTCGATCGGAGAACGTGCGAGTGCTCTCAATTGGAACACCCATAAGCGTCTCTGCCATACACAATCCGCGCTAGCTTGAACTCTACAGCTCATGTCATATAAAGCAGCATTTTTGTGGGTCGCGGATCGTTGCAGCAAAGACGCTGATGGGTGTCCCTTGCGCGCACTCTCAGATGCCGTGAAGTTCCGTCTTCCTCGATAGGCGTCTATGGAGGTATACTTGGGCTGAGGTCACCTATACTCTGTTTCAGAAGTTCCCTTCAGCACTGTGGAGGCTATAGGGCTCCTCAGCCAATGGGAAGGGCGATTAGTTCCTCCACATGTGTTCATCCGCGCCATGTCGTCTGCTCATCGTCTTCACGGCGTCTGCTTGCTGAATCATCTATACACGTTCGTTGCAGATACCATGTCTGGTGTATTAAAATAAAAAATGCAGTAAAACTGAAACAAGTAACCACACCAGGAACTTTAAGTAGCATGGATTCGTTATTCTGTTAAAAGTTGGTAGACCATCATGCCAGTGGATAACTTTACTGTGGCTAACTTAACTTTGGGGCTGTTTCTCTCCGATACTGTTCATGGCTCTCGTAGGACAACTTCGCCGTCGATGCATTGCTTCGCATCTCGAACAACACGGGAGCATTTGTTTGGTTTTCAATACACTCAAAGCAAAAAAAAAAAATCTTAAAACGAACCGCGTAAGACGAACTCTTGCAGCGACTTACAATGACGGGTATTCTGCGCAACAAACATTATTGGCCGCGAGGCCCACCACTGGAGGCGCGAGCGCTGCAATTGCTGTGACGTGCAGGGCTGAATTACGTGATCTCGCCTTGCTCTGGCGGAGGAAAGCTAGCAGTTCATGTGTTGTTTTTAATGGTGATTTCACGGTGTTTTCATTTTTTAAGAGCGTCTGTACTTCATCTGTGCGGACTTTTACAGACTACACAATATGAAAAGTTGCAGCAAACGTTACCGGTGGCATGCCACAGTGTTCTACATACGTGAAGCCGCTGTCGCGGCCGCTGGCAATACCACTGTCATCTCTCCTTTTTTGTGTTGTGGCTATTATTTCGAGCTCATGGGGTTAAAATTAGCACAGACCATTAATGTTCACATCAAAGCAGAACGTTTCAGTTACGGCATGGGAGCCTCGTTCACAATGAAAATGAATGCGCAAACAGTTTGATTATGTATATTTAAAAATGGAACTCTGAATTGTCAGAGAGTTATGATATAGCCTGGAAGTCCAGTTTCTTTTTTTTGTTTTCATTATTTTTACCCTATGCTGGTCTATTTCGTGGCCAGTTTCTTCTGCGTGTTCGGCCAGCCTCTGCAACGAAACCTTCTTTCTTAGATCATACATGCGCGCTCTAGCCTATGTTATAGTTTATTTCTCTTGATATGGTAATTTTTACCTCAGTCTGCACCACCACCATGCTCCCTGGGCGTCTGTCTCTATGTGTGTACCCGACCACGCGGGTTTCGATGGTGTAGCCAAGGGGTGGCACGCCAAGCCCGTGCCCCCTTCCGAAATTTTCCCATGTTATATAGCGCACAAAATAACGATTGCCCACATTTGCCTGCCCGGCCCCCTGTTCTAATCAAGGTGGTGACCCCTCCGCATGAAAAATTCTGCCTATGTGCCTGCTGTCCATGACTTCAGCTCACAGGGTTCCTTGCTTATCAATTATGTTTGTATAGAATGGGCCTATAGCCACGGTCACTTCCTCTTAATGTCCTTTTGATCTACAGGCGAAAACGTGTTAATCTTCGAAAACTGATTCGTCTTCGAAGAGCTATCGTAAAATATCACGCAGCTTATGAATGCAACTGAAAAAACAAACAAAAAAAAAAACAAAAAAAACGACACAGGCAATTTTACTGAAACATGAAATTGCCGTTGAGATCACGGTACACAGGACCTCGCAGCATGTTCAAGGGCGTAAAATATGACTGGCTGATCACATTTTTGAAATCATGGTTTACCCCTTTGTAGAAGTTCTTGAACTGAACCAATCATACATAATTTCTACCCATGTGGGGCTAGATGGCGATCGAATGTGCAACGTGTGACCACCGTAGAAATTTTGCACAATAAATATTAGAAGCGTGCCACAGAGAAAAGTTACTACTCTGAATGAGGCACGTGCCTGCGTAAATGTCATGTTTGCGCGCAATCATAATAGAAAGGTCGCGGCTGCATGCGGCTGTAAGAATGTTGTGTTGCTTCCCACAAAGCGGGGAATCCACTTGCACTGTTTTTCGTAGGGTTATGTATGCTAAACATAAATGTAATTTGCGCATGCTTGTCATGTCAACTATGGCCAGTCTTTCGATGCAAACCTATAATGAATGAAGTAGCGTAGTTGCACGCATTTCTTGCTGCAAAGATAAGCTTCTTTACCGTTAATACCCATCTGATGCTTCAATTTGACATGGAATGAGTCACCTTCTACATATGCGGCACGCTCGGCCGCCATGGTTGTTTCATTTAGGTGGCCATAGCAGACGACGCTGGCAGTCGTGCATTGAGAGAATCGTAACACTTTTCCTGGGCTGTTATTTAGCACATTGTAGAGTCAGGGAAGAAGCTGCAGCAGTATTTTACTGATTTGGCTGAGTAAAGTACAAGAATAATAATAATAATAATAATAATAATAATAATATAATAATAATAATAATAATAATAAAAGACGCGAAAGTGGCTGCGGGCTGCTCGCGAGAAGGTGGCATAGCAATCCAACCACGTACGTTACAGGGATGCCTCCACATGGTGGCACCACGATATGTCCTCGCACCCAATAGTCTTGGTTGGGGCATTCAGGCAAACAAGAGAACGCAAAATGACGCAAAGACTCAAACCAAATCGAAAGCAAATTGTGACGTGGAGTGAGAAAGCAAGATAGGTGGAAAAGAAAGAGCAGCGCATAAAGCTGGTATCGCCCTCGCCCATAGCCTGTAGGTGGAGAACGGGCCAGCTTTGTCAGCAAAGAAACTAACAAAAAGCGTTCGACCTTTCGTATTCTCCTTGCGTTCTTCAGTTCCCCAACAGGAGTACAGTAGAGAACAGAAAAACACGCTGCCTAAATTTCGGAACTGCTTACACAAAGCACTTCCTACTTCGTATTCAGCGCGCAACATTGTCAGCATGTTCATGCGGCCAAGACGATGAGGATATCTATCACCTCTTGCTCGACTGTCCGAAACGCGACACACATCGAAGGCGACTCGAACAGGAACTCCATACGTTAGATCCCGATCGGCCATTTGTGTTGGATAAAATACTAGGCCCATGGCCATCTGAAATCAGTGGTAAAGCAATGCAGGTACTGCAACGCTTTTTCGAAGACACAAAGATTTGTGACCACTACTGAGCACGCTATAGTTAAAAGTGAGTGTGGCGGCTAAGTGTTTGTACTGCCCATATGTGAACTTTCGTACTGAGCTTTGTAGGACTCTATATACACTAAAACCTCGTTAATTCTAACTTGGTTATTTTGAAATCACACTTAGTTCAAAGGATTTCTGTGGTCCTGCATTGTGCAATGCAAGTTTGAAAGGATAATTTGAAGTGGCGGCCAGCACCAGTTCGGTTAATTTGAAAACTTTAGGTGCTATGTGCCAGTTCGAGACCCTGATTTCGCCGTGAAACCGCTAAACGACGGCTATTAATAGCCACAAGGCAATGAAACGTATCGATACTAATGAGTCGCAGCTGAAGCACCCCAGCCTCGCTATTTCCAGTGCAAAAAAGAAAAGAAAGGAAGAAAAAAACGGTCTTGTCAACTGAAATGTGCGCCTGCGGAAAACGAGCCATGCTTCACTGCAACACAGCGGTGACACGCGGGCAGCTTATCGCATGTTTCTCGCAACGTCAGCGGGTCATGGTTTACCCATTCTTTCTGGGATTGTGAAGAAATTAATAAAGGACAGTTTAGCGGAAGTCGCGATGTATGCAAACCTCCGATCGCCGGATGCTCTAGCAATTCGCGTCTTTACACTGCTGGCGGAGTTCTTGCTAGCAACACCTACTTCGAAAACGAAGTTTGAAAGTTTCGAAGATAAGTTTTTACCACCAAAACACATTATTAAATTTATAATTAAAATAGAAAGAATGTGCGAATGGTAGCATCATGATGTCCTGACGGAGCGAGGAGCAGGCGACATGCTGCCTGCATGTCACTACTGTGTTGCAGTAAAGATGTCTTGTTTTCCGCAGGCGCACATTTCAGTGGATTACGACCGCGTTTCTTTTTTTTTATATTTTCGGTGGCAGCGGCGAGGCGCACCGTTCCTCCATGCTCGGGGAATAAAGAGCGGGTATTGCTGGAAAACACGGCCTTTGGAGCCGCAAGCTAGCCGGCACAGAAAACGACGAGCACTGATTACTTCGAATAGTTCCAAGTTCCTCCCATCCCACTTCTTGTATGTTCTATTCATTCGAAAACCCGAATAATTCGAAGCTTTCTCGCAGCCCCAGTGACTTCGAACTAACGAGGTTTTACTGTATGTATATATGCTATTTTGTTTATTTTTCATTCTTTATTTGTAACAATCAAGTGAAAAGTGGTAGCCGTTGCCAAGTAACGGTGACAACTTCTTCGTTTATTTTCTACTTCAATAAAAAACACAAGAGCTTGGCTAAAGGAGAACTGCAAGGGAAGGGGGGCAAAAAGAAGCCTTATGAAATTGAAATTGGGAACGAAAATTGCCTGTACATTATAATCGCATGAAACGGAAACGACATATGTGGCACTAGCACTCTCATCGGAGAAGTCAGATGCATTGCAATGATGAATGGTGCCTGAACACATGCTGTGGTCAGTTTGCATTGTCTTGCATAAGCGCTGTGCACGTCATATCTGTTCGCAGTGAAATGCAGCAAATTGTGATGTGCCATCTTCATTATGAAGTTGCACGACAAAGGAAGGTGCTTTTGCACACTAACTATAACTGCGTCGTGTCTTCTTTATGTGCCTAAGGCTTGTGATTGTGAGTAGCATGAACAGAGATTTTTCAGCTGCCTGTTGTTCAAGAAAAGTTACTACGAGCTGGAAATAAGGAAATATTCTCAAAGAAAAGCTTCCAGACTTTGATAGTCAACTTGGCGTATATGTGTTGGCTTTGTTAAGGTAACGATATGCAATGGAGGCGTATCAAAAAGGGATAGCAATGCCAGTAAAATAGTCCCTCGGAAGGCGAGCAGCCAGAAGAATAAATTTTCCATTCTCTGAAGGAAAACTGTGCTTGTCTCTCCCTTTATCTTTTTGTAATCTTCAAAATATGGTCATAGTTCAGTTTTATTGTTAAAATGTGATAGCAATTTATTCATGAGCATATTTATTATTAACTTGCAAAATCAAGTACTCGTAAAATTAGTCTAAATGCTCTACTTATAAGCATAGCTTTTATCAAGCTGAGCCAAATAAACGCTTTTTCTTGTTCCATTCCTCCCCATTGGAAGTCTACTTCATTCAGTGTTTTAAAGCAGCTTATTTAGGTGTACTTGGCATGTTAGCATTTGATTTTGGGGGTACTTCTGGTATGATGAACTGTTGATAAGACGAACTACTAATGAAACGAACAAATGATTGTGGGCTTTTCGGGTTTGTCTTAAAAGGAGTCTACTGTATACTGCTTGTGTACTAGCTGCATACTCTCATACTGCTCGTTTAATAAGTATAACTATTTATGAGATGCTAATTGATTCTTCAGACTTCAGGAGTCATTAGCAACATGCATCTGCTCCGAAAACACCAATAGCCTCTCCAAACTGGCATTTTTTTCTGCTCCGAAGACACTTGAAGCTACTCCAAAGCACCATTTTTTCTGCTCCAGAATCTGCTCCAAAAAGCAAAACGTCTCTTTCATCATCACTGCTGTTGTGTCTGTTTCAACAGGCAGTCCTTTTTCAGAAGGTCATATATTGGAGCAAATGTGGTTGCCATACACAAAAGGACCTTGCTGTAATAAGCGAACAGACCAATTTAAGAACGTAGCTCGCTCATGTTGCTTGGACTTGGTGGCTTCATCAAAGCTTCCAGGTTCTTCTCCAGTGGATGAAGTCAGTGACTGGTGATGTGCCCCAAATACGATACTTCCGTCTCCTTGAAAAAACTTTTATCCTTCCCTATTTTTACGCCACATTCATGGAAGTGCTGGAGCACAGCTTAAGGTTGCTATTGATGTCTGCTTTGCCTTCTGCCATCAGGACATCAGCTTATGAGCCACCCGAACAGTCACCCCTGAAGGAGGGACCGATTCGATCCCTGCGTGAGGGGTGACTTTTCGGCAAAGCTTGTTGAGCATGCAGTCTGGCGCGTGCCTGAGAATCGAGGATAGCGATGCATTGTGCTTACAGGTAATGAAATTTCCAAAAAATATGATTAAGACTCGTGTTGTCAACAAAATGAATGGAAAAAAACAAAACTCCGGCAAGAAAGCGCCATTGTGAAAATTCGCAGATTATGTTTCGGGCTGCATATATTGTGCACACTATCACGACCGCAATTTTTGTGCGCTGAACGGTACCGATCGTTCGATTTCACAGGCTCGCACTCCGTATCCAAACTTATCCGTATCCAAACGAACTTATTTAAAATAAGTTCGTTTTGATGAAGTGGAGCTTTTTTGAGAGATCGATCTGTCCAGAAGCCTTATGGCCGATACAAAGGCTCCACTAAATTTTTCTTCTCGGGGCGGCTGTGTCGGGCTAGACATCTGTGTTGTCGCATAAGTTGTTGCACAGATGAACCGGCTGAATGCTCGTGACTTGTGATGCAGGTTCCAGGCGGTCTGTGGCTACCATTCGAAAGGCGACGACCACAACGAGCCAGGCAGTGCCTGCCGAGCTGCCAAAGGCCCCGACTGGACCACAGGCCGCTTCAACTGCGCAGCCCTCGCGGTTGGCTCCCCGTTCGCGATTGAGGCCTCCCACTAGTCGAGGTGATTTGGGAGCACACGATATTTCACCAAAGGGGAGGATCGGATTGATCGATGTGGTGCTGTACCAACCACCTAGGGAGAGACGTGGGTCTTGAAATTTTCTTTTTATTTTTATTTGTCTGAATTGAAGGAACCTTGATACACTTATTCAGTTTCTTCTGCAGATTCTAAATCTCTAAGTAGATTTCGGATAGCTGCATTAGAACAGAAGATATTAAATTTTTATAATATGCAATTAGCATATTTAAGAGCTTTTTGGTAATTTTACTATGTGAAACACAAAAACAAAGTATAGATACAAATTTCCAGAGAGCTGGTCTGGCTGATGATGCTAATTTCAGTGTTTGAAACAAACTTCAAGTGTTGAATAAATGGATACAAAGTCACTCTGCTGAATACAAACATGAGTGAAAAATTTCTGCCACATATTGTTTACAATTGTCACGAATTTAAATTTTGTGAACGAGATACAGAAAAAAAATGAATAGCATCATTAGCCAGATCTATACATTACGAACAATTTGGGATCAATCTTCTTATTGTGAGTCAATAAATACATGTCGAAATGCCCCGTTAAGCTAAGTGTTATGTCCAAAAACGTGAAACTGAAAAAAAAGAGCACTTAAAGTTTTAGTTTCCCATAAATTTATGTGGTATTGCAACATAACTGTATTAATAGCATCATTATATAGCTTTGCTCTTCAGGAAGAAGATAATGTCATATATGTTACAAGAATGTCACAGGAGCCATGAAAAATTTGGGGTAGTATTAGCATGCATAGTCCTTGAAAATAGTGCAAGAAAGCTGCTACCAAAAACTTCACAACTGTGTGTCAGCTTGTATGTGTACACTGTGCATGAAAATAACATGTCTATGTGGTCTATTGTCACTTTTTGCACCAAGGGCGGTCACAAAAATAAAAATGGGGGAAAAATAACATTATTTGAGTTCTTGCAATGACATGGGCTTGAATCTACACTTTACAGCTGACCAGGGCTATAGGCAGTGTCCGTTGTTGGCTTGTGCCTATTCACGAGCTTGTATTTCGTGGCATTTCTGGCTGCTTGGTCTTTTGCATTTATAAATGACGTTATTGATGAATCTCCAGTCACCCTCAGTGAAGCAGGTATTGCTCATCTTGCATACCGCACGTTGAGCATGCCATCACGAGTTTCACACTAATGTTTATACTCATTTCTTTGCTCTTTACACACTGTCACTGCAAGTGGTGCGAATCATAAATCCGAGAATGTAGTTAAGCACTCTCAAATGTACGATCAAGAATTCCATTCCACTGTCACTGGGATTCGCTTGTTTTGTGTCGACGCCGAGAAGTTCAAATTTTCGTTCCGTTGCCGACTTGACGCGAAGGGCTTTTCACGTTGGCCGCACTTGCTGTGCCCTGGCTATTTTCCTCAGTTGATAAGAAGTTCTGTGATAACACTCGAGGCATGGCCCAACGAAATAGGCACACTATGCATGCCAAGTTGCGTTTCGGACGCAAACCGCCTACCGCGGATTTCGGACGTGTTCCGCGGCAGTAGTGGGCTGCAGTAGTGGGCTGCAGTGCTGTATTTGATGCGTCAAAAGACAATTCCGCGATTATTATGAATTCTGTGCTGGCATTCGAGGCGTCCACGCTCGATGTGCTAGGATGCAGCTGCGTGTTCAATTTGTCGAGCGGCTATTGCGGACATGCCTCGCCGAATTATGTCAGGCATTCTATGGTCGCTGAGGTTTCTTGCCAAATACGCACCGTGTGGTTTTCTTCAGACAAATGTTTTCGGACATTTGAGCAGCTCAATGATCGCAGTTGGTCAAACGTGGTAGTGAAGTTGCCAACCTGAGGAAAGTTGCGGAGCAGCTGAAATCCCAAGCCGAGAGAGAAAGAGAGAGAGGTTGAGAAAAGGAAAAGTCGAAACTTCTGCAGCCCTTATTGGGAGCACGGCTCGGCTCCTGTAGGGGTGGGGTGAGGGTATTAAAGATGTGGAGAAGATAGGAGAAGAAGAGAAAAGGCGTCCATGAACGAGGACGTGGCGAGCCGCTTCTAATGCCGGTTGTCCAGTCCAGTGTCCTCAAGGAAGCGAAGAACCGCCTTGAAGACCTGGGTGTGTTACCGTGTCCCTCTGTGTAGCCGGGGTCGGACTGGCGCCAACGTACGGCAAGCAAGACGTCTCATTGTGTGCGAAGTCTTGGGCAAACACACAACAGCTTCTCGATGGTTTCATCTGCCCCGCATGCAGTGCACGCAGGGGACGAGGCTCTGCCAAGCCGATGACTCCGGGCCGCAGGCCAGCAGCAGCCGATGCGCAAGCGAAATAAAAGGGAACTCTCCCCCCTGGTGAAACCCCAGCAAGGCAGCCGAGTTGGCGGTTTCATCCTGGCTACACGATTGTCAGAGTGGCAGCGTAGCAACAGCCTCCTCAATGTGAGCCTCGAAAGGTCTGAGGCGACCACCGCCTGGCACACAAAAACAGCGTAGTGATGCGCTTATTTCGCCAGGGCGGCTGCCTGCTCATTTCCCTGGATTCCCACATGAAATGAGACCCAGTGGAGAGAAACATTGACGCCACTGGCAAGGACAGCATGCAGCTCGGTGACAAGCAGCTGTGTTTCGAAGCCTGCCCATTCCAGTTTCGCCATGGCCAGCAACGCAGTTCTTGAGTTGCATGCAACAGCCACGGGGCACATTGGGGGGTTTACCGCCTGAAGGTCAACTGCTAGGTGGAGACCGGCCATCTCTGCAGTAGTAGAGCAGACCACAAAAGGGAGACGACAGGAGGCCGTCCAACTAAGTGCTGGCATTACACAGTGTATGGGAGGACGGAGCCGACCATGTACGCAACAAGCCTTCCAGCCTCTAGCTTAGAGGCAGATGCCAGCTTGAGAGCGCAAATGGGTGAGCGACGCTGGGAAAGTCCTCAAAGGCCGGTGTTGATAGCGAGTGGTTTTTCTGTTGGCGGGTTAAAGGGATGGTGGGAGGCACTGGTTCCACAGCTTCGTTATAGATCTGCAGCAGCTCGCCCATCCGAGATCCTGGTGGACTTTGCAGCCGGGTGGGCAGGTGGTGCCAATGAGGCGCATGGGCTAGCCGATTAACGTGCAGTAGGCCACGTTGCTGTAGGAGCAGTGAGAGAGGCCAGACACCCACCTTTGCCAGAGTGGCTGCTACTTGAGTGAACCGTGGCAGGCCGAGGACACAGCGAATGAAGCCCCTATGCAGCAACTTGAGGTGCTTGCGTGCGATAGCAACACAAGACTGAAAAAAAAAAAAAAAAAAAGCGACAAGTCAATAGGAGGACAGCGCGCAAACGACTTTTAAAAAAAGAAAGGTAGTGTCGCTCTCCATTCGTCATTTTGAAAATAGCGAAAAAATTCACAAAGCAAGCAGCTTCAAAACATCAAGATGGCAGTGCATGGTCGTCGTGTTCAGAAGTTTTGAGCGTGCGAACTTCGAACATATTTAGCCAATTTTCGGTCATTTCGCCTCCACTTTGAGAAGTAAAATGCTGTTTTTCTTTTTTTAGTATCTTTTGGTTGAACGCATCTTTCAGATTTTTCCGGGAGGTTATTAAATGTTTGAATTTCGTGATACTGCACTTTTTTGCGATTTTTTGCCATTTCAAGACCCGCGTCTCCCCTTATGAGCATATTGAGATTGCACACTGTTGCCAAATGAACACGATATCAATGCAGACTTGACAGGTAGGTCACAAAGAGCAAACTTCAACTTAACCATGTCTCTCTGTAACAGTGACATGCATTTCTTATTGACTGTAACGGCATAAACGTACGATTCCTTCACGCTGACCCCCAGTTATAGCAAAAGTTATTCATCAGCTCAACTTGTGGTTGTGAGGCACCTCTTCTACATCCTTGGCTTTCACGATGGGTAAAGATGTTCATTCGAATTAACTCACACATCCACATTATAAGGGTTCTGTAAGATTGTCCTTGCAATGGAAACTGATTTGTTGTGCACAATTTTGTTTTGCTGTGCGCAAACAGTGCTACCCGTTCCTCCAGCATTGACCTCTTCTCATGTCGCAGCATCGGGCAGCACTTCGAGAGTGCCCAGACCGGCAGCATTCAGGGAAGCCTCCTGCCTCCCGCAAGTGCCAGAGTCTCCCGTGGCAGGTCGCCTCTCGTCGACACCTGCCAGGTATGCTGTGGGTGGTGTTCTTTTGCTATCATTCTGTATTTAGCAGGGATGATGCATTGCAGCCTCTGATTGGCAGGGTGGCTGCTTTTGTGGAAGCAAGGCTGATCTTGTCGTGGTAAATTCTGTCATTTCATGCAAAGATCATGTGCCCCGTGGTGCCTCTTGGCAAAAAGTGCCCTACACTTGCCACTTTCGTTATAAGCAGAGTTGTACGTAATGCCCCACTAGCAATTGATTACTTGTAATCAGTTACATTTTCTAGTAATGTTATTATATTACAGAAGAACGGCTATTTGGGTTAGTTGGTTGAATTCCATGTTAATAAGGGCTGCAGCGCAAGCGCTAAAGGACTGGAAGAAAAAAAGCATACAGAAGGCGAGGAACGGAAGGCAAAGAGGGACAACACGAGCGCTGGCTACCAACTGAATTTATTTTCCGCAGCACTTGTTAGTACAGTGGACTCTCATTAATTCAAACTCGAAGAGACCTCTGAATTCTGTTTGAAGAATCAAGAAGTTTTAATTATGAGAAGCGCTCAGATCGATGACTCTGTGTGAGGTGACACCACACATTATGATTAGACATTGATTTTATCACATTCAAAATTTTTAAGTGTCTTTAAATCCTAACTGCATGCAATGAACAGAAAGCAGAGGCGTGAAGTCCACAAGTTTATTGGCCACTTACTGCTGATCACACCGCTTAAAGAAATTGTGAATTGCCAACTGCTTCATTGCTATATGTGCCTTCAGCACAAAGGTTTCTATACCAGTTGAAAAGCATCACGGTTTACCATGCGTGTGCTTTGTTTCAAACACTTGTTTACTAGCAAAGCCTTTTTCTTTAAAGGCCTGAAGCACTTATTTTTCATTTTCAGACTGTTACGAATATATAAGCATGCAAATTTTTAAATAGTAGTTGGAAAGCAGCAGATATTTTCTGCTATGGAACTGCAAAAAGTATTAACTGGGGGTGTAACAGCTGCCCCAGTTGCGCCAATTTGATACAATTTCTGATTGTTGCGCCAAAATGCCCAGCCGCCCGCAAAATTTTCTCAGGTGCACTAATTAGGGCGAGAAATGCAGGCCACGTTGGCCACCTACAGTTTGCGTCATCTGTCAGAGCGCGCAGACCCCAGCTATAGTGCCTGGAATGTACTTCAAATATGACCAGATAAAGAAACAACGCTGCGTGTCCATCGGTTCGTTGACCGCAGTGGATAACTATCGGCGGAACGCTGGAACTTCAAGACAAAAATGCGTTACTGTAGCCACCGACGCTTTGTGGAAAATGTAAATTTTCTAGCCTGAAAGCAGCTATTGCTTGTTAGGAACTAAAGCTGGAACCGTATGGCGCGTTTTTCTCGCGCGAACAAGCTGGACGTGCTGCAAACGCTGGCTTAATAAAATTTGATAAAATGATGGTGGCGCAACAGATACTAGCGAGGAAAAAAGTAGAAAACAGGATAGACAACATGGTCGCCGGCCTTGCCAGCGACCATGTTGATTGCCTTAGCAGAGGCACATAAAACTATTTATTTTTGTTAATTTTGAAGTTGCATCGTCTCGGCCACGGACCTGGCGATAGATATCCAATACTGTCGCCGGGCCGACGGACGCGCGCCTTTGTTCCTTTACCTAGTCTAACATGCTTTGCAAGGGAGCCGAAGCGGCACCTAACCTCCCCGGTGGAAAAAAGAAAAATGGTGGGAAGTGGAGGGGGAGGTGTAGCGCTTAGAAAATTTCTTGGCTTCTATTGTTACCCGTACAAAGAATGCTGCTTAAGCCACCTTCACCGCAGTACACCGGTGCCCAGCGGAAAAGCGTGTTTAGATTTGGAAAGGGTTGTTAGTGGTATTCACAGGACGCTGCGCATTTTGCTAGGTTACGCATGCGTTTGTACAGTAAAAGCTAGTTCATTCGAACCACAAGGGGAAGCCGCCTCAGTTCGTATTAACAAAAGTTCGAACTAACGAAAGTGAAGAACAATAGTACACTGCAAGTAGGGCCTAATTTATTTTTTTTTAAAATCTGGAATCGCATTCTACCTTCTTTCCTTGAAGGCGACAGCCAGCACTTTTCGCTCTAACGAGCAAATTTGGCGGAAGGCCTCTTCTCCGCCTTCATTCAATCCGGCCATGACTTCTACAGCAGAGGGCCGCACTTGTGCTTCGTCCTCCTCCTCATCATCGTCAATGGCAGTGAAAGGTTCTGCACTTCTCACTCGACATATTATGTCGCCATCCGTGAGTGCACCACACACCACTGCACTTGAGTCCACATCGACATAGTCCGCAAAGCAGATGTCTTCCAAAACGTCCGCCATGGGGGTGGTGACGCCGTGTTCGAGCACTGGTGGCTCATCAGCTTTCAGAGCTTCGGTGCTGAAGCCACAGTGGCGAAAGCAATTCGCTTTCACGCACAAGCATGCACAAGCATGTGTAGTGCACTTAGGAGCATCACTTGGTAGTTATTGCACAAAAGAATTCATCCCAACATATGACGCCAATAAAATGATCTTAAATTTCTAATTATACCCTGGTCCATGGGCTGCAGTACCGCTGTCGTGTTTGCTGGAAGGAAGGCCAGCGCAATGGCCTTCGTCTCAACGTTGACTTTATGAGCCGAACAGTTGTCCACAAGAAGTAGGACTTGGCGGCCGCAGCGTTCGAACTTCTCGTCAAGCTTCCCCAGCCACTGCGTGAACAATTGCCTCGTCATCCAGGCCTTTTTGTTGGCCGCATAGTCTGATGGGAGGGACCAGATGTTCTTGAAGCAACGAGGACGTCTGCCTATCACAAACGGAGGCAACTTCTCGGTCCCGGTCATGTTCGCAGCAACCATTACAGTTATCCGTTCTTTACTTGTTTTCCCTCTCGTGTACTTGTCTCCTTTATACGTGATAGTCTTGGCGGGCAGCAATTTGAAAAATAAGGCAGTTTCTATAATAAGGCAGCTTGATAAGGCAAATAAGGCAGTTTGACAGGGAGAGGTGTTCATCTAAACGAACAGTAAAACCGCGGCATATAGCAATTTGTGAAATTCGTCATCCAAATTCTACTGTGTTCATTGGGCCCAAATTCGAATGTTCCAAACACTTTTCGTAATCGCGGCGTGTGATATGAACTTTAGTACCATAACCGTTGAACGAAGGCCGATCGAAAGGAGCGTGCTCAAATTTTCAGAAGTATGCGTGCGACCAGCGCATGCACTGTCTTCTACACTGCGTATGGTTGTTGCCACAATCGGTGTGGATAAAACCGTAGTCGTTCTTAACACGATCATGTATGGTGACAACGTTACTGACAGTACTTTGAAAGTGTGCACGCGTCCAACGCTCAACCCGTCACAGCAACGCTGCTTTCCGCAAACTTTGTGGACAAGACCATGGCAGATGCTATCCTAGATAGGATAAATTGACTTAGTTTTGAAGGCACGTGCACAGCCAACGCACGCGGATTTGAAACGGATCTATAGTTTTCCGCAACTGCTGCACACAAAACCGCAGTCGCGGCGATGTGTGAGCGATCTACGAGCTCCGAGGGCACGTGGCTAGCGCAGCGTTAGAATAAAGGCAGCAAGGATGTAAGAAAAAGCTAGAAGCGCTTTGCATTCCTGTCGAAAGAATCCAATAGTAAGCAAAGCCAAAACTCACCCGCGCTCTCGTGGAAGCCAGCTGCGTTGTCCCATCCGTTCACATGTACCCAGGAAGACACACACGAGTTGTTTTGACGGAATTAGGTTTTGCTAGTTGTTTTGATGACACCGATTCCAGGAGTGTTTTGCGCTCCCCTTTGAGACTTTCATTTTAGTAGGAAACCTACTTCGTGTGCTCGACCACTCCTGGCCGTTATAAGACCGCAACGTCGATGTTGGCGTTTACCATTGGGACCCCCCCCCCCCCCCCCCCCTTTTCCTTCATGTTTTTGTGTAATGTTTTTTCTTTTCTTTTTTGGTGCCAAAAATGAAAAAAATGGGTTTGCCTTGTGCACACTCATGTGAGTGAGTGTGGGTGCACACTGCTAGAGCTTCATGCTGCAGCTAACTTGTTGGTGCAATATCCTTCATATTGTCACCACTTCTGTATAGGGTCCTGCTTTTGGTTATCTTTTGTACTTATTCTGTGGGCTTGCTGTTTCTGTATAAATGATTATGTAAACTGAGAGAACATTAAGCTAAATTAAAGCTAAATTTTTCTTCCTGTGCGGTGGTCATGAAAAGCCCGTGCGGGCTTCAAGCACAGAGGTGGCTGCTCCAAAAGCAGGTTTTGCCTGCTCCAATGGCTGCTCCGAAATGCTGGAAGGAATTCCCACCACTGCAAGAGCAGCCGCTGTAGCCAAAGTCAAAACGATGTGGTATTGCGGGAAAATTGGTCTCGGACCGATTTTTTTGCATCGGTCTCGCAGTGTGTTTTTCCAGCCACTAAAGCGAGGAAAATTCCGCCAAGTTTCACCGCATTCACTCTCTTTGAGGCTAAGAGTGAACGGGCCTGCCTCGCACAGACAAGCTGCGTTGCGCTGCTTGTGTGTGGTGTTCAATCGCAAATTCGTATCATCCGCGGTGACTGGGGAAACCATTTGTATAGCACCAAATCACAGTGTATTTTGTGCTATGTAGTGCATTCAAAACAATCTTAAAATTCATATCACGAAATTCGCATAGACCGTAATCGTATCATCGAGATTCTATTGTATTGTATTGATTACATTTTCAAAACTGTAGCTTTCTGGGTAAGTGAATTTTGTCATAATTGATTATCAGTAATCAATTAATTTGTTCTTGTTTTCCTGAAGTTGAGTTACAAGCAATCCTCCGCAGCAATTCTCGTCCTGAAAAACGTGCGACTGCTATGTGGTGATCCACCCATCCGTTAATATGGAGGGGTCCCTACAAGGCCTATTTTTTCTCTTTTTTTCTTGGCCCTACCTGCAATGCCTTACCCGAGCGCCAGTGACAGTGGAGCATGACACTTCATGGAGGACTGGCATAGATGCACTGTATTAGTCGGTGTGCAGTGTGTTCCTACCTACTTTACAATATGGCCCTTCCCGTCGGTGCATGCATTCAGAGTGTAGAGGCTCACCTCTTAAGGGGGCAAACTGGTCTTAGACATTTTTTATTCCTTCAGTGATCTTGATCAAACTGCACAGGATTATGCAGGCTTTTCTGCTGATTTCAAATATTTAATTTGTTTTTCTGTAACTCGTATTGTTCCTGAGATAACTTAAGTTCACCTTCTATTGTTTGAGGCCGCCATAGAAAAAAAAGTGCTTAATTAAAAGTGATATTTAAGATATTCCAACATAGACTATTAACTATAGAGTAAACGTATGCGAGTATTTTGTTTTTAGGCCTTTCTTGGTTATTTTACAGCAAAATGAACTATCCATTTCCAAAAGCAGTTGGAATTGTATTACAATTTTGATGAGCAATTAATTGAAAAAGCTTGTGCTCCATGTTTTGCTCCCATACTTGCATTCTACACGCATACAGATTTCCATTGCAAGAAGAATTATCGTTGTACCTGCCCTAGCTGCAGAGATATTGAGGCCTCAAAATTGAACAGTCGTAAATTTACTTTTCTGAGAAAAAACGGAAAAAGCTGAAAACACACAGCTTCATCAAAAAGTTACATTCGTGGTGCGCATGTTTTGCAATCCTCATAAAGGTGCTCATAAATTCGTAGCAGAGTTTCCAGCACAGGTGCCGGCTAATTATAAAAAAGCCTCGAAATCCGTTTCCCATTTTTTTGCAGGTTCTGCATGTTAACAGCGTCAAGAATCTAGACAGTTAGAATGACATTACAAAAAAATTACCATTTCCTCGTGCATGAAAATTTGCAAAGCGATAGAAAAATACTTGCAGAAAACAAATACAGTCGAACCCCGCTACAACGAACGCCGCTTCAACGAAATTTCCGCTACAATGAAAAATTCATAGTTCTCCGTCAGCAGTCCTTAGGAGTCAATGCATAAATCAAATCAAGTCAAGATGTTGTCGCCACAACGAACACTTTTTTTCTGCCATCTCGCTTGAACGAAATTTTACGATGCAATTCAGGTTCAAATATTTATTGCTATATAGGAAACCCCATCTTTAACATATTCATGCATTTTCAGAACCGGAAGATATGTTGACGAAGTCTAAAACACACGTTGGCACCATCATAAACTGCCGCTGTTTAGCAAGCTTGGGCACCGCCATTGCTCAATAGCAATGGCAATGAGACTGCCCTGCCAGGCCCTGCTTTTGTCACTGGCTTGCTTTCGAGCCACAGACGATGCGAAACTGAAGCTCAGTCGCTCAGTTCATGGTTTCCTTTACGCAGCTGCCGCAGCTGCTTGGTGCAAACGCGGAGAGATGCTTATCATCTTATTTGCACTTGGCCAGTGTGATACCTAATCAGAGTGGCTGTTCATTCGTATTATCAACCAAATCAGCTAGCCGCAAGTGATGGATGATAAGAATGGCATAGAATAAGGCAAAAGTCACCGCTCCACGATACCCTGCCTTCAACTCGGCGTTGTCGGATACACTTCGACGGCGGACAGCTGCTGGTGTTAAAGTGTTAATGCAACTGTTTGTTACGTTCACGAAAGTTCTTGTAGGCATTGTTTCAGCGTGGTTTTCACCATGTCTTCGCTATGCATGACTGTGAATCGCGTTGTGACGCTGCTGGGAAAGAATAGGAAGCAGCGGACACTTTTTTATTTTTAAGGATAAACATTCTTTTGTTTTGCTAGCTCAGATCAGCTAGATTTTTTCAATTTCACTACAACGAAATATTTTTTGTAACCCATGAGTTTTGTGGCGACACAAAGCGGTGCTTCTGTGTGCGGTGCAGAGAGCGCATGCGCCCGCACGAGAAAGTTATCTTCGAGAGGAAGGGTGATAATAAAAGTCAGTTGTTGTTTGGGACGCGAGTTGTTCACTTGTGCAGCTTTGCTGAGCGACGCGTCACAACATTGGTGACCCGGACTCGTAATACAGACACAGCGACCGCAGTGTCGAACCAGCCGCAATATGGATTCAACGTCCACGACCGACGCCCCTCCAACAGTCTCCTCAGTCGACGGTAAGCTGCCCCTTTTTTGGACTGCGGACCCCGCACTTTGGTTCATACAAGTGGAATCTCAGTTCGCAGCCAGACGAATCACCGCAGACCTTACGAAATACCACTACGTAGTCAGCAGTCTGCCGCCCGCCATAGCCAGTGAAATCGGGGATCTGTTGCTTGCACCACCTGTCGAAAACGCATATGCAACGCTAAAAGAAACCTTTATTCACTGAGTTACGCCCTCCGAACCACAACGACTGCAGCAATTGCTTCGCGGCACGGAACTCGGCGACCATACTCCTAGTCAGCTTTTGCGGCACATGCAACAGTTGCTTGGCGGAACATCAAACACGATAGATGGAGTATTGCTCTGAGAACTTTTTTTGCAAAAGTTGCCTTCAGGCGTCCGCATGGTCATCGCGGTCTCAGAGCACAAGGATTTAATTGCAGCCGTCGAACTTGCTGACAAACTGGTAGCAATGACACCACCCACACCCATGGCTGCCGTGCAAGCGCAACAGCCTCTAAACGAACTTCAAGAGATGCGTGAGGCGATTGCTCGACTTGCCGAAACAGTATCAGCTTTGCACGCTAGCAGGAGGGCGCAAACCATAACCGAGCCTAACACGCCGCTATCGCAAGAGCAGCACGAGCATATCTGCTGGTACCATCGGAGGTTCGGAAGTAGTGCGCGTAAATGTGTCCCACCGTGCGCGCACTCGGGAAACAGCCGCGGCAGGCACTGAGGGCGACCAGTGCTACTACGTTGCCTCCAAGTCGTCCCTCAGTATTTTTTATTACCGACCGCAACAACGGAGTACGTTTCTTAGTGGACACAGGCGCTGAGGTGAGCGTTATACCGGCGTCACAAGCTGAAAGAAAGAAACCTAGTACATCGCCCTTGCAAGCTGTCAATAACACGGCAATAACAACATATGGCCATCGTTCACTGTCGCTGAACTTCGGTTTTGGCAGAACGTTTAGATGGGTGTTCATAGCTGCTGATGTCAAATTCGCCATACTAGGCGCAGACTTTCTCCAGTTCTTCGGTCTGTTGGTCGACGTCCGCAACAAACGGCTTCAAGATCCCGTTTCTCGGGGAGCGGTACAAGGCACGCCGTGTTGGCACCCCCCTATCAGCCCGGCCTTGCTCAGTCCGGCTGGGGAAGCGTACTTCACCGCAATACTACAAGAGTTCCCAGAGCTGACACGACAGCCACAGGCATTTCCAGAAGTAAAGCACGGCGTCCTGCATCACATCGAAACCACAGGCCCACCGGTCTATGCGCGACCACGGCGCCTGTCACCCGAGAAGCTGCGGTTGGCTCGACAGGCGTTTGCCCACATGATGGAACTCAGGATAGTACGTCCTTCATCCAGCCCATATGCGTCACCTCTTCACATGGTCCCAAAATCAACAGACGGTGATTGGCGCCCTTGCGGGGACTATCGAGCGCTGAACCGGGTAACAGTGCCAGACCGTTACCCAGTCCCGCACATTCATGACATGACCTCCTTCCTGCATGGTGCTACCATTTTCTCTAAAATAGATCTAGTGCGAGCATATCATCAGATACCCGTAGCACCGGAGGATATCCCCAAGACCGCAATAACAATGCCGTTCGGAATGTTCGAGTTCCTACGCATGCCTTTCGGCTTACGCAACGCCGGCCAAACTTTTCAACGGTTTATGGATGGCGTTGTCCGTGGCCTCTACTTTTGCAAGGTATACCTCGATGATCTTCTGATTGTTAGCAGCACTCCTGAAGAGCACGAGCGGCATCTGCGCTACGTACTTCAGCGACTGACAGAGAACGGCATCGTTATCATTACGGCAAAGTGCGTGTTTGGGGTACCGACACTATCATTTTTGGGCCACAGCATTTCAAGTGCCGGAGTACAGCCCCAGAAGGACAAGGTGGAAGCAGTACGGCAGTTTCCACAGCCGAAAAACCTCTGCCAGCTTCGAGAGTTCCTGGGACTCGTAAATTTCTACCGTAGGTTTATCCCGAAATGCGGCAACATCCTTCACCCTCTCCACAGCCTACTTGCGGCATCTGGATCTAAAGCAACTGCCATTCAGTGGAACGACCAATCCACACAAGCATTCCGGATGATAAAGGAAGCTGTCGCAAATGCTACCATGCTCACGTACCCGCAGCTGGGTGTTCCTCAGTGTGTCATGGTGGACGCCTCCGATGCAGCGATTGGAGCCGTGTTGCAGCAGAGGGTGAGCGGAGTGTGGTGACCAATTTCCTTCTTCTCTAGAAAACTGAGCCCATCCGAACGAAGGTACAGCACCTTCGGTAGGAAACTCCTGGCCATATACGCGGCTATCCGGCATTTCCGACATTATGTGGAAGGACAAGAATTTTTTGTGCTCAGGGATCACAAGCCACTCAACTACGCATTGCGCGCGAACTCCGATTCTGGTGCGCACGTGGCACGGGAGCTCCGCCAAATGTCGTACATCGCAGAATTCACGACAGATATACGCCATGTTAGTGGCACGGATAATGCTGCTGCCGACGCTCTTTCGCGCGGTCCAGTGAATGCCATCAGCCTGCCGAGCGGCGTGGACTTCACCACACTTACGACGGCTCAACGCAGTGTTGGAGAATTGAAGCGTCTACTGACGTCTTCAACCAGCGCCTTGAAGCTGCAATGGTTGGCAGAACCCACAGGATCCGTATGCTGCGACATGTCTACAAGCAAGGCCCGACCGTTCGTCCCCTCGAACCTCCGTCGCAGCATTTTTGACTTGCTGCACAGCCTGGCGCATCCCGGGATTCGAGCCACGCAACGGCTATGCACAGGGAGGTTCGTGTGGCCAGGAATAAACCGGGATGTCCGATACTGGACACAAGAGTGCATCGCATGCCAGCGCTCCAAAGTTCAGCGACATACTGTGACCCCCTTGGGATCCTTCCCTCTGCCGGACTGTCGATTTGCCCATGTGCATGTTGACATTGTGGGACCACTGTCGTTGTGCCAGGGGCAAAGCTACTTGCTAACCTGCATTGATCGCTTCACGCGATGGCCGGAAGACGTGCCCATTCCAGACATGACTGCTGATACCGTCGCCCGCGCATTTATTTTCCACTGGGTGGCCCGCTTCGGAGTGCCGGCAACCGTGACTACGGATCGCGGAACACAGTTTGAGTCCGCCCTGTTTGCAAGCGTCACCCGGCTCTTGGGTACTCACCGCATCAGAACAACTGCCTACCATCCGATAAGCAACGGTATAGTGGAAAGGTTTCATCGCCATCTGAAGACGAGCCTGACGGCTACTGCGAGTCACAGTTGGGTAGAGGCACTGCCGTTTGTTCTGTTGGGCGTTAGGACAGCTCTGAAAGCAGATATTGGATGCTGCTCCGCTGAACTGGTGTACGGAACAACGCTTCGCCTCTCAGGGGAGTTTTTCACTACCAGTAAAGACGAAAACGTGTACGCGAATGCGGACTACGCCGTGCGACTACGAGACATCATGAGCAAGCTACGTGCTGTTCCTCCGCGTCCGCCCGCAGCCCGGCCAGTCTATGTGGACCGGGAACTCTCCTCCTGCTCTCACGTGTTTGTGAGGCACGACGCCGTACAGCCTCCACTCCGGCCCCCGTACGACGGGCCTTTCAAGGTGCTGCGACGGGCAGACAAGCACATTACAATCGACAGAGGTGGTCGTCACGACGTGGTTTTTCTAGACCGCGTAAAATCAGCACACGTGGACTCCAACAGCGAAGCTCCTGCACCACCTTGAGCTCCATCTTCGCAGGCACCCCCGGCAGACCACGTAGCGCAGCCCCAACAAGTCCTCAAACGGTTTACACGGAGTGGACGGTGTACGAGACCCCCGGTGCGCATGAACTTATGAACCGCAGTGGGTCGTCCGAGTGCGGCCGCTGTGCGCGCACTCACCATGGGGGAGTACTGTGGCGACTCAAAGCGGTGCTTCTGTGTGCGGTGCAGAGAGCGCTTGCGCCCGCACGAGAAAGTTATCTTCGAGAGGAAGGGTGATAGTAAAAGTCAGTTGTTGTTTGGGACGCGAGTTGTTCACTTGCGCAGCTTTGCCGAGCGACGCGTCACAACAGTTTCATCGTAGCGGAGTTCGACTGTATGTCAATTTTAAAAAATGAATTTTTTTGTCACTTTTTGGTTCCAAAGACCAGTTGGCCCCCTTAACAATGAAACATAACATAGAAGAATCAAGCATGACAACATTAAAGAACAACTCCCATTGAAATTAACGGGTAACACTGCGTCACAGACCACTGTAAGGTCTTCATGCATGCCTTTACACTTCTCTCTATGATGTAAGCTACCGAGGTTCGATGCAGTTAGAGTTAACTTATGTTATTACAGTGAAAGTTATGAGATCAAAATTCGGGTAATGCGCAGTGCCATAGTTGCCCGCTGCCGCCAGTGTCCGTACCCACAAGGCACGAAATTAGAAAAAAAAAAAAAAAACTAGTACCAACTACACAGTGGTACTCGCACCTGGGTCCGCTGGGTGCAAGCCCAGTATTCTACCACTGAGCAACACCAGTGCTTGGGACTTGCTGGCAAGCTTGCATTAGGCAGGCTTCACGTCGGGGAAAGCAATCACGTTAATACGACCTATAAAGTATTTTAAAACAGCGACAGAACAACTAGTCGTCGTACAATGCGAATAGCGTAACGAGTGGGTCGTCCAATGCTCCAACTCATTGCAAAAGCTTGTTTTTGTTCGGCTATTAACTGTGGCACAGACGAACTTCGGGTATAATTTCTCGTCGTCGTCAGCCACTGCATGAACAATTGGCACAAGATTCCTTACTACTGTTTAGCGGATATCACGCTTCTCAGAAGAATAACGAAAAATAGCATAGCGAATGCCGGCCTACTACCCAAAAGTTTTTATTGTTGATTGTGTAGTGTGTATCAAGCAAGTGTGCTTGCAGCAGTTACCCAATGAGTGTTTAGAAAAGGCTCGGAAAGGCCGCTCTTCTAGCTTTTGCTGTGACTGTGCTGCACCTTTTGTGCAGGCCTGGCATATTTGTGTTACGGTACTATAATATTGGAAAAAAAAAAAACAAGCATACTGCAGGAAAGGGCTGCGCTGCAAAGTTGAGGACGAAAAACTGGACTGACACAGGGAAAGCGCATCTTACAACTTGTTAGATGCGCTTTCCCTGCGTCAGTCCAGTTTTTCGTCCTAAACTTTGCAGCGCAACCTTTTCCTGCAGTATATTCCAACTAGCCCTCACACAGGCTTTTCTAAACCTAATACAAACATAATTTATTATACTTCTGTAATTGCACAGTCATTTTTGGGGGATTCTAATCGACTACTGTAGCCAATCACATTTTTAAGGTGAGCATAGAGTTTGATACAATAACCTAGAGAGAAAAGTGTCGCTGCAATCGTACCAGCTTAGGAACGATGGGAAGAACAGGCTTCGGATTGCATAGCATTAGCTAGCAAGCTGTCTGTAGATCTTTTTCTACAGTTTTATTTTCGTTTTTCACACACTTTGGGTAGTGGAGTGCAGCGCAAAGCATTCAAGCAGTGCCCTTGTTGTTCAGTGATGTTGAAGACTACCGTATTTACTCGAAAATCACGAGAGAAAAAAAAATTTTTAATATACATAGGTCGGCCATTATTTTTTAGTTTAGAGACAGAGAAATTAAAATGTAGCACACCGTTATTTACATAACTCAGTGCCCTAAGCGTGTCCTCGCAGCGGGAGCCAGAAGAACAATTTCATAAATCTCGTATTTATATTTCATGCAAAGTCATTGACCAAAACGACTATTTGAGGGGAATGACTGATATAGCTAGGGAACTTCACAATAGATGCTGGACCCATAATACAGTTGCCTAATGTTTACCGTAGAGTAGCATGTGGTGGTTTTTAATGTCGTGGCACATTGGAGGCCCCCACAGTAAGCAGGAAATGAGATTTTATTTTCAACCCACTTTGGAAAGAAAGCATCACTGATCTCTCAGCAGATTTATAGTAATTATGACAGCATGCATCCACCAGCGGAAAAACATATGCCGAGATCTTATACGAATACAGGAATTCTCAGTTACCTCCCTGCCTTTCCTCTCTATTTATCTCTCTCTCTCAGTTACTTTGTCCTGCGGAAAAAGATACTTGCAGCGTAAATTATTTTCCCCTTTAAACCACATAAGTGCCACAAAATTTTAAACGGTTTATGTCAAGATCTTCAAGGTAGGTCTTGCTTCCCCAGGTATTCAACAACCAGTACTTCGTGACCTTCAGTAAGCAGCAGAAGCAAATTTTATTTTTAAAACACTGATAAAGAGCGCTACCATTCTGTACGAATGATTTGCTGAAAACTACAATTTGCAGAATTAAAGCAACAGCTCTATTTCTCTGTAAGAATAGCTAAATTACTGTGAAAAGTGACATGCTATGCGGGTTACGGTGTTACATGTAACATCTTACCGCCAACGCTGGAAACAAAAAAGGCGTTCCTGCACTCATCACGCTTATCACAAAATACGAGCTCTCTTGCAACACAGCCTCCACATAATATACAAGGTGGCTGTCGCTTTGCTCAGCAGTGTACGATGCATGAGCTATAGACACTTCTAGTGCATCAGATGGGCATTCTTTATTGTCTTCCTCGTAATGTTCAATATCATGCAGCATTTGAACTACAAATAGAAGACTTGACCACTATGTCAGCCACATTGTCACCCTTTGGACTCAGTCTCTATAGCCTTGTTACATAGCTTGGCTATAGATGCCAGACTGAGGCATCTATAGCCAAGCTGCGTTACCAGGCTATTGAAGCTGAGGCACCAAGTGCTGCACTCAGGCACAATGCACTAAATTTAGTTCTTTTTTTTTATCATTTCTTTGTCAGGCATTGCAGAGAAAACCAGTGCAAGCACTGATTTACGAAATGTTTGTAAAGTAATGACTGGCCATGAAGAAAATAACAGCACAGTTGGCGAAAACCTGGGGCAGTGCTATGGCAGTGCGCCACTCACTACTGGCGCTGCTGCCATCAGCGCCCCTAGCAGCATTAGCGACATGCCAAGGGACCCTCTTCGGCAAGAAAATAGCACCACGCTGAACACACCTCACTACTAACCCAGCGCCGCTGAAGGAGTCCACGTAGACACTAGAGCCAGATTCTCCTCTAGATATTGTAGTATAAAACTCAACAAAGGGAAGTGATTGTAACCAGTTACTCACTTCCTGTAACGTGTCCCAGTCTGGTTACAAGTGACGCTGGTGGGCCCTCTTAGAGATTACACACTTGGGTAACTAACAAAGTGGATGGGGGAATGCCCTCTTGTTGGTAGAGCATCAGACATGTAATTAGAAAGCTGTGCTTTGCAAGTGTGCTGAACTTAATCCATATCAGAGTGGCCTAATGTTTACTGTAAAGCTGCATGTCATGACTTGTCACTTCATGGCACATGCTAAAGCCATTTTCTCAAAGTTGCAGTAACAGAAAATGACATTCCATCATGATGCTCTTTGGGAAAAAAACGTTAGACTTGTGTGAACATTCGAATGCTCTATATACTCTAACGAATATTGCAGTGTTCAAATTCGCTGAAATTATTAGAAAAGTTTGTGAAGTATATGAAGTAAATGAATGGAGGTCGTTAATCGAATCGCAACCGCAGCGGCTGCATTTTCAATTGAGTCGATAACTCCATTGAAAATGCTTGGGGCCCGTGTGCTTAGATTTAGGTGCTTGTTAAAGAACCCCAGGTGGTATAAATTTCTGGAGCCTTCCTCTATGGCATCTCTCATAATCATAAGCTAGTTTTGGCTCATTGAACCACGACAATCATTTTATAAGATATAAACGGATAACTGTATATTAGCCCGCATGTAACTCACTGTAAAGGTCAGTAAAAAGATGCTAAGCCATGAAGACATTTGTCTAAAGAAAATCTGCACTGCTACAAAGCCCCACTTCAAGGTTAAATTAACATACCCCCAAATCTATTCGTACTTTAAAAGCTTGCTATACCGGCTTATATGCTCCAAGTACAGCAAGTTTTAAAGCGTTACATATTTGCCAGCTTATCACTTGCATTCTGTCGAAAGCTACTATTCAAAGTTGTTTCCACTTCTTTTGAATGGATGGATGGATGAACTTTATTGGGGTCCTGAAGGATTCCACTCCCGTTTTATAGAGGTAGGATCGTGGGCCGCTCCCACGTAGGGACGGGGAGACCTAGCCTCACCGCCGCATCGTGGGCCTTCTGGACAGCCTTGAGTTATCTTATGAGGACCGAACCCGTAAGCATGAAATGAAAGTCATTTTCAGAAAATTTTTTATATTTTTCTTGTAAAGAGGGAATAAAAAGCATTTTCAAAGAATTTTTTTTTACTTTTTGAAAAATATTGTGCAAGACAGTTAGGTCATCACAAATATGCCCATTTTTCTTAATAGAACATGATATACACTGTTGTCACGTGACGTCATGGATAGGATCTCTGCGCTGGGGGCCTTAAGATGGTGGCAACCATGACGTTTTTATCTCATTAAAGAATGTCTGTGCAAAGAAGACACGCAGTCGTTCGGTCTTTTGTTTTTGTGTGCTCTACCCACTTTTTTCTGTTTGCGAGCCACGCCAAGAGGGAACATAAAGAACCACAGGGGGCACCGGCACTAATCTGATGTCACCGTTTGAGCTCGTGCAGCACCTCAACCAGCTGGGTGGTGGCCACGGTGACGTCAATGCAAACTATGTTTACTATTCAAGTTTGATTTGAAGTGATTCGACCAAAATAGCTATTCACTTCGAACCTAAAGCTCCCTATTGGCGCAAACCTAGAAAAAATAGCTGATCGTCGAACAACATGACAGTAATTGTGACGGCATGCTTTCACTATCGTATGAAACACATGCATGGATCTTATCTGGCGAAAGAAATTTTTTCAGGGCATAGTTCCAAAAAAGTACTTGTAGCATAAATTATGTTGCAACTAGGATCTGTATGACTGCCTGGAAAATTGTGTTCATGTAAAGGCTTTCAAGGTCAGCCTCTAATGCTCAGGAATTTAACAGTAAAAAACCTATTGCCGCACATGGAAGCAAATAGAAGGAAATATTGTTTAAAAAAACATTTCCTTCAAGGAAGTGATGAAGCAATGCGATAGTACTGCAGACCCCAGCAGAGCTCCAACATCGGCCGCTGTGCAGGTCGCCATCCTCCGAGCCATCGAGCGCATTACTATCGTCGCATCCCTTGATTGATCGCGCCACTGTCTCCTCATGTACAGGGGCCCAATCCTCGGCAACAAAATCGAGCACATTTTGCCGCGCTGGCTTCTTCAAGTTTCCTTTTGGTGTTCGCACTTCTTCACGCGTATACTGCTCCCACAAATACCGCATGGCGTTAGTGGGTGCATGCTGCTGGCACACAAAGCACGTCGGTGTCATACTCCTTGAATGCATTTGTGGTGGCTTGTGTCTTACGTATGGGTACCTGGTCCACCACTAGTAAGCGTCTCATGCTGTCGACGCTTGAGCCCCAGACTCTTAACAGCTATTCTTGCATTTTGTCTCATGTCATCCAGCCATTTTTCATGGTGGTGTAATGAATATTTATTGCGAATGGGAAAAAAAGTCAGTGATGTCATAAAACGAACTAGGCAACAATGTGACCCCTTGCCCCCATCGAACAAATTTTTCTGACCTGCTATGCGAAGGTCCGCAAAGGCCCTGGCTAGAATTTTTTCACTTTGGTCCTTGAAGACAATGAAGGCTGGCAGCTTGTGGCTGGTGGCGCAAGCAGCTAGGTAAACCGTGAAGCCTCGCCGGCCACATCCATATGGTGCTTTTGCCGACCGACCATGTTATTCGTCCTGTTGGTGGGGTTGTCTGTTTGCACCATCGTCTGATTAATGTTGGCCATGTTACTATGAGGTGTAGCTGTTGCACTGTTGGGGCAAGTTGGCGGAAAACCGAAAGGCACTTGCTGCCTGTGAAAGTTCGTCGGGCGACGTCTGGCTCTCATTCGTAGCACAGCGCATTGTAACACCCAACAGTTGTTTTCAGCAATTTATGTAATCACTGATGGCTGCATGCTGTTAGCAGATTTGACGGCCTCTTTGGGAAGAATCTGGTTGCACGTCCTGCACTTTTTTCGTGTTCAAGCTACTCGAAGAGTGCTTTGTCAACTTGTTCGCCAAACACTGGTGCACCGTTACTTAGCTTCCGTCGAAGTTTTTTTTCCTGTAGTTTAGCTGCAGCAAATTACAGAAATTGTTCTCCCATTCACGTATCTGCTTCCGGTCGAGCTTGAAATGTTGTGATTGCTGGTGCATGTTCTTTCCGTTTTCTTGATGTCGTCGAATAGCCTCGATTTTCTTTGCCACTGTGTAGGACTGCATGGGCATAGCTGACCCCTCACCACAAACACCAAGCAACAAATGGCATGGGGCAATCGGGTTGCACTGCAAAGCAGGATTGAATTGGGCTAATTGGATCGGGGAGGACACTTTCTTGAAATAGGGATATTTGAAATTGCCCATGAAGTTGGGGGCGGGGAGCGCTTGTATGGTTGGGGGCAGTTGCTAGAAGTTTTACGGTAGCCATTGAAACACAATGTTTATTATTTTGGGCATTGTCAAATGTACAATGCATGTGAAAAACAATTTTTTTGCTTAATTATGAATTTCTTTATGTGCTTCAACCTCTTAGAAACACCAATCAATGCTTAAGTATGCTTTAAGACATCCAAGAGTGAATATAAAACCAATTATTTGTTAGGCGGTAGGCGTAAAAGTCGTTTGTGCTGAATCCCGTCATTTCGTATGCTCCTGGGAGGCAAGAAATACACCGGCCTTGATCATACTCAATGGATGAAAGCACGGGTCCCACAAGCAGTCTAGAGAATGATTTAGGGGAGGTGGCAAACGCTTTGAAAGCCTTGGTGTGCTGTGTTAGAATATTCAATATATTGAACAAATTTCCTGTTGCCAGGTTTTGGGTCGATATAAATGTGCTACAGGGTATTTTTTACTTGGAGGCTCTAAACTGAATTTCACGTGTGCACAAAATATTCACAGAGGAGGCGCCAAAGCCTGGTGGCTATTGTCAAAAAAATAATTGTAGAAAAGCAGAAAAAAAATCTTTCACCCTGTTTTTCTTTATGTGTAAATTACTGCAGAGCTGCTAATAAGTGACCTTATTGAAAAACTCTCACAGGAAGGTCATCTTACAATTGTAATGGACTGGTGATACTGAGCTTGCAAAACTTACTTTTATTGTGATAGCAACTGTATGAACACTCTCGGCTAGATTTTGCCATCGACGTCTGCATTCGCCATCATTCATCGTATATGTATACGTATCTATATATATGAAAATGCAAGAGAGAAAAATGAATTGAAAAAGACTCGGGCGCGCAGAATCTAGCGTCCGACCTCTTGCTTGCGAGTGCGAGGTGTTAGCCACTGAGCCACAAAGGAGCATATCCTTCAATGTTGAAACAAGCTATTTAAATCTACCACTTACCGCTGGTTATGCCCGTCTCGGGAGAGCTGTCGTGTTTTCAGCATCACCAGCTGGATGACGCAATGAGCGTGCATCGCCAGATCATCACGACGCGGTGGCGCGCTCTCTCATCTCCCGCGTGTACTTTGCCCCGCGGAGATGGGGGTGGACGCTCAAGCGTACGCGCTTATGTAGTGGTGATGCAAATCGTTTGCCTTGAGCTTTCACCAAAACGATTCTGTTCTAGTTACCGGGTGCACAAAGGTCATCGCATTTGCTGCAGTCTTTGTTTGCGAAAAGGGCACGCTTTTCAGACACAGCGAACTAACAACTGAGACACTTATTCATGTTCATCTGTACCTGTGAGTATGTTCCGGGCATTACTTGTTCTTGAGTAAAGTGGGGCACATTTCCATCTGCTTGGCATTCTGCGCCTGACCTTCCAATTAGTTGCTATCGCATTCATTGCTGTACCTCTGCAGCAAAGCTGCGACTTTTTCTTCCTCACTTTTTTCTTGCAAATTTAATTGGGTGGTTTGATACAATAATGGCGGGTTGTACAAAAAGGGAATTGTGGGAGTCAAATATGAAAACTTTTAATAAAACTGAAAATAGGAATGGCTATATTTTGCTACAAATATTTTTGCTCTTTTTTTTGTCTTTGGCTGCATTTGGGCTACAGTTTCTCTGGCTTTTGGCGACGCTGCCTCGTCTGACCTGGTAACAATTCTGCAGGGCCAACTTGCTGACAACCAGAGTTTGTGGAAAATAATAGAGCTTTGTGAATTGCAAAATTTCGGGTGTGAAGTTAATTCGAATATTGAAATGTCAATATGAATGGAATCGAACATTTTTTTAATATTTCTACGATATTTTTTTAGAATACTTCGAAGCAAAATTGCAAAAAATAAAAATAAAGCTCTTAAGCACATTCTTATGAGATAGCATCATGGAAGTGTTTCTTTTGGCTAGGTTGGTGAACTGCTGGTGGGGTGGTGTTTCATAGTTGTCCAATTAAGAATGAGGCAATGTGGAGGGTGCATTGTACTTACGTACTTGATTTCATGCAACCAAAGTGGCCAACAACACTTAGCATGTGAAAGGCAAAGATGCCCAAGCCTCTCTCTCCTCCTCTTTCAACTTCTGTGCAAGACCAACTGATGTGGCGGACAAGGGTGTGCTCCCTTCAAGTCTGGAGTTCGAAGTCTGCCTTGTAGACTTCAATATATGGGAGCATCACAACTTTTGATTGGTAAAAATCTTCGGTGTCTGATTTTTTGGAATTCCTGCCCAAACTTCAGATCCAAGACAGTAATAATTGCAGGAATGGAAGTGTTGCTCTAATTGCTCCAAACTGCTCCAAAAGAGAAACGTTGCTCCATGCTGCTCCAAACTGCAATAACTGTTAATAACTGCTCTGTACCTGCTCCGAAATGGCATTGGGGAAACTAAGAATAATGAAGTTAAACCATGTGACCATGTAGCGAGACTAAATGAAAACTAAGATAACCTCTATACTGTCATTTAGTGTACAGCTAGTATAGGAGCGGTGTACTAGAATATTGGCAATGCTATGCGTACTAGCATTTTCTATGTACATTTAATATGGTTGTGTATTTGTACTTTACAAGTAGACCATTTTGATGAAATGCGTGCGAGACTACTGCCGCTGTGACGACTTTGATATATATGTGACTCATTACATTTAGCACTTTCATCACCTTTGACCTCGTTTATGTCACAGGAACAAGTAGTTTGAATGTAAGTTCATTTAGCTTATTTTATTTCTTGAAATTTCAATGCTGACTACTTTCGTAAATTATTAAAACACTTATTGGTGTTCACTGACCGTACATCTGCCTAATTATATTTCCTGTAATTTGCTGTGATTAATATATGTACCATATGTTTAATAATATTTTTATTTATAAGAGGCTTAAATTATGCAGAGCTCCAAGAGTCATTTGGAATATTTTGCTGTTTGCTCCGAAAACATTAATAGCTGCTCCACTCTCACTTTTTCTGCTCCAAAAATAAAAATGTCACTTCCTTCACTGTCAATGAGCACCCCCCCCCCAACACACTCTGTCTGCCACGTCTATCATTTGCATGTTGAAACCAGTGCTTTTTGAGTAAATACATTGGAGACTGTAGCAGAGCCTGAAAGGCTGCTTTGCCGCGATAAGAGAGTGTGAAGGGGTGAAGCGTATTGAGAATCCAAAAGTGTTAACGGTCAATCAGATGTTGACTGTGTCTTCTGAAAGATGAAATAGTAAAATTCCGTTGCAAATTGTATCGAACAAACACTACTAGAAATGTGTAGGAAATTTTTAATATTCCCACGCCCCTAAGTATGTGCATCATGTTATGTTGAAGTAAATGAAAGATGGTACACTTCAAGTGTGAACCTGTTTACTTTGGTATCTTTGTCTTACTCGTTCTTTCTGATGTCTCTCAGTGTTGCCATTCTTTTGTGCAGGCCAGATGTTCCTCGTTGCGGCAGCACTCCAACATTGACACCCATCAGAAAGCAGCCTGACTGGCGGTGAAATTTCAGATGTACCTAGGCTTGGGGCCTTTTGTTAATCATTTCTTTGTTTCTGTAATTTATTGACCAATACATTGTCTAGGAGATGCTTTTAATTTTTTTTGACAATGTGTTATACACGGAGCATTACTGGTAACGTTTTATGAACTTTCTGATAAGTTAAAGTTCTGCATTTTACAGGGACTCTTGACAGCCTTTGAAAAATCGGGTCGTCTTCCTCAAAAAGTGCATTTTACCTATGAAAAAATATTCAATTTATAACTGCTGCTGTGAGACAAAGGGCAGAAGTGTCATTATCTGTGTTATGCCCAAGTTGAAGCAATGACATTATTACACCTTTTGGTGCACCTAATTGTTTAAGGGGTTATATGCAGAAGTATACTGGATAAGGTACGAAATGTGAATAATTTTCTTTGGATTAAGGGACAAATACCCATTGAAATCCGCATTGAAATACTGCTCACATATGGGGAAAGACGTCTCGCTTTGAGAAGTGAATTCATGACATTGAGCCAAGTTGAGGCAGTAGTGCGATGCTGTATTCAGAATCAACTGAACAAGTTCAACCACAGGGCATTTGAAGTGTCACGCTATGATAAGCTAAATAGATGAGCTGGGGGGAAAACTATGTGAACAAGTAGTACAAGGAACAAAGAATGGTACTTGTTTTTGTGGTGCAGGTGTTAGGTAAAGTGCAGGTGTTATATGGCAGCCGCATACAGCTCTTACATGGTAGATTATTATATGTGGGGCTTTGAATCTTTTCTGTTCCCCGTTTCAAAGGCTTTGCAGCCTGTGGCTTTCGTATTGCGTATCTTTTATTGTATGTCTGTATTGCGTGATTATGTACTTTATTTTGGCTAATAAAGACAATAGAGCCATGGACACCTTGTTTTTTGGTTTGGTATTTTAAAACTGCATATTGTGGGCATTCAGTATACTCATCCTCTTTATCTGTACATTATCATCATTATCGGTTCATCATAGCTGCTGGCTGCTGGGTCCTCGGGCCTAATAAGAAGTCACCCCATACGTGCTGGAGGGTGCTCTTCGATTCCCCCTCCCATCATCTCGACTGCTCTACCTCCTGGAGCTTCGTTAAGGTCTGTGCTTGGGCCAAATGTTTGGAAATATGTTGCAGCGCAGAGATGGAAGTGTTGCGCCAATTGCGTCAGTCTGCGCCAATCTGGCCTGCTGCGCCTAGCTGCGTCGAAACGACAATTTACGCGTGCAATGCCCTATTTAGTTGAGTTTTGTCATCGACCGAGGATAAGCAATGGGATAAGCAATGGGAATGGATAAGCAATGGGACCGAGTACCTAAGGGAACACGAAATATATGTGACGACTAAAGGTAACAGGAATGTAGCAGTGATGAAAAATAGGGCACTGTGGAATTACAATAGGTATGATGTTGTGAGAAAAATATGGAAAGGGGTCATGGTTCCTGGTCTGATGTTCGGCAATGCAGTCTTGTGCATGAGATCAGTAGTTCTAGCAAGATTAGAAATTAAGCAACGTGGAATAGGTAGGCCTGTCTTAGGAGCTCACGGGAATACACCAAATTGGGGAGTACAAGGCGGTATGGGATGGGCATTGTTTGAGGGCAGGGAAGCTAGCAGCAAGATAAAATTTGAGAAGCGATTGAGAGAAGTGGGGGAGGTGTGTTGGGCTAGGAAGGCTTTCAGCTACTCTTGCATGGAGAATGTCGATAAAAAAAATGGATGAAGCGAATCGGAAAATTGACGGGTAAATACTTAAAAAACAGCAGGCGGCCGAACCGAAAAGAATTCTCGGTTAAGAAGGTGAAGAAAGCTGAGACTGATATGTGGTGAATTGGCATGATTAAGAAGCCCGCACCAGAGATCTATTGAAGTTTTAAGCAGGAAATTGCCAAGGAAAACATCTATAATAATAATCGGGGTGGTTCTCCACTGTTTGAGGCCAGGACGGGAGTATTGCGAATCAAGACATATCGGGCCAAATACGAAGGGGTAGACACGGTATGCAGTGCGTGTGGAGAGGAGGAGGAAACTGCCGAACACTTGATAATGTTATGTAAATGGCTTTACTCTATAGTTCAGGATGAAAGCGCAGAGTTTTTCAAAGCACTGGTGTTTAGGGACTGGGAGGGCAAAATAGATGTTAAGTGGGTAGAATTAACTAGAAGGAGGTTATCTGATTGGTGGCTAAAGTCAAGGCACGAGTGAAACTTAAACTCTTCACTGCAAAGTACCAGTCCTCAACTTCACTATGTAAAGGAAAAAGAAAATAAGTCTAGGTTTTGGTTCACTAGATATTACGGCTTGGTTGCCTTAGCCACCGCCCGATCTAAAGGGTACAGCCATATCAATCAATCAATCAATCAATCAATCAATCAATCCGTCCGTCCGTTAGAGAAAACATTTAGGGGGACTCTTTGACAGGTGGTATAGACAGGTACGATTCCAAAGTGGTACCAGTATCTAAGACAAGTAAAGTCCGGAGCTGAAATCAACGTAGCCATGGGGGCCGAGTCGATTCAGATGTAGGGTATATTAACATACAGGGTGGCAGAAATAGGCTGAAGTGAGAAGAGATAGAAGAACAGCTAAGGGAGGAGAGGCCGATGGTATGTGGTTTTGTAGAAACACATCTTAGGGACATAGTTAGTATGAGGTAATAATTAGCGGTTTGTTGTGTGTGGCACAATTAATGCGGCTGATGCAGAGCACGTGGCCAGTTCCCGACCCGTCAACTAACGAAGCTGATCCGTTCTGCAAAGGCCAATACGGGAGACATGCGCACGGGAAATAAAAAATACTCGTTCGTTCACACGATTCACGAGTGGAGCGGTCAATGTCACCCCCGTTTGGGACTAGAAGGGGAGGGCTTACTTGGAAGAGCGTCTGGCAACAAGCAGGCGAGGCGCCGCCGTCTGAGTTTAAGTCATTGTTGGCATGCACGTGTGTTGATTATGCCGTTGGAACGCGACCACTGCGCTGACCATGGTTGCAGCGCAGAGATGAGCATATCCTCCCTTGCTATACGTCATTACCGAGTGTTGTTAAGATGGCAGGGTGCCTCGCTGTCGCATGCACACCTGGCAAGCGCACAGGGCCAGACGGTGTAATTTCTGCGCTAAGGGGTAAAGGGTACAGCCATAAAAGGCTCAGCTTCCTTCACCTTCTTCTTAACCGATAATTCTTTTTGGTTTGGCCCCCTGCTGTTTTCTAAGTATTTACCCGTCAATTTTCCGGTTCGCTTCGTCCATTTTGTATCGACATTCTTCATGTACAAGTAGCTGAAAACCTCTCTAGCCCAAGGCTCCTCCCCCATTTCTCTCAATCGCTTCTCAAGTTTTATCTTTCTGCTAGCTTCCCTGCCCTCAAATGATGTTCACCCCATACCACCTTGTACTCGCCGATTTGGTGTATTCCCATGAGCTCCTAAGGCAAGCCTACCTATTCCACGTTACTTAATTTCTAATCTTGCTTCAACTTCCGATTTCATGCACAAGACCGCATTGCCGAACGTCAGACCAGGAACCATGACCCCTTTCCATATTCCTCTCACAGCATCATACCTATGTAATTTCCCGCAGGGGCGCCTGCGCAAGTAGGCGTTCGGTGTGTAGCGACACCACAGACCCGAGCTAACGGGCGAGTTTTGACTTCCTCCCACGCCTAGCCGTGCGTGGCTTTGCCGTGTCCGGGGAAAAGAGAATCCTGGGGGTTGAGCTGACGCTGGGTGATTGGACGTTTAAGGCAGAGGCAACACATCCCTTTGGCCCCGGCTTCACGTAGACGGCACCCCTGGGCTGGCCGACCCAGAGGAAATCGGCAGTCGCCTTTTCCTGTCTCCTTCTCTCTCTCCATCTTCGTCTTTTCTACTACTTTTGATCTCTCCTGTCCTCTCCTCACTTCTTTTTACTTCCACAATTCTCGGCGGCAAGTGTTAACCTGGTGTAGATATCCAACCTTGGGTAGATATATTAGGTTATAGCGGCCATGTACGGCTGGCGCCGCCGAATAAGCTACCAAATTTATGAGAACTCCTAGCCCTCTCACAACCAATCGCCCCTCCAAGAGGTGGCGCACCGATGCAATTTTCAAATTTCTTCCAAACAAGAAAGATAACTTCCCGAAATACCACATCATTCACTGTGAAAGTACAGAAAAGAAAGCTAGAAGCATTTCACCTTTCCTTGTGTCCAGATGCCTTATAGAAACGCTAGGCGCAGGCTACAAAGCCACAAAGACCCGTTCAACACACCGCTAATTATTACCTCATACTATGTCCCTAAGTGGTGAGCTGTTACTCGAAATAAAAGACCAGGCACAGTACCAGAGACTGCATAAACTTGCATCATTTGGGGATCAGGCTATCACAATCACACCGCATCAAACCATGAACACCGTGAAGGGTGTTGTATCAGATGGAGACCTGATGGATCTCTCTGATGATGAACTTCTAGCAGGCTGGAAAGAAGAAAATGTCATTCAGGTGCAGCGTATCAAAATATGAAGAGAAAATGAAGAAATCCCAACGAAACACATCGTACTCACTTCGCATCTAGCACTCTCCCCACTGAAATAGCAACAGGATATCTTAAACTGCCACTCAGACCATACATACCCAACCCGCGGCGCTGCTTTAAGTGTCAGAGGTTCAGGCACGGCTCCCAGAGCTGCCGAGGACAGCTTACCTGCGCGAAATGCGGCACCAAAGGTCATACCGCTGACGATGACTGTCAGCTACAAGTCCACTGCGCAAACTGTGAGGGTGACCATTCTGCATATTCCAGGTCATGCGTGGCCTGGAAAAGGGAAAAAGAAATTATAATTACAAAGTTTAAATTGAACATAAGCTTCCGTGAAACGCGGCAGCGCGTTTCCCCGCATTTTGCTGGGAACACATCGTATGTTGAAGTGGTGCGAGGGGGGTCAGCACCACTTCGGTTTTCGGCAATGCCTTGGACCACGCCCAGCGTGCCGAGGCAAACGCCACAAGCGCCTCGGCTGCCCCACCCTCCTTGAATACAGCCCCACCGAAGGCCCTTGTGAACCCTGGCAGCAGCCAGGGCACCACACAAACTAAAGAGGTCCCGTCGACCTCGAGCCCGGTGGGGTCGAAGGCTCCGTCTGTCACGACGACGAAGCCTACAACGAAAACAACATTGTCTGTCGTCTCTCCTGAGGCGATGGACACATCAACTGCACCGGCTTAGACTGCGCCAAAGGAGCGGCGGGGTGCCCTCGACCGCTCTAAAAAATACAAAACGTTAATTACAGGGCCTTCTAAAGGCTCTGTAAGATAAGTCACTTTTCTCTTTAGACACCAGCCACACTCATTTCGTACACACAGCACTTCTTTACTCCCATAATGGAGACACAAATTATACAATGGAACGTTGGAGGACTACTTCGAAACCTCGACAATGTCCAAGAACTTCTACACAAACATTCTCCAAAAGTGCTGTGTGTACAGGAAACACACTTAAAATCCAAGAATACAAATTTTTTGCATCAATATGTTGTCTTCTGAAAGCACAGAGATGATGCTGTGGTGTGATCTGATGGTGTAGCCATTATTGTTAATCGAGGAGTAGCATGTAGTCATCTACCACTACTAACATCCCTAGAGGCAGTCGCTGTTCGAACAGTTCTATTGAATAAGCTCGTCACCATCTGCTCTCTATACATACCGCCGCAACACTGCCTGGAAAAACATGATTTCCAGTCTTTAATAGATGAGTTACCAGAACCTTATCTGGTTCTAGGGGACCTGAATGCGCACAGCGGTTTATGGGGCGACTGACGATCTGATGCACGAGGTCGTCTCATCGAACAGTTCCTCTTTTCATAAGGTGCTTGCCTGTTTAATAGGAAAGAGGCAACATATTATAACCTTGCAAACAATACTTACTCCTCCATAGACTTCAGTATTGCATCTCCTTCACTTCTACCCCTACTCCAATGGAAAATTATAAATAATCCCTACGGAAGTGACCATTTTCCTGTCATTCTGAGTACACAAACATCATACCAATGTCATTCACAAGTTCCCAAATGGCTGACATACAAAGCCGACTGGGAACAGTTTTATAACACTACTCTTTTAAGTTGGACAGACATATGTGGGTTGAGCATAGATGAAGCTGTGGAGTACTTCACAGCTTTCCTTATTGACGCAGCAGCCAAGTGCATCCCGCAAACATCTGGACTGCCTGGCAAGCGACGCATCCCATGGTGGAACACCGAGTGTCGTAATGCGCGGAAGGAGAAGAACAAGGCATGAAGGTTGTTTCGGAATTCGCCGACAGCCGAAAATCTTGCCAGCTTTAAGAAAATAAAATCTCAAGGCAGGAGAACGCGCAGGCAGGCCAGCAGAGAAAGCTGGCACAAGTTCTTATCAGGGATCAATTCATATACACAAGAGGCTAAAGTCTGGAACATGGTTCGCAGGGTAGCAGGAAGAAAAGTACATACACTCCCACTCGTTAACACACAGGGTGACAGCCTGGAAAATCAGGCAAACTTCCTCGGTGCCCACTACGAGCAGGTGTCTAGCTCATCACACTATACTGAAGCTTTTCGAAGATATAAAGCAAAGATAGAAAAACAGAAACTAGAACACAAGTGTACAAACTACGAGGCATACAACCAGCCTTTCAACTTAGCTGAGCTACAAACATCACTAAACTCCTGCACTAATTCTGCCCCAAGCCACGATCGTGTCGTGTATGAATTGTTGAAAAACCTGTCGCTCGAAACGCGAAAAACATTACTCTCCCTATACAATGCTATCTGGTTTTCTGGCATCATCACCGCTTCCTGGAAAGAGGCTATAATTATTCCCATTTTAAAAGAGGGCAAGGACCCTTTCTCAGTATCGCCCATTCCTCTTACAAGCTGCCTTTGTAAACTTTTTGAAAATATCATAAACCGCCGACTTTTACATCTTCTTGAAACACACAGTCTGCTCGACCGATTCCAGTGTCGATTTCGAGAAGGTAGATCCAACACCGACCATCTGGTGCGAATCGAGACACAGATCTGAGACGCTTTCGCCCAGAAACAATACTTTCGCTCTGTGTTCCTCGATATCGAGAAGGCTTACGACACAACATGACGTTTTGGCATATTAAAAGACTTGTCTCACCTGGGTGTGCACGGAAGAATCTTTTCCATAATCCAGAGTTACTTGTCCAATCGAACATTCCGTGTCCGTGTAGGCAGTGTTCTCTCCCAAACATTTGTCCAGGAGACAGGAGTACCGCAAGGTCGTGTACTTAGTTGTACACTTTTTATTATCAAAATGAATTCCTTGCACCTGTCCATCCCCCGCAATATGTTCTATTGTACATATGTCGACGACGTTCAGCTTGGCTTCAAGTCATGCAACTTGGCAATATGTGAGCGGCAGGTTCAGCTGGGTTTAAACAAGGTCTCCAAATGGGCAGATGAAAACGGATTTGGACTTGACCCACAAAAAAGCACGTGTGTCTTGTTCTCTCGAAAGAGAGGCATGCACTCGGAACCCGAAATTCGACTGAACGGGCAACGTCTGTCTGTCAAAGCCGAGCATAAATTCTTAGGCTTAATCTTGGACAACAAGTTGACCTTCGTACCACACATGAAGTATTTAAAAACAAAATGCTTAAAAGCCATGAATGTTATAAAATTGTTGTCACGTACTTTGTGCGGTAGTGATAGGCAACGTCTCACGAACATGTATAGAAGCCTCATTCGCACTTGCTTAGATTATGGGGCCGTTGTTTATCAGTCTGCGACTCAAAGTGCTTTGAAGATGCTGGATCCCGTGCACCATTTGGGCATCCGCCTTTCTTCGGGTGCTTTTCGTACCAGCCCTGTAGAAAGCCTTTACGTTGAGTCGAATGAATGGTTGCTTCATCTACAAAGAACTTACATGTCCTTTGTATATTTTCCTAAGGTGAAAGCAGACAAGAAGCACCCCTCATACTCTACTATTAATGATTTGTTGAGCTCCATTCTGTTTCAAAACAGGCCTTCGATGAGGCAGCCCTTCTCAGTACGCCTGAAGGGTCTAGCTGAAGAAACTGGAGTGTCACTTGAACACAGTTTAATGGCTCCAGTAGCATACCCGCCACCGTGGCAGTGGCAGACTATAGACTGCGATGTGTCTTCCCTAGAAGTTACAAAACATGCGCCTATTGCCCATATCCGAACATACTTCCTGGAACTTCAACACAAATACACACGTCCCGAGTTCTTTACAGATGCTTCCAAGTCTAACTCCTCTGTGTCCTACGCTGCTGTCGGCCCATCCTTTTCGGATGCTGGCCCTCTACATCCAGGCACAAGTATCTTCACAGCGGAAGCTTACGCGATACTTGTGGCTGCTAAACACATCAAGCAATTACAAATATAAAAAGCAGTAATTTATACGGACTCCCTCAGTGTGGTAACGGCTCTGCACTCTCTTAAAAACAAAAAAACCCAGTCCTTGTCTCACTTTACTCCATTTTGTGCACACTCTACACACTCAAACAACATGTAGTTTGCTGGGTGCCAGGGCACCGTGAGATCCAAGGCAACGTGAGGGCGGATCAGCTCGCTGCATCCGTCCACAATAGCACTGCCCCTACACCCATATCAATCTTGGTCCTTGATCTTAAGCCGTCTCTCAAACAAAACCTCGGGGACTACTGGCAGAGCAAGTGGGATACACACACACAAAACAAACTAAACATTATTAAGCCACACCTTGGTTATTGGCTGCCAGTATCAAAATCGCGTCATACGAAGGTAATACTAACACTCAGGATTGGACACACATATCTTTTGTCCGGTGGCGATCCACCATTGTGTGACAGATGTGGTGAAGCATTAACAGTCCTTCACATGTTAATCCAGTGCAACCACTTAGAAACTCTAAGAAAACAACATTTTCCATTATCCTACCGACAACATATACCTTTACACCCTGCAATGTTCGTCAATAGGGAACCGCTTTTTAGTCATAAATCATTGTTAGCGTTTTTAAAAGAAATTCATAATTTTCATATCATATACCCGGGCATTCCGTAGCACGACCTCTCCAGAGAGGTTTTCGCTGCGGTGGCTACACAAGAAAGCACTTGCCTCACGGCCCTTGGACGCAAGGGTATCAACGAGTGAGGCACTTGTGCTAATGCCATACATGTCCACCATCGTTTTTCATTATCACCAACTTTTGTCACCTCTTCACACCACACACACCTTTCACGGCATAGTCATGATCTTATTACTTTAATGTTTTTACCCGCCTTACCGCGAGGAGTTTTATAGCCCTTATACAGCCGCTTATCACAATCATTGTCTTTATTTACAGTAAGATGAACTGGTGCTCTTTGGCCGTGAAATGGCCCTTGCGCCACAAACAATCAAACATCATCATACCTATTGTAATTCCACAGGGTCCTATTTTTCATCACTGCTCCATTCCTGTTACGCATCTTTAGTTATCGCGTATATATCGTGTTCCCTTAGTTACTCGGCCCCATTGCTTATCCATATGCCCAGATGTTTGTATTTATCTGTTACGTCTAGCGTTACCTCCTGTATTCTAAGCTCACTGCCTTCATTATTATTAAGAATCATGACTGCTGATTTTTACTTACTGAATCGGAAATCTAACCTATCTCCCTCATTACCGCAGATGTCCATCAATCTTTGCCAATCTTCCTTGTGGTCAGCCATTAGCACTATATGATCTGCGTACATCAATGTTGGTAGTGCCTGTTCAATGAGTTTTTCTTGTTTGACGAAAGAGAGGTTGACGCCCAGTCCACTTCCTTCTAATTTGGTCTCTAATCCTTGTAGGTACATCATGAATAACAAGGGTGACAGAGGACACCCCTGCCTAAGCCCAAGTTTTACCTCTGCAGGCTTGGATACCTGTTTTTCCCACTTTATAACTGCCTTGTTACCTTTATAGTTATCCTTTAAACGATTAGTGACTCCATCTTCAGCACCTAGTGTGTCCAGTATTCACCACAAGTCCTCTTGAACCTCGCTATCGTACACTCCCTTGATATCCAAAAATGCTAGCCACAGGGGCCTGTGTTCCTTTTCTGATATTTCGATGCACTGCGTCAGTGAGAACAGATTGTCTTCCAACCTCCTGTGTTTCCGAAACCCATTCTGCAGTTCCCCCAGCACCCCCTCATCCTCCATCCATGCCTGCAGTCTTTCCTTTAAAATCTGTATCGCCAGCCTGTAGACTACTGATGTTACTGTTATAGGGCAGTAGTTGTTTATGTCAGCTTTGGCCCCCTTTCTTTTAGAGATCATGCTCATCCTGCTCAGTTTCCATCCATGGGGGACTTCACCATCGATTATTTTTCTCACTGCCTCTCTCAAAGGCTGTTTAGACTTTGGACCCAATGTCTTTATCAGCATAATTAGAATGCCATCTTGGCATATTGATATACTACTAGGAACCCTCTTCTCAACCCTTTCCCACTATCCTTGTGAACATGGAGCCACTGCGCCACTTGATTCATCCTTGTCTATTGTGGTGCATAAAGTACTTCTTTGTTGAAAATTTTTCTATCACCTTTGTTCTTATATATTCAATAGCTTCGTCCCCTTCTAGCCTTGCACATTGAGCTCTAGTTATAAACCTCTGCTCTAGGCTGGTGTCATTTCTTAGGGACTTTAGATGGTTTCAAAATTTCGCAGCTCCTTTATATCTTTTTATGTACTTCTACCAGCCACTGAGCTCTCTTTCTTCTAATCTTTTCATTGATCAGAAGGGATGCATTCCTTCGACAGCTTAGAAAGATTTCCCATTTTCTTTCAACATCATCTGTCGGTTCACCCCGCTGCTTAGCATGTCTGTGTTTCCTAGAGGCTTCCTGACGTTTTGATATGGCTCCCTTAACTTCCTCATCCCACCAATTCTTGAGTTTGTGTCTTCTTTTACGGTGTGACTTGTGCCGTGCCTTAGCAAGCTCTAGCTCAAATAGTATAATTAGATTCGTGTATGTCCCCACTGTTTTATCATCTTCAGTGATTACTTTCTCAATTTGTCTAGTAGCTATTTCTATTTGCCTTTCTGTATAAAGATTTTTCTTTAGTTGCTCATCTTGTCTCCTTCCCACTTTCTCTGCTCTTTCAAAACTTAGCTTGATACTTTTGTGATCACTACCCAGACTTCTGGAGCCACCTTCATTTATGTGTATTCCCCTGAGCCTATCATACATCCCATGTGACATCAGTATGTATTCTATCGTCGATTGAAGCCTTCCTACCATCATGTTATTTGCCCTTCACACTTCTCGGTGCTGTTACAAATGATCAAATGATGCCTTTCACACATATACATGATTATTTTGCCTATTGGGTCGGTATACTCATCTATATCTTCTATATGCACATTCATATCTGCAATTATAGTTATTTCGCACTCTCCTCCTTACTCCTCAATGTCTTTTGATATACACTCTACCATTGCCTGGTTTTCCTCTCTGGCCTTTGCTCCCGTTCACAAGTACACCAAAGCAAGGAGTGTCATTTGGCCTGCCACTTTCCCTTTTAACCATAAATGTTCCTTGCACTCCTTCTTGACCCTTTGCCAGTCTGTACTGTTATGAATGATTGCCCCAACACCACCCCCCTTTCTGTTGCCTTCTGTTTTATTACAATATTCCCACGCGTAGTCCGGATTGTTAGGAGGTTGTTCCATGTCCCTGAAATGTGTTTCTACAAAATCGTATACCATCGACCTCTCCTCCCTTAGCTGTTATGCTATCTCTTCCCACTTCAGCCTGTTCCTGCCACCCTGCATGTTAATATACCCTATGTCTGAATTGGCTCGGTGCTCCTGGCTACGTCTATTTTTACTCTGGACTCTACCTATCTTAGATACTGTTGCCACTTTGGAATCGGATCTGTCCATACCACCTGTCAAAGAGTTTCCCTGGTTGTTTTCCTCGCTACTAGCTATCCTGCACCCCAAAGGGCCCGCCCCCTGAAAAAGCTACTGCGCGTCCTGCAAGTCACCAACCCATCTCATGACCTAGCCGCCCATCGAAGTGAATTCTGTTTGGTTGAAAGCCACCCCACCTATGCACCTCTTGTTTCAGAAGGACCAGAGAGACCGCAGAACTGATACGTTTTGGGTTTATTGTTGACAGAACAAGAATGAAAAAATATGCAGAGCTTGCCCCTGGCTACTTCTTCTTCGTCACCTCCGAGCTCCTTCTTCAATCTGTTTTCTACATCTTCCCGCCGGCCAGATTCAACCGAAGCAACCTTCGAGCGAATACAACAGTTGCATCGGCCTCTTTACTAGTTTGCCTTCAGGTGTACGAAGCAAGCATGTTCTCACTAGTCCATCCTTGCCTGGGAAAATCTTTTCGACCTTGCAGAGCCTCCACTGTGTTCTTTTTAGCGCTTCTCCAAGCAGAAGTACATCTTCTTCTTGTATATTTGTGTGACCCTCTATTTTTCTGCTGGCACACTTAAGCTCCCCGAGGTACTCCTTTTTCCATCTGGTACACCATGTTATCATTGCCTGTTTTCTTGCACTCCAGTAATTAAGCAAACTGTACTCTCAGAGTCTGTTTTCTTCCTGCTTGTTCATTGCTTGCCTGCCTCCTATAACATCCGCCGGTGTGATGGGTTGGGGCTCGTTAGGATCGTCATACACATAAGTTAGAGGCAGGTTGTTAAGTACTCCTTCTGCTTCAACAACCACAGTCTGTAGTTCTTCTTCATCCAAAAGTCGAGCACGTATAGTTCTCGCCATGGATGTCTTAAAGCTTCTGATCAGTCTTTCATAAAATCCTCCCCACCATGGAGCTAACTCTACAATAAACTTCCATCTTATTTTCAGGTTACTGGTATACTGTTGCACCCTTTCATCTTCTATCTTTAATATCTTGTTCATCTCTTTCTCAGATTTCTTGAACGCTCTTGCATTATCACTGTAAATAGTTGTACACAATCCTCTTCTAGCTATGAATCTTCAGAATGCTTGTATAAACGCTTCTGATGACATCCTCTTGACCAGCTCCAGTTGTATGGCTCTTGTTACTGCACACGTAAATATCACAATGTAAAACTTTGTAATTTTGTCGCCTTTCTCCTATCGAGCATTTAGCGGTCCAGCAAAGTCTATACCAACTGTGTCGAATGGTCTCGCCTGTGTTATTCTGTCAGCTGGTAGTGGTGAAATTTCTTGTGCCATTGGTCTAGAATCAAATCTGCTACATGTGATGCATTTCTTTATCACATATTTCACCATCTGTCGGGCACGCCCAATTCAAAACTTCGTTCTTAGATGTGTCAATGTTGCCGCAACGCCACCGTGCATTGTCACTTGATGCGCGTCCAGAACTAGGAGTTCTGAAAAGTGACTCTCTCTTGGTAAAACAATAGGATGCTTCTCATCAAAGCTCAAATCACTCCACTGAAGCCTTCCTTTTACGCTTAGGACACCTTGATCATCTTCGAAGATGTTCGTGCCATACAGATCCATGTTGTCATATATTCGTGTCATCGCATTTTGTAGCTTTTCTGCTCCTGCTTTATCAGCACAAACTCTGCCTTGTCCAATTCTTCTCCTGTGAGCGAACCTGTTTTCCTTTCTTTTCGTCGGTTTTCTGTATAACGCATTACCTATGCAGTAACTCGTAATGCTTCCTTGTATGATCCAAACCTGTTCTCATCAATTATCTTTTCTTGACACGGGGTGATAGTTACGCTTGCCACGGTCTTTTCTTTGTCTCTGTTGTCATCACTGTCCGATTCTTGCATGATGTCATAATCAGGCCTCTGTTTTTCTTTCTTGATCCACGGGGGGTCTTTCCACCATAATTCACTGTTCAGCAAACGTTCCATCTTCATCCCCCTTGTCATCAAATCCGCAGGATTTTTATCACTTTTAACATAACTCCGTTGACTCTCGTTGGACTTGCTCTTAATTTCTGCTGTGCGGTTGTGAACAAACAGATCTCTCGTCTTGTTAGACTTTATCCAGCATAATACAGTTTGAAAGTCAGTCCAGAATTTCTCATTCCTTAGTTTCCTGATGAAATTCTCAGTTATACGATTGTCCAATCTGACTGATATTGTGGTCGCGAACAACTCCAATCTTGTTAGTGTAATCTTTTTGATTGGAGCGACTCTACCTTTTGCAATGATTAAATTGGCTTGACTGCCTCCATCGGAGTATTCTGTTACAATGTATGCTGCTGCTCCATACGCCATTGGACTCGCATCAGAGAACACGTGTAGAGTCGATGCTTTCACTTCAGCTTGCATGTTGTCACAGCATCTGTTAACGGTGAAGTCATCTAAGTGCTGAAGCTCCTCCAACCAGTCCTTCCAAGTGGATCTATGCTGGCTTGGTAACGGGTCATCCCATTTCAGTTTATCCATCCAAACTTTTTGCAGCAGTATTTTTGCTCTTACTGAAAATGGTGTCAAAAAACCGAAAGGGTCATATAGTCTTGCCGTGGCTTGCAAAACCTGTCTTTTTGAGAGTTGTCTCATGTCTTTGTCATTTCGCCTTGTAGTGTCGAGAAAGCTCAACACGTCGTCTACGAAATTCCATTTCAGTCCCAAAATCTTGATTTGTCCCTTTTTTCTTATTCCTCGATCCAGATCATCTCCTTCTACATCAAATAGTTTTCTTAGTTCGGCGTCATTTGAAATCCGTTTTCTTAAATTCATTCCCGCATTGCGAAAAATGTCTCGTGCTTCTTTGTATATCTTTGTCGATGTCGAGTATTCGTCGGCTCCTAGTAAAACGTCATCGACGTAGATTCCTTTCCGGTGTTGCGCCACAACTGCAGGATATTTCTTTTTGAATGTATCCAAATGTCGATGAATTGTGGCTGCTAGAAGAAAGCTACTTGGTGTAGTTCCATAAGTAACCCTCGTCATCCTCCACGTTTTTATCTTCGGTGTTGGCATATCTTTGCTGGGTATTCTTTCCCACCACATAAATCGCAGTGGGTCTCGGTCATTTTCATATATCTTGATCTGCAAAAATGCTTTTTCCACGTCAGCTGACATAGTGATCTTTTGATGTCGAAAGTTGATCAGCAAGCTTGTGATGTCGGGGTTTAGGTTTGGCCCATTTTCGGAATTGTCATTCAAGGATTCGCCTGGATTCTGGCTTGACGATGCATCATATACAATCCGTATTTTTGTCGTTGTTCGGTCCTTCTTACTTACTGCTTGATGCGGCATGTAGTATACAAATTTGTTCTGTATATCTGATCCATCATCATCTTCGACGTTTTCTGCTATTTCTTGCTCGAAGTACTCTCGAATAGCTTTGTCATAGGCTAGGAGCTCATCTTTATCCTTGCATAATTTATTGGTCACCTGGATAAGCCTTTTCTCTGCAATGGTGTTGTTGTCCAATGTCACGTTTTCCTTCCATGGTAGCCGCACTTGGTATTTTCCTGCCTTGAACTCCATTGTTTGTCGGATGTAATCTAGCACATGTTCATCGCTCATCTTTGTTGCTGGTTTCTCCTTGATGCCCATGTTTTCCAAGTCCCAGAATCTTTGCAGTTCGTCCACAATCGTGTCCGACTTGGCACTGACCTTGAGTACCATAACCGTCGATGATTTCATTGGCACACAATGAAGTCCTACAGGACCTTGGACCGTCTATCCCAACATCGTTTCAATTGCCATTACTTTTGGATGGATCTCGCGAATGCGACCAGTGACTACGGTTCAGTAATTATCTGCTCCAATTAACATCGAAGTTTCCATATTTTTTCTTTCTTTGTCCGTCTTCTCACTGTCATCACCCAAACAGATTCCTATATGATCGATCTTGCTCTTTCGTGTATTGTCAACGGTAGCGATGGTAGCACGTCACATGATATAACTTCTATCTCCAGTGCCTCAATCGTGACTGGCTGCGATGTGGGATCCTTCCTCACGCTGACCTCGACGACTTTCATGTCTTGTTCCATCTCTCCTCCTCCAAATGATTCTACGGTAATCCTTTTGGATCTTTTTACCTTGCACGCTAGTTTTCTTGACAATCTTTTGAGGATTAATGTCCTCTGGCTCTCGTTGTTCAGCAGAATCCGTGCGTAGCACCCGCTGTCTTCTCCCTCCGTCCACGAAAAGACTGTCTGCAGTAGTATGAACTTGTGTTCATCAGACTGCTGTGCGTGCATGTTGCAGGACTTGCTGGTGTCTAACCGGTCAGGTTGCGGGCTTTTACGCACTTGCTCAACATCATCACCGCTTTGCTGCTGTGCTGACTTTCCTGCAGGCGTACGTGGTTGACACAAGGATGTCGCGTGCCTTCCCTTGCATGTTTTGCAGCGTACATTAGCGCGGCATATCTTTGCCATGTGGTGAGGTCTGGTGCATCTAAAGCACCTTCGTTCCCGTTGCAAGGCTTCTTTCTTCTGTTGCATACTAATGCTTCTTCTGCAATCTTCCGTGTAGTGTCCAGTAATCTTACAGAAGATGCATTTCTTAATCGATATGCTTTGAAGCGTAGATGTTCTAGTCCGCCTCATACTGTGCGGTGACTGGGTCACGTCGTATTTTTCCTCTCGAGTTTCTTCTCTGCTGCGTATGTATGTCTTTAAAAACTCCATAATTTTTTTCAAACTGCTCGTGCTGTCTCTTGATGCTGAGTCCGATTCTGTAGTTACTGGTCTGTTGTCACCTTTCTCTATCTCCTTCATCTTTATCTCAATCCTCATATCCACCGGTAGCGCAGATTTTACAACAGGAGCTATCACTGTGGCATAACTATCCATTTTCACTCCTAACGACTGCTGTGCTCATGTGTTCACTTGCAACTTTTGGAAGAGTTTCTTCAACCCATCTACATCTTTAGGACTCTTCACTGCTTCCACATTTGCTAGCTCTTTTATGCAGGTCTCTCCTGAATGATCTTGCCGTCCGAATGTTTCTTTCAAAAGAGCGACTGCATGCTCGTAATTCTGATCAGAAAACTGCAAACCTTCTATGAGGGACGCAGCCTCCCCGCTCAGAGATGCCAGAAGGTAATTAAATTTTTGATTCTTCGGCATGTTCGCTCTGTTATGCACCGATGTCTCGAACTGATGCCAAAACCTTGGCCATGCTGTTTTTTCCCCATCAAACTTGATCATCTCAAGACGTGGCAACCTAACAAGCTCTTGCGTCTCCGAGATTTGGTTAGTACCTTGCACTGAGCTCGCCTGTTCTCTGTGACTATTCTCGTAGTCAGTTGCGTCCCTTGTTCCAACTCGCATAATTGCTCCTCTGTTTTTGTCGTTGCAGCGACGATCTTCATCTCATAATGTAAAACTCTTTCAAATTCTGCCTCCGCGTCGTCTTCCTCAATCAACGGTTCAATCTGTTCGTTAACTTGTCTTAGCGTCTGTGACACACTCTTCATCTGGTTTAGAAGCGTCATAAGTTACACTCGATCAGCGTCTTCTTCTATCTTCTTATCGATTTTGCTCGTAAGCGTTGTCACCTTTGCTCGAAGCGTCTTGCGCTTCTTCGATGGGACCTCTTTATTCGTGCTTAAAACGTGTTGAAAGAGCTCTTGCTTGTTTATACGCGTCGCCAACAGTTGTCGGTCGTGGTCCTTCCCTGGACGGTTTGTCCTTGAGCCAGACGCCGCTGCTTCGTTCTTCAACCCGTTGTTGCGAATGGGGTTGAAGCCTTTGCGTCTGTTCTCAGTTCTCCTGGTCACGGCACCACGTTTCAGAAGGACCAGAGAGACCGCAGAACTAATACGTCTTGAGTTTATTGTTGACAGAACAAGAATAAAAAAATATGCAGAGCGTGCCCCTGGCTACTTCTTCTTCCTCACCTCCGAGCTCCATCTTCAATCTGTTTTCTACACCTCTCTGTTTATTTCCACCACCTCAAAGCTTTCTCTCGACTCATCCGCCATATCTCTTGGTTTGCGTTGACAACCGCTCTTTGCAGGTTGTCGTCATGCACCGGTACCTCCGGTATTGTGCATATCACTGCCTGTACCTGAGGAGAAGTGGCACGCATTCATCGACCCTTTCGCCAGTGTGGTCGCTAGTCATGCCGTATCATCATTTAAGACATTGTTTAAACCGCCTGAAATTATCACGAGGTTTCGTCGTCTATCAGCTGTAGTTTTGAGTTTTGCGCTCAATTGCCTCATGACTGCTTCCAGCTTGCGTCCTGGGAACGTCCCTACTGCAACTCTCTTGTCACCTCTTACCCTCTCTTTGATTGCTTCTGCGCATCGATTTTTATTCGAGTCCCCGGCGATTATCACATACTTTTCAGCTTGAGCTTCCTGCACCTAGGGGTTACTTGCACCTGTAACGCTGGCTGCTTTGTTCCCTCCCAGCCCCACCACTACTTCGCTGCATTAAATAGACAGACAGACGACGGACGGACGGATGCGGCCAGTGGATGATTCACGGTTTGCCGATAACACCCTCCGAAGCTTCGCCTCATTCATGATCATTCACTCCAAGGATATGCTGTGAGACATACATGCATACATAGAGGTGACAACCGACCCACGCCTTAAAGAGCGTCGCCCTTAAAGGGCGTGCATTTGGCCCACTCTGTGGTCACATTATGGCTCGTTTTATGTTCAAGTTACTGGGATACCTTCCCTCGATGCTTGTTACCTTAGTGTAGAATGGGAAAGAAGGGCCAATTTATGTAACTATGCACTTGTGAGAATATTGGAACACTCAATCCACAAATGGACAACGAATTTTCTTGAGAATAACAGCAGTTCAATGCCCGACACATCTTTAGGCATATCTTACGAGAAGAGAGAGAGACAGAGAGGTTAACCGGATGTTATGATCTCGAATGCGACACTGCACTTGGTTGGGGAAATATGTCATTAGAGAGGGAGAAAAAAAATTGGCCCCGTATCTGCATGGTAATCTGCAAATGTCGTCGAAAGAAACACATGCATAATAGATACACGTTGTTATGGTGCCCCAGACATGCGCAATAATTGCTTTTTTAATTGACAATTGCACAAGTATGAACGCTGAACCTTGAGCAACATTGGTGGCCGCTGCGGACGGTGTCGGCCGTTTCAAGTACGCGGTGCAGTTAAGAGTAAACAAACAGAGAAATGTACAGACGGACGGTCGGACGAACGGACGGGCAGGCAGACAGACAGACAGACGGACGGACGGACCAAAACTTTCACGTCGAAGGTTCCCAAGAAAGATTATCGTCTTTAAAAAATAAGAAAACATGGTAACGCACCATGGTGTAAGAATAAAGTAGGTGCTCATACTCGCCGCTCTGCTTAAAGGGAGGGTGCGGCATATTCTGTTTGCAGATAACCTTGAGCAGAGTTGCCACGTGCCACCTAGCAAAGTCATCTCAAAACAAGCCCCCAAAAAGTGTCTGTGCTTCTCCGAATAATTCCCATTTAAGCGGAAGTTAAACAAATGTTCATATTCTTTAAAATTGCGTTGTAGTACGCAAAAAATAATACTACGAATACATCTGGAAGGTGTACAAACATTTATTTTGCGCAATGAGAATAGATGCATGAATAAAGGCAAGCCTTGCACACAGTCATCGTCATTGACATCTGGCAGATCAGAATAATCCATAGCATCCACGTCCGTGGAACCATATATATTGTAGAGGGGTTCGAGGCCGCCCGGCCCAATAGTTCCATTGTTTTTGCGCGCAGTTGAAAGTCCCGGCAGACTTCCATGAAACTTGGGGCCATTGCGAATGTGGAGGATGGCGCTCAGCGTTGCAGTTTTCATCTTATTTCGAAAGCTCGATTTCACGAGGTTCATGTGTGAAAAAACACGCTCGAAATCTGCGTGAATGTGATTGATTGTGTGATGCCGATTTGCTCAATCGCAGTGTTCATGAGGTGCGGAAAATAGTATATTTCGTGGTTTAATTTCTTAGTGAATATAGATCATTCGTTTGTCTGCGCTGGTTCGGTGTTCCTTTCTTGCGTGCCCTCGTGTGTCAGCGTAGCCAGATTGGAAAGAGACTCCTACGCCATCTTACAAACAAAATTTCACAAGATTTTCTCGGATTTCACCAGAACCTTAAAATGACGGCTAGGAGGTCTTGTTTTCATTTTTTTCTGTCTGGCACTTTAAATCACAAAAATGGCACCAGAAAAATATGTTTCCATTGTTTGTAGCAATTTTATTGCCCGTTGTTCAACAATAAAAGTGATTTCATGTTTTCTTTTTTTGCATAGACACATTTTGTGAACATGAAGCTCCACGTTTTATCTAGAGGCAGTGTTTCACGATGAGGGCACACCCACGCTACCAACACAACGGTGACCGCGCCGGTGAATCAACGCTGCCTGTCGTAATTTCCGTCTTTTTAACGATGCGATGGCGCACACACCATTTTAATAACTGTTGCTAAACGTTTTGTGATATCGAAGGCTGGCTGATACCGGTTGTATCGGACCCTAGAAAGGCCCTACCGAAACAGTAGAGGGCAGCACAAAAAATAAAAATTAAATAACAAACGCTGATTTTAGTGCGATCTATAGCGGCGCGCTAGTATGTATACTGTTAAAGGCTTTGGCAATAACAAGGATTTATAAAGAGAACCCAAGGACTAGCTAGTTTACCCCATGGCTTGTGCTGAGTGCCACGCTTCGTACGTGGGAGAAGCATGGATTCCTCAAGAGCTTCAGGCCTTAAGGTTGCCCACAAAAAGGTTTGGTTGGGGGGTGGCGCAAAATGTTCCCATTGATGACGAGGGGGGTGGTGTGACGAACCTTCACCCCTTCCCCCTCAACGGGACTCTGTGCACGCCTATGCCCGTGGCAAAATAAAGGTCGAGCGAAAAGAGAATACACTCGCTAAGCACAGCGTGGTGAACGACCACCGCATCGAATGGGACATCGCCCTCGTCGTCGACCTACAAGCCAATGGACCTTTCCAGAATTTGGCGCGCCACCTACGGCGGCTGCACACAGGGTCTCCGGAAGTATATCTGAAGTGGGGGGGGGGGGCGACGTTTGTGTGCGCGCACACACACACACACACACACACACACACACACACACACACACACACACACACACACACACACACACACACACACACACACACACACACACACACACACACACACACACACACACACACACACACACACACACACACACACACACACACACACACACACACACACACACACACACACACACACACACACACACACACACACATACATACATACATACATACATACATATATTCAAAAGGGGTTCATTGACGTGTGTTGCGACGACGGCAGCTCTACGATGAGAACATGATCGGGACAGAGCAACGTTCAGGCAGATGCCGGTGACAATCAGCACGAGGCGAATGAGACGAGCCCAGCACCCAGTACCCAAGCGGTGGCGATGCTGCTTGCCAACGATGCGTTTTTTTCTTTACAATTTTCCCCAGCCGAAAAAGAGCCATCCTGGTGACCTAAGAGTCTGGAGGCAGAGGGCTATGGTATGGCTTAAGGCGGGTGACGTGGACGATGTCACGTCCACGCCGGTGCATGTCGTCAGATGAGGAAAGTGGCTCAATGAGAAAATTCACCAGTGAGGTTTGCTCCAAAACGCGGTAAGGGCCCTCGTACTTTGGGACGAGTTTTGAGGAAAGGCCGGGTGTTTGGTAAAGAACAGCCAGCCATACAAGTGATTCCGGGGAATAGCTGTGGCTTCGTGAAGAGTCGGCGTGGTTTTCTTTCTAGCGCTGCTGTTCTTGAGACGCAAAGGGTCGTGCGAGTTCACGGCACTCTTCCGCTTTTCGGGCAGCTTAGGACACAGATGGGCATACGGACGCGTCAGGAGGGTATGGAAGGAGAGTGCCGATGGTGTGGGATGATTTGCGTCCATAAAGATGAAAGAAAGGTGAAAATCCAGTGGTAGACTGTGCCGCGGTGTTGTATGCGAGCGTGATGAATGGAAGAATGCGATCCCAGTTAGTATGATCAGATGTCACATACATCGCGGGCATATCGCCGAGGGTGCGGTTAAATCTCTCCGTGAGCGCGTTTTTCTGCGGGTGGTACGCCGCGGTCTTGCGATGAACAACATGGCATGCAGAAAGCAGAGCCGTGACGACTTCTGATACAAAGGCTCGACCTCGGTCACTTAGTAGTTCTCGAGGTGCACCATGTTGTAGTATGAAGCGATGGAGGACGAAGTATGCTGTATACGTCCCGCGCAGTGGTTCTTGGAAGTGCGGCGGTCCCAGCGTAGTGTGTTAAATGGTTCACAGCGACTATGATCGACCGATTTTTCATCTGATGTTATTGGCAGAGGGCCATAGAGATCAATTCCGATCCAATCGAAAGGTTTGGCAGGGCACGGAAGCGGCTGAAGCGCACCGGACGAGTGGAAAGCCGGTGATTTGCGGTGCTGACAGTCAGGGCAGCCCATTACAAATTTTGGAACAAAATTATTCATTCCGCGCCAGTAGAAGCGATGTCGAATACGTTCGTAAGTTTTGAAAACTCCGGCATGGCCACAATGGGAATAATCGTCAAAGGAGGCGCATGTCTGTGATCGTAAGCTGCGGGGCACAACCAAGAGACACTTACGACCTTCAGGGGCGTAGTTGCGTCGGTGTAGCAGCCGATCACGAATGGCGAAATGAGCAGCTTGACGTCGGAAAGATCGTGATAGCGTAGCGGTCGACGATCCAGAGAGACAGTCGAAAAGGGAAGCGATCCACGGGTCCTTGTGTTGTTCACTGGCAAAGGAGTCAAGGTTAAGAGATGCGACGGAGTTGGTACCAATGGTTCCGCAGGCCGAGTCGGGAGGTAAAGGCGAACGGGACAGGGCGTCGGCGTCAGAATGCTTGCTCCCGCTGCGATAGATGACGCAAATGTCGTGCTCCTGGATTTGCAGTGCCCACTGAGCTAGACGGCCAGAAAGATCTTTCAATGTGGCGAGCCAACAAAGTGCATGGCGGTCCGTTACCAGGTCGAATGGGTGACCGTACAAATAAGGGAGGAACTTGCGAAGTACCCACACTAGCGCTAAGCACTCCTTTTCCGTGACGCTGTAATTGGCCTCAGCTTTAGTGAGCGTGTGACTCCCATAAGTGACGACGTATTCGGAGTAGCCCGGTTTGCGTTGGGCGAGGACAGCGCCAAGATCAACCCCGCTAGCGTCTGTGTGAACTTCCGTTGCAGCTGTTGGGTCGAAATGCCGAAGAATGGGAGGAGAGGTTAGCAGACTGCGGAGTGTGGCAAACGCGACGTCGCAGTCAGGGGAGCAGAATCTGCGTCACCGTGTAGGAGGTTGCTCAGTGATATGATCGACGCTACATTTCGAATGAAGCGCCGGATGTACGAGCATAATCTTACGAAACTGCGTAATTCTCTCAGTGTAGTAGGTTTCGGGAACTCAGCGACTGCATGAAGTTTTGCAGGGTCGGGTAGAACACCATGCTTGAACACGATGTGCCCTAGGATGGACAGCTCTCGCGCGGCGAAGCGGCACTTTTTGAAGTTCAGTTGGAGCCCAGCGTTGGTTAAACACGCCAGAACCAGTTAGAGCCGAAGCAGATGTGCAGGAGAATCGGAAGAGAAAGCGGCAATGTCGTCGAGGTAGCATAGACACACAGACCAATTCAGTTCACGCAGTGCGTTGTCCATGAGTCGTTCAAACGTGACAGGAGCATTACAAAGCCCGAAAGGCATTACGTTAAATTCGTACAGGTCATCTGGTGTTATGAACGCAATTTTGTGGTGATCAGCTTCTGCCATAGGAACCTGCCAGTACCCAGATCATAAGTCTAAGGAGGAGAAGAATTCGTCTTCTTGGAGGTATTCAAGGGCATCGTCAATGCGCGGTAATGGATAGACGTCTTTACGTGTCACCTTGTTTAATCGCCGGTAGTCGACGCAAAATCGAATCGACCCATCCTTCTTTCGAACTAGAACTACAGGAGATAACCAAGAACTGTGTGATGGTTGAATGACGCGACGGCGTAGCATCTCTTTGACCTGGTCGTTGATGACGTGACGTTCTGCAGCAGAGACACAGTACGGTCATTGACGCAATGGCTGGTGCGAAGCGGTGTCAATGTAGTGGTGCACTGCGGAAGTGCGACCCGATTGCGGCTGAAAAACGTCGAATGAATTCGCGAAGTGCTGGATGAGATTAAGAAGCTCGGCGCGTTCTTGAGCACTTAAAGTGTCGGCGATGGAACTCGAGAAGATGTCACTCGATGAGCATTACAGTGGGGAACGGTGTGAAGTTAGGTCAAGGCGCTACTGCACGATTCGTCTGGCATGTTAGGAAAGAAAGAAGAATCAAGGTACTCCACTCGACCGAGACATTCGCTGGCAAGTAGCGTAAGCGGTGCAGAAAGAGGGTTGTGGACGAAAATATTGCTTTGGCCAGCAGTGACGTCAAGTGTAGCGAAAGACAAGGAAACGGCTCTGTGACTCATGAAAATGTCGGAAGGTGTAAACATTACCGTAGCATCGTTATGGTTGTCGCAGCAAACAGAGACAACGGCAAGAGAGGCTGGTGGAATTTCAGTGTCCTCACGCACGACGAGTTTTGGCGACCGCTCAAGAGTTTCGTGCAAAGGTTCGTCACACAGGTGCGAAAATCGAACTTCTGCGTGGGCGCAGTCGATGACGGCATGATGATCTGACGGGAAGTCCTACCCGAGGGTAACATCATGTGAGTACACCGAAAGTACAATAAACTCGACAATGTACATAGAGCCTTGGATGAATATGCGGGCCGTACAGGTGACTAGAGGTCGAACTGGTTGTGCACTAGCCGTACGAAATGATAGTCCAGAAAGCGGCGTGGTTACTTTGCGTAGGGAGCGGCAGAGCTGGGTGGCTATAACAGAAACGGCAGCACCTTTGTCGACGAGGGCAAATGTAGAAACACCATCGACAGATATGGCGACGACGTTAGCTGGTGAAGTGCGAGGACTTGGGCATTTCGACGACGGCGCAGTTCTTGCCTTTGGAACTGCGGCGTTTAGTCTTCCCGGTTGGAGAGAGCAGGTCGGGGACGCATTGGGGACAGTGATCGCCTGTGAGGAGACGGAGAGCGCGGAGAGTGAGTCTGAGATGGGGGCTGGGGTGACTGACACTCGGGAAGGTTAGTGTAGCCATACTACAGTGAGGGAAAGGGAGGACGTAAGTGCATGGCCTGTGGGTCATACGGGAATGGCTGAGTAGCGATGTGGAGTGATCGGAAGCGACGGCGCCAATATCGTGCCACGTGTCCTGGAATACCGCAGGTGCACCAGATCGGCCGATTGTCAGGAGTGCGCCAGGGATTGCTGACTGGCGGTGCGGCCCAAGGTGTCGAAAGAGGGGCGGAGTGGGGAGCAATTGAAGACATAGGCGGCAAATGCTGTTGGCGGGGTCTGCTACGTACTACCTGGGCATACGTAAGAGGCGCGGCGACGGGCTGCATAGCCGGCGCATGGGGAACAGGCGTGGCCACAGGCTGCTGGCGGGCAGCGACAGGAACAGCCTCAGCTACCTCTTCGGCAATAACGTCGCGGAGTGGTGAGGGCAGACGAGAGGACGGTGGCTGCTGCGTGAAGGGAATCAACGACAGTTGCCGAGCTACTTATTCACGCACAAAGTCTTTAATATCTTGCAGTGTCGGTGAGTGATCGGGAACAGAAGTAAGACTGGAGAGCGAGTTGGCGTGTGAGGAAAACGGCCGAGTCATAGCGCGCTGCATCCTCAACTCGTCGAAACTTTGACATAAATTGACACGTTCCGCAACGGTGGCAGCATTACGGGCCAGGAACATCTGAAATGCTCCGTCATTTATCCCTTTGAGGATATGCTGAATCTTCTCAGACTCGGGCATGGCGGTGTTTACGTGGTTGCAAAGATCAACAATGTCTTTGATGTAACCGGTGAACGATTCCGATGGCTTCTGTGCGTGAGTCCGCAAGCGTTGTTCGGCCCTGGACTTGCGGACAGAGGGTCGGCCAAAAACATCAGCAAAGGACGTTTTGAAGATAGACCACGTCGTGATGTCGTTTTTGTGGTTGTTATATCACATTTCGGCATCAGTGAAGTGAAACCACCAGCCAGGAGGGGCGTAGCCAGAAGTTCTTTTCGGGGAAGGGGGGGCGGGTAACCCGTTCTGAATGGAGGGGGGGGGGGGACACAGGCATCAGCTTTCCTTTGTGACATGACTATCGGTGGTAGTTTGAGCAAATTGTATACATGCATATCAAAGTCATAAGACTCCCCCTCCCCCTTCCCTTTGCGTATATGCTTGTGAAGAGAGTAAGTAAAATTAAAGTAATAGCAGTAAAATACAGTAAACGACAGGTACAGTGGTCGTTTGGAGCAACTGCCTTTGGTCGCACCATTGAATGGAGTAGTCTTCGAAAACGCATTATTGCATGCGATGACCCGGCCGATCGAAGAAGACATCGTTAATCGTTAATCTCGATGGCATAGTGCTCGCGAGAGCGAAGTCCGTTTCCTATGAGTATGAAGTTTGGCGTGTGGATAAGACATGAACAATGACGTAGCGTGTAAAATATGTGAGACACAGGACAATGAAATGGAGCGTTCACCTTTTGTGTTTTCTCTTGCCCTGTGTCTCACATATTTTACGCGCTATGTCATTCGTTATGCGTTTCACAAGTCAAGGACGGCTCCGCTTACAACGTGCATGAGAGTGAATGCATGCCTATGGGAATTACTTCTATGTTCATCTCCATATGTAAAGCAGCCCTGACGCAGTGATAGCTTCTGATGAAGGTTTCTTTAGTTTACTGGGCGTGTTGACGCATGCTTGCGATACGCAATAAGTAGTCTTTTTTGTAAATTATGCTGCTCGTTGGTTACACGATTTCGCATGCGTTATTTTTAGGCAGACTTTCTCGCAACCATGGTTCACATTGCAGTTGCACTGTGACTTTTGATATCAATGTAGCACGCCATTCACAGATGTTTTATCGTGGCATCTGCGAAGACAAGGTGATTATTGTTAAGAAATGTTCACTTGGTCTCAATCGAAAATGCACCGAGGGCCAGACCTCCTCACAAAGAAGTAGCTTTCCCAACCTCGGCAAGGGGGCGCTTCGGTGCACGTGTTTCGGCGCCTTTCTAAAAAGCCGGTCGCTCGGTACCCCACTCCCGCCCTACACCAACACCTCCTAAAAATTCTTCCTAGTCTCTCTCACAGCACGCGTTATGCACGCGCTTTTGTTTGGTCGCCCTGAGCGTGCAGTGTCACCTCAGCCTGTGACTTGCTCCGAATGTTAAAAAAAAACATTGTAAAAACGTTTGCATGGTGAATCGATAGTAATTCATTGATAACCTTTGCGGGACCAAGCAAGTCGAACACGATGCCTTTGAGTGAGTGCTATGCGCGTGTCGATGGTGAACAGCTGCCTTTAAAAGTGAGGCGACGGCACGAATTCTATATGTACGTTACCGGTAAATCGCGCATTTGCTGCGGCCGTCGTGTGTTTTTGGAGCTGTCCACGCTTTCGCGTGCGTTTGTATATAGCATTCGGATTTCAATCTTGATATGCCAAGTTTGTCGCGCAGCTTTAAATTGCTTAGCAGGTCAGTGTGAAGAGAATAAACTTACGTCTGCTTTGTTCAGTCCCTGGCACCATTGCAATACGCAGTGTCCAGTTTCATAACAGTTTCACTTTATCCGAGGTTTTTCATCGGATGTTAATAACGTCGTACCGTGAGTTCAATGCCATAGTGGATTTTTTACAGCTCCTTTGAAAGCATAATGATGCTCACAAAAAATTGGCAGATCTCACATACAATGGAATCGATGATATGCGAAGCACGAATGAGAAATACTGATATGTCACTTTAAAATCAGCGCAACGTTACGAACTGGAGGTGAATGATCCCGTACGCGAGCTCCGTGTCATGATTATCATGTTTGGATGTGTCGTTTACCTTCGTCATCTATTCACGTCACGTGATACCAAATTTAGTATGTGTGCAGCTAGCGAAACGTCCGCGAGCACGCTATGAGCGTGGTATGTTGTCATGTTCTTTCATGACACGCGTGTCAGGATTATCATGTTTGCACCAGTCATATATTTCGCCATTCATTGACGTCACGTAACACTATGTTTGGTATATGTGGAGCTAGCAAAACAGCCACGAGCGCATCATGAAGGGCCCAATATACTCCAATGTAGCGTTGACGCTGGCGCATGCTGGGCACAGCGACGCCACGTTAGCAAAACGCGAGCACTCTATAGTCTGACGCTAGGCGGGACCAGCGTCCGTCGGCGCGGCCAGACGGCAACCGGCGCGAGAGACGACATGCTGCACTTGGCGCCGATACCTTACCCAGACAACGTTGCGTCTCCCTCTTTTCGTGACGGAGGGACACCAGACATGTTGAAATGCGCATGCGCCAAAGCAACGCAGCGCAACGCGCGCCTGCGAGTATCTGGCAGGACCAGCGCCTGGCGTGGCAATGCCGGCGTGACGTGACGAAATGAACGCCGGCGAACATGCAAACCGCGTCATGTCAAAATGTATTGGCACCTTGACTATGGCAAGTAGCCATGTTCCCACATGATACGCATATCATGATTACCATGTTTGCACCAGTCACATACATTGGCGATCCATTGGTGTCACGTAATACTAAATTTGGCATTTGTGAAGCTAGCGAAACGGCCGTGAGCGCATCATCAGTGTGGCACGTAACCATGTTGTTACATGACACGCATGTCCAGGTTATCATGTTAGGATCTGTTTTTTGCCTATGTCGTTCGTTCGCGTCGCGTAATACCGAGTGCGGTGCATGAGAAGCTAGCGAAACGGCCACGAGCGCATCATAAGCGTAGCATGTAGCCATGTTCTTACATGACACGCATTTCATGTTTATTATGTTTGCACCATTATCATACCTTCGTCATTCATTCACGTCCCGTAATACCAAATTTGGTATAAGTGAAGCTAGCAAAACGCCCGCCAAGCAATCATGACCGTGGCATGTAGTCATGTTGTTACATGACACGCATGTATGATTATCACGTTTGCACCTGTCGCATATCTTCGTCATCCATTCACATACTGTAATACCAAATTTGGTATGTGTGACGCTAGCGAAACGGCCGCGAGCGCATCATGAGCGTGGCATGTAGTCATGTTAAATGATATGCAAGTCATGATTTTTATGTTTGGGCCTGTCGCTTGTGTTCGCCGTGCAATCGTGCCATATACCAGTTTTCCAACATGTCATGTGAACGAAACCACCGCAAGAGCTGCAGGACCATGAAATGTAAATTATGACATTCATGACATACATGTCATGATTTTCATGTTATGACTAGTCAAATATGTTCTTCATACGGTCATGTTATGCCTTACCAAGTTTGGTATCGATGCCATTATCGAATTGGCCAGGAGAGCTAAAGCTCGTAGGCGGCTAGATAGACAGATAGATAGATAGATAGATAGATAGATAGATAGATAGATAGATAGATAGATAGATAGATACGCTCAAAGTCAGCGAAGCTCGCTAAGAAATGCTTCGCATGAAAAAAAAAAGATTTTATGTCCACTTCGACCATGCATGTTTCCTGCTGCGCCGGTTTCATTTCGGATTAGTGTCCACACCTGATCACGCAGCGTGTTCATTGATTCGAATGGCCCCGCCACGGTGGTCTAGAGGCTAAGGTACTCGGCTGCTGACCCGCAGGTCGCGGGTTAGAATCTCGGCTGCGGCGGCTGCATTTCCGATGGAGGTGGAAATGTTGTAGGCCCGTGTGCTCAGATTTGGGTGCACGTTAAAGAACCCCAGGTGGTTGAAATTTCTAAAGCCCTCCACTACGGTGTCTCTCATAATCATATGGTGGTTTTGGGACGTTAAACCCCACATATCAAATCAATTGATGCGAATGTCGATTTGGTTGTTTTGACAGCTCGCCTGATGTTCATCATAATATAGAATACGCACTAGATCGAGCGTGCTTTAGTTACGCCGAGATTTGCCCATGCTAACTGCGTCTCATTTCGTGAAACCATCAAAATTTTTATTGCTGCCTTGGTTCTTTTTTTTAACGCGTTCTCATAGCGGCAGCTGTATAATGCCTCAGCTCGGGCGCGTGCAAGAATATATATAAAACCATGATATCATTAGGAGGCATGTAATGGTGTGAGACTCCAGATACCGGGCCACCTGAGTTTTTCTTTTTGTTAACGTGCACCTAAGCTTATTTGAAGTGTAAGGCGCGACGAGGGCAACGGAAGGGTGCACACAAACCGAGCGCCACTTCTGTTTACATTGAGTGTCATCTCGCCGTACGCTTCAAATATGCAATACCAACACGCCTTTTCTGCCATTGTACCTAAATCTAACCGCAATGTTACTACGTTGCGTTTCCATGGGAATGCAGCTGACTTATGCGGAAACCGAACTCATCACTTTGATGCTAGTATGGCAACACCTCAGCCTGCTGACTTATTGGGGGGGGGGGGGGGGTGTTGCTTGAAAGACCTGTACATATAAACGCTGAGCACGAACACGCACCATAAATCTGTTGACGCTGAGCGGCGACGAGAAGTCTACAGCCATCAGTTGAATTAAACGCTTGCAGGGCTCTCGTTACAGAATTCTAATAGTGGTGTATTAAGCGAGCAAGCTTAGCCACATTCGCCTTATAAATGGTTGTCTCGGATAGATGGTGCCTGATCTCGAAATGTACAGCAGTTCTCTATTTGCAGTAGTTTCTGTTTACAAACGCACGTCTTTTTCATATGAGTCCGGCCATCACGTTTCTCCCCATTAATAGTTGGTGACACTGCACGACAAAAGAGTCTTCAAAGTGACAACACCGTGGAAGTATCCACGAAATGCCGTAATCCACTTTTGATGCCTTTGCTCCTCACACTGCTTGCATTGGAAACTGTAGAACTTCATGGTTTGCAGCTCTGAGATATTTTAAAAACTTTTTAGCAGCTCACAACGCAGCAGTAGTGTCTGCCTGCTTTCCAGGCTGACGAAGGAGCAGCGCCCATAGCGTGCGAAATGCGAGGTAAATGCCCCAAGGAACACGTTTTCCGTGCGCGCAAGCGAAAGCCAAGCAAGCGCGGACCGTCCGAACGACCAGAGCTTTCCCCTCTCTCCCCTAGGGTGGCGAACGGCGCAGCGCAAACTTGAGCCTGTCTTCTCTATATGCGCTAGAAAACGTGAATTTGCGCAAAAACGCGTGAATTTTTCGTTTTTTTTGTATCTTTCGTCGCTCTGCTCCCTAAAACGATAGCGTTGCGGCAAAATTTCTTCCGTTATTCGCAAGCGTGCAGCCGTCATTTCCCTTTACGTCAAGACATTCAGAACCGTACAGGCTTTTTCACTGCGCAGCGTCGATATACCATGAGATATCCCAAGTATACACTGTTCTAACTAGTACGTGCATCAATATTTGCAGCACTTACGCCAGCACGAACAGGAGCAGGCTCGTACTACACAAAACCTCGAGTGATCAGTTCACTAATAATGAAGGAATGAACTCCGATATCGTTTAGAGCATAGTACACCATAATAAATTTCTCAGAATGCGTGAACTCCGACGACAGGTGCCAGTGCATGTCACACAACTTTACTTACGCTGTACTCATATCGAGCTTTCAGACATAGATGGATGGATCCACCTGTACAATTTAGATCGCGCGGTGGCGCACGCCACCTAGCCATAAAGTTAAGTAGTTAAGTAGTATTTAACTATGTTCAACACATAGTTAAATCACTATGTGTTGAAGGATTGAATTTTACTTGTTATGCCTTGGTTATAGCCACCAATGAGTTAACCTCCTTCTAGTTATTTCTCCTCGTTTGAAGTCTATTTTGCCTTCACTGTCCCTAAGCTCCAACGCTTTGAAAAATTCCAGGCCATTATCTTGGACTATAAGGTGGAGACCTATACAGAATGTTCAGTCGTTTCCTCCTCCTCTCCACACGCACTACATGACATGTCTGTGCCTTCGTATTTGGCTCAGTACGTCTTGCTCCACAGTACTCCCGTTCTGGCCTCGAACAGCAGAGAACTACCCCGAGAATTATCATAGATCTTTTCTTTTGCTATTTCCTGTTTGAAACTTCGGTAGGTTTACAGTGATGATTTCGTAAGCATTCCATTCTTCCACATGTCCCTCTCTGTTTCCTTCACCTTCTTCTTAACCGATGTTTCCTTTTGGCTTGGTAGTCTGCTGTTGTCTAAATACTTGTCGACAATTTTCGACTTCGCTTCCTCCATTTAGTATCACCAATCTTCTTGTACAAGTAGCTGAAAACTTCCCCAGCCCAACCCTCCTCTCACATTGTTCTAGATTGCTCCTCTAATTCTATCTTGCTGCTAGCCTCCCTGCACTCGAACGCTGTCCATCTCATGTCATCCTGCACCCCGTGATTTGGGGTATTCCCGTGTACTCCCAAAGGAAGTCTACCTATGCCACGTTGTTTAATTTGCAATCTTCCTTGAACCTCTGATTTCGTGCACAAGACCACAATGCCGATTGTCCAACCTGGAACCATGACACCTTTCCGAAACCCTCTCACAACGTCATACCTACCGTAGTTACATAGTGCCCTATTTTTCATTGCAACTGCATTCCTGTTACCCTTATTTATTACGTATCTTTCGTGCTCCCTTAGATACTCAGCCCTGTTATTTATCCATACACCTAAGTATTTGTATTTATCCACTATTTCTAGCGTGACTTCCTGTATCTTATGCTCACTGCTTTCGTTATCATTAAAAATATGATTGCCAATTTTTCCCTACTGAACTTAAATCTTAACCTATCTTCCTGATTATCACAGAAGTCTATCAATCCCTTACTTGTCAGCTAATAATACCAAATAATCTGCATACGTCAGTGCTGGTAATGACTGTTCAATGTGTTTTCTTTGCTTGGCAAAAGAGAGGCTGAAGTCGAGTTGCTTTGCTCGCTGCCTCTAGACTCCCCTCCGATTTGGATTCTAGTCCCTGTAGATACAGCATAAATAACAAAAGTTATAAGGGAAACCCATGTCGAAGCGCGCGTTGTATTTCTACGGGTCCGGACAACTGTTCTTCCCATTTTATAACTTCCTGTTACTTTTATAGATATCATTTAGAAGATTAGTTATTTCATCTTCGTCATCTAGTGTGTTCAGTATTCCCCAGATGTTTTCTTGAATCATACTATCGTAAGCTCCCTTGATATCTACAAATGCCTGTGTTCTTTTTCCGCTATTTGATTGCACTGCATCAATGAGAACAGATTGTCCTCCAACCTCCTCTGTTTACGGAACTCATTTTGTAGTTCTCCCAGCACCACCTTATTCTCCACCTATATCTGTAGTCTTTCCTTTGCTACCTGCATCAGCAGCCTGTCCCCTTCTTATGTCACTGTTATAGGACGGTAGTTGTTTACATCAGATTTGTCCCCATTTCCTTTATAGATCAGACTCTTCCTGCTTAGTTTCCACCATCAATTATTGCTTTGCTCAATGCCTCTCTTATTGTTTCCTTAAAGTTAAGTGCTGGTTTCTTTATCAGCACAATTGGGAGGCCGTTAGGGTCTGTTGATGTGCTATTAGGAACCCTTTTCTCTGCCCTTACCCACTCTCGTTGTCCCGATGTAGCCACTGAGCTAATTGATCCATCCTCATGCGGTATGGGGCATGCAGCGATTCCTTGGCGTTTAAATTTTTTCTAGTCCCTTGTGCTCAGATTTGGGTGCATGTTAAAGAACCCCAGGTGGTCGAGATTTCCGGAGCCTTCAAGTGTGGCGTCTCTCATAATAACGTGGTGGTTTTAGGACGTTAAACTCCACATATCGAACTTTAGTTGTCAACCTCTGTTTTATGCTTGTCTTATTACTCAGAGAATTGAGAGGGTTCCAAAACTTTGCAGCTGCCTTTCTGTTCTTTTTGTTTACTTCCGCCATCCTTTGCGCCTCCTTTCTTCTAATCTTTTCACTGATCAGATTGGAGGCTTCCCTTCTGCAGCTCGAGAAGTTATCCAAATTTCTTGTGGCATTATCTTCCGGTTCACCCTTATGTTCAGCATACATCTGTTCCCTGGAGGCTTCCTGACGTCTTACTATGGCTCTCTCAAATTCCTCGTCCGAGCAACTTTTGGGTATGTGGCTCCTTTTCCCGGGTGATTTGACTCGTACGTTAGCAGGATCTAACTCAAACAACCGAGTAAGATTTGCGTACGTCCGCTCTGTTTTATTATCCTCGGTCATCACTTTCTCAGTCTCTTCAGTTGCTGTTTGTATTTGCGATTTTGAATCAATATTACTTGGTGGTTTCTCATAATTCCTCCTTCTCATTTTGACTTCTCTTCCAAGAGTCAGCTAGACACGTTTGTGGTTACTACTTAAGCTTCTTGACCCATATTCATCTATGCTCATCACCCTTAGCTGATCATACATCCTATGTGACTTGATTGCATAATCTACCGTCGACTGCAGCCTTCCCACCTCCCATGCTATCTGCGTGCCGCACTTCTCGGTACCGTTGCTAATGATTAAATCATGCCTTTCACACATATCCATTAAAATTCGACCTGTTGGGTCAGTATATCCATCCACATCTTCTATGTGCCCACTCATATCTCATCATATAATTACCTCGCACTCTTCTTCTAGATCATGAATGTCACTTTCTATGCACTGCATCATTTCTTGGTTTTCCTCTCTGGCTTTTGCCCCTGTCAACAAGTATACAAAACCCAGGAGTGACATCTGCCCTGCCACTTTCTCTCTTAGCCACAAATGTTCCCTGCACTCCTGCTTGACCCTTTGCCAGCTGTAATTTTATAAATAAATGACCCAATAGCACCCTCCCTACTCAGTTCTGTTCTGTCACAATATTCGCATGCGTAGTCCTGTTTGCTAAATGGTTGTCCCATGTCCCTAAGATGTGTTTTTACAAACCCATATGCCATCACCTTCTCCTTCCTGAGCTGTTCTTCTATCTCTCCCCACTTCAACCTATTCCTTCCTCCCTGCATGTTAATATACCCTATGTCTAAATATGCTCGGCACTGATGCCTACATCGGTTTCTCCACCGCACTCTACGTGTTTTAGACTTTGGTGCTACTTTGGAATCGGATCTGTCTATACCACCTGTCAAAGAGTCCCCCTGGTTTTTCTTCGTTACTAGCTATCCTAGACCCTGAAGAACCCACGAGCCCCACAGAAAGCTATTGCGCGTCCTGCAGGCTGCCAACCCACTTCATGACCTTGCCTCCTATCGAAGTGAATTCTGTCTCGTTGGACGCAAAAATGCTGTAGGCCTGTGTGCTCATATTTGGGTGCACGTTAAAGAACCCCAGTAGGTTGAAATTTCCGGAGCCCTCCACTATGACGTCTCTCATAATTATATGGTGGTTTTGGGACGTTAAACTTCATATATCAATTCCGTCTCGTAGAAAACCACCCCACCTATGCACCTCTCTATTTCGACAACTTCAAAGCCTATCTCGACTGATCTGCCATATCTCCTTGTTTGCGTTAACAACTGCTGTTTGCAGGTTGCCGTCACGCACGGGTACTTCTGGTATCGTGTATACCACTACCTGTACCTGAGGGGCAATTGCATGCATGCGATCGAACCCTTTCGCCAATTTGGTCGATAGTCCGGCCAATTCTTCATTCAAGACATCGTTTACACCGGCCGCAATTATTCCGAAGTTTCGTCCATTAGCTTCAGCTGGGAGTTTTGCGGTCGCTTGCCTCATCACTGCTTTCAACTCATGTCCTGCGAACATCCCTACTGAAACCCTCTTGTCACCTCTTGCCATCTCTGATTTATTCTGCGCATCGATTTATATTCGAGTCCTCGGCTCTTATCTTGTGCTCCGACTTTTCTGCTAGAGTTTCCCGCACCGAGAGGTTACTAGCGCTTGTACCGACAGCTGCTTTGTCCCCTCCCACCCCCACAACTTCTTCGCAGAAGCTGGGTCTTGTGGCTAATGAACAAGTGAAGCTGTTTTTTCAACTTGTTTCCCATTTTTTCACCGCCATTCTGGGTGCTGGTTCCCTACCGTTCTCACCATCCGCTGCTGCTTTGTTCACCTTGCCCACCTTCGCCAGTGTCTCCTAGGCTGACATAGCCTTCGTTTTTTTCTTGCGCTGTCGCCAACGCAGTCTCCAGCTCGGCGATTCTAATCATGAGTTCACTCTGGGCAACCATCATTTTCTATATTTTCTCCCCCACATCATATTGTCTACACCTGGTGTCAGCTTCCTCTGCATTCACATCCACACTACCCTCTATTTTCAATCTCACCCCGCATCCTGAACATTTTACTGTCTTTTTTACCATGTCTTTTTTTATAGTCATTTTGACACAAGTTCACCAGTGCCCATGGCACGGCAGCGCCGTGGCGTTGAAGTTCACCGCGAAAGGCCCCCTCTCCTGTCATGTTTACGTGTGGCGCTTTGGGCACTCCCATATTATAGGTCACTGTAGTTGCGCCGTATCGATTGTTTATGCAAGTGCGAAATGCATGCACGTGTACTTTTTCACTTTAGTTTTATTAGAATGCACGCAAGAGAGAGGGAGAGAGACATGTGTACGTTGCTTTAAAGGCGACTAAATGAAATGTGGGATGTTTTGACAAGCGAAGCAACGGCATTTATGCTTCCCGCGGCTCCCGTCGAAAGCTTGCACTAAGTCATGTAGCATAACTTCATTCTTTCTAACCTCCATAAGGAAGTTGAATGCTGGATGAAGGTAAATGGAGTTCGGTGGTTGCTGTGTGAATGGGGTAAAAAAAATAACTGATAACCGTCTTCGATGATTGTGGATGCTGTTCTCTGTGGCTTGTACCTTTTAAACTTCCATAATTTCTCCAGTGTAAGCAAACCGCTGTCTGTTCACGCCCGCTGCGTTTTCGATTATAGCTATCTGTGTTCCCGTGTTTTACAGCACTCTTCTTACATTGTATTTACATAAAACCATGATCACATACTGCCATGCGTGATTCCTATGTTTCTTTCAAGGCGTTACACGCATAGACACTGCCATGTGCAAACCACGCCCGAATGTGTGGGAACCTTTAAGATTATTTCCGAAAATTCTGATCGACCTAAGCGCGCAAATGTCAACAGTTGACTTTATTCTGGACCGAATGCAGCCACCAGCGATAAGGTAGAATGGTAAATGCCACACGTATATATGCAGACACGCCTTACAAATTACTCGACCGCCGGAGATTGTTCTCGCCAATTCTTTTACATCATCTTTAGCTTACCTTTCCCGGGCACAAGTCCATGCGGATAAATATTTTTTTTTGCTTTGAAGAGGCTGACTGCTGCATTCGAGAACGTCCCGACGATGTTACGAGATTCGAGGAGCCAAATGCAAGCAGGTGCCTGCATTGTCCCTGGAAACGCCACGGCGGCAATTACGCAAGCATCTTTTTTATTTGTACTCGCACTTGCTCGCTATATTGTAAGCTAGTCATCTCACTTCCCATGCTACGGAGTGTTAAGATATTGGTTTTCCAGAATAGCCTCACAGAAGACACAAAGCCATCTCGCATAAATAATTACCACCGCGCTAGAGAAAGATGCCAGCTGCCTTCGTTTATTGCAGTGGCCATGCGCGAGAATAATTTAGTGAAATCAGGACGGCTTGGGCGGTGGCACGATAACGGCTTTACCCGACGGCTCGGGCACGTTCTGGTCCGTCATGACCGTCTCGTGCAGTCTGGTGTACGAGGGCCTCTTCAGCCTGAGCGGCGACATGGGAGCAATGGTGATGCTGATCTCGTTGGCTCCTCTGGCCAGCATCGACTTGACGCCGTACTGATCCATGGTGTCGACCGCCTGACCGTTGATCATGAGCAGCACGTCACCTGGGTAGATGAACTTCTTGGGCGTCACGATCTGCACGTTTGTCAGCTGCAGTGCAAGAGGAACGAGTTGGTACATACTTGAGGTAAATCACTGAAACGTGTTTTGGGAACTGGTACGCGAACAGTAGTGTGCCTGTTTGAACGGGTTGATGCGTAGTCGATGACGAATCAAGCAGCACTTGAACCAGACGACGACGCAAATACGGCACTGGCATATGCAATTCACATGTAAGGCGATACCTGTAAGCCAAAACATGCACATGCTACATACTACCGCACAACGTGCGCAGGAAGAATTCATACGAAGAAAAAATATGATCACTACATTGTTACGACTTTAAATTCGTCAGGTCTGCAACGCCACCGAAGGTGGTGACTCCGACAGATTGCTGATAAGGTGCCTCGATGCGCGCGCCCTCTCATTGCTCAGCAGAAGTGCTGCCACAATCCGCATTTTTGCGCCCTAGGAGGAACACCTCGAGATGTCTCTTCATCTCGGCTGCCCGTAACAATACCATATCAAAACGGCAGCGGAGAAAAGTGGAAAAGCTAGATTTCCCGTCACATCTGGTCTTGCAACCATACAAAACGGGGGCGTTAGCGAACATGAAATAATATTTGTCGGGGATTAACGTCTCAAAATCACATGTTCACGAGAAAAGACGCGTGGAGGGTTCCAGAAATGTTGATCACCTCAGGTTCTTGAAAGGGGAACTCCGGTGTATTTTGGACCATACAAAGATAATGCTGTTTTCAGATAGTATTGAGAGTCCCGCGAACGCTACGGTGGTTCATTTTGCCGAGGCACTTCTCAATAATTTTAATTCAACAATAAAGGACGAGTCGAAACGGAAACTGAAAAACAGGTAGCTGCTTTGTCATCAATGGTCTTTGAACAAGCCAACTACTTGACTTGTTCAAAGTATCATTGAAATTGGTGGATAACAAAAAAAAAAAAAACGTGGGAGTTCCCCTTTAGCGTGCATCTAAATGTAAGCGCACGGCGTCAAGCATTTTCGCCCTAAAAATTGCGGGCGGGATTCGATCCTGCGACTGCAGTGGGTCAGCAGTCAAGTACCATGCATTGTGGCGGGTAAGAGAAAGTTGACTACGTCGAAAATGACGGCAGTGATGCAACAGGTGCGAGCAGTCACCGAGCAGAATGAAGAAACTCCGCTGAATCGATCAATAATAAAAAACTATTGTGATTCACCAGAACGTTAACCAACGAGCTGAAGTTTCTCCACGAGAAAATGTCAGAATAGGAAACATTATCGCGTTGTATTCACAGTCAGCAATGCGGAAACCGACGTGCTGACCTTTCTTGGTGGGCGCACTTCAGCCTGTCATGGCAAAGCAATCGCAAAAAAGTTTTTCATTAGCACAGAAAGCTAGTCGGGTCAAATGGGATTATTGCTAGCTTTCCCGCGAATCATCTATTGTTACTCGCTGTCATCGAAAATTTTATTACAGATTGGCTAACTGCACGGGTCGTTCTCATTCCAAAAAAGGGCAAAACAGCTTAAGTAACCAATTATCGCACTATTTCATTGACGTCTACGTGCTGCAAGTTAGTCGAACATATTATTGCAAATTCAATAACCGAGTTTCTAAATAATAACAATGTACTGTCTCCTCACCAGCATGACTTTCGCAAAGGTTTATTGACTGTAGCACAATTGCGACAATAATTCACTACCTTGTTACTACTCTTGACAAGTCAAGCCGAATTGACGTTACATTTTTCGATTAAAAAAAAAACATTTGAACTTGTTTCTTGTAGGAAACTCATTGAAAAAATGCAGTCAATTAACCTTTCAGCATATATCATTACCTGGGCTTCATCTTATCTACCTAATCGCAAGCAGTTTGTATCAATTGATAATTATTTTTCTAATGAACGCTGTCACTTTCCCTCCTCATGCTTCGCATAACATGGATTCGCTAGGTGCGTGGGATCTGCCGAATTTTCTTCATGCCGTGACGTATTACCAGACGACAGTTATAGCGCGAGAACAGAACGACGACACAGAGACAAGAAGGACACGAAGGGCATGAGCGCTCGTGTCCTTCGCGTCCTTCCTGTCTCTGTGTCGTCGTTCTGTTCTCGCGCTATAACTATCATCTGGTAATACCAACTAGCCCAAGCTGCCACACTTCTAAGTGTTACCAGAGTCATTTAAAACTATTTCTGGTCGCGAAGCTTCGCCGTAACTCTATGGGACAGCATTGTACGGTGCGAGTGGAGGCCGTGGGGCAGCGCTGCATCCTCGCGTGGGGTAGTCATAAATCGAGATTCAATAAGGAGCAAGAACAATGTACATGCTGTGGGGAGCTAACGAAATGATAGAACATGTTCTGATTGAATGTTGCGAAATCCATCGAGGTATACGTTTGTGTACAATCATTCATGGGACTTTGGGTTTTAGGGACAAACATGGAAAGCTGAACACGTTCGCAATAGAAGAAAGTAAGAGACGGCTAGAGTATTGGTGGCACAAAAGTAGAGGTAAAAGGGAGAAATAGTCGAAAAATGAAGTCATTCTGCCTGAAGAGTTAGAGAGATGGAACACAAATTAAAACTTTCTTTGTTATAATAAGATCGATTTAATCGAAGTAGACAAGGCATTAGGTCAACATAAAAAGAAACATGTTTTTTCTTGCGAGCCTGGTCACTCACATGTCACCACCCCGTTATAAAAGGGACGCTATAGCATCGGTCCATCCGCGTAAGATAAGGTCCTTCTATTTTTCAAAGGTAGCGCGAACTCCTCCTCTCCACACCCACCGCGGTGGTCTAGTGGCTAAGGTACTCGGCGGCTGACCCGCAGGTTGCGGGATCGAATCCCGGCTGCAGCGGCTGCCTTTTCGATGGAGGCGAAAATGCTGTCGGCTCGTGTGCACAGATTTGGGCGCACGTTAAAGAACCACAGGTGGTAAATATTTCCGGAGCCCTCCACTACGGGCCTCACATAATCATATGGTGGTTTTAGGACGTAAACCTCACATATCAATCAATCCTACTCGCAGCGCAGTTTCCTTCTCACCCTTCACTCTCGGCCGCCATTATCGGGCGAGACTCGCAAGGCGCGCCCGGCCTGCGTGCGGCGCGTCGAAGCGTTTACTTGCACTTTCTTGAAAACGCGACAGTTGTGGGCGTATATTCATCGAGCTGTTCGTTATGTAAGATGCGTGATAAACATAGTTTGTGGTTAGGTGGTACTTTAGCTCTCGGGTCGTGTTATATAACCTGGTACCAGTGTTTTAGGACTTATAAAAATCCCGTTGTGCCACCTTACGTGAGAACATATTAGTGAACCTGGAACCTATTTTGACAGCGTGAAAAAAAAAAAAACTAGCATTCGGGAATTTTACTTCAGTTCGTCATAGGAACATACGTCACTCGCCCCAAGAAAACAAAAGACAAAATACGTTAAGCGCAATCGTAACAAGTCTTTACAGCTTCCGTTTTTCTTTTCGGATACCGGGGAGTTTTTTTACAAGACGAGTGTAAGAAAATCAAACGCTACATCAACTTGTGTACATTCGATAATGCGGATGCATTTATTTGTTAAATACCCCTCACATAAATTCTTCATCGCGCGCTCATTTTCTCCCTGAGGTAAGTCTTTCTTTGTTTATCGCGGACGCCTCGTGCACCCAGCTCTTTAACTGGAAACTCTCTCAGTGCGCTCAGTTTGTGAGATGGTATGTGGGTATTCCTATTGCCAAAAGACGTTCTTTTGTTCAAAAGAGAGCATGGAGATTTTGTTTTCGTCAGTTGGCTAATGATGAGCTCACGAACACACCTTCCCGCATGGGTGTCTAACTGGGTGAGAACAGCTGTGAAGTCCCTCCTTTAGTAATGGAGCCTCCAAATGCAAATAAGTTTTTTTTATTTCTATCAATCTCACAGTTACAAATACTTCAAATCAAGCAAACAAATTATTGTAGTAAACTGAAGCCACTCTTTCTCGTTGACAAATTTTAGTATAAAATGAATCACTGCAACAAGACAATTATTGTACATACCGTAATCACATATTTGTAATCATTATATAAAAGTAAAGGCACTCCATCGTAATAAGAACTACATACAAAAAAAAAATTCTAAACCGAAAAATGAATCATTGCACATTGCATCATAGTGGCGTAAAAAAGGTAAAATCCACTTAAACTTGCTGATGCTTATAAAAGACACATTAAAACTGCGACAGATTCACACTGCTCGCCGTTGAAGGTTTTCCTTTCCGCGACGAACACAAAAAAGTTTGTCCCCCTTTGGCAACGCTGTTCAATCAGCCAACAGCGCAACCTGTTGGCATCTAGCTGCAGTTTATGGTATTTTAGAAACATTAAAAGCTGTAAAAAGCTTCCACTGAAGTACAGCGCGCACGTGTGTCGGGGCTTCTACGCCCGATAATGGCGTCGTTTTCCGACGAGATTGCGAGTGGCGAAGGAGAGCTGAGGTAACAACAGAGGGGTCACCCGAGATAAATAGGCACGTTTGAGGCCTGACCCAATAGGCGAGCACAAAAAGACGAAGAAGAGGGGAGAGACGTAGAGGCGGGGAAGAATTGTCCATTCCTTTTTGCACAATGGTTCACGCTACCTTTGAAAACTACAGAGACCTTAGCGTGGGGCATCAGGAAGACCCGAGGGAAGCTGACTTCTGGTGGCGCTATGGGGCGACTGCATGATATCAGGCCCCGGAAACTGAAGATTCAGCGATGGCTGTAGAGGAAGAAAAAAAATCGACCGTGGTGGGTTTCACCTAAATGCACGCAAGCTACTCACTCCAGTTCTGGCGGCCAGATAATTAAGTTAGTGCGCATTTTCTCTGTTAGGGGCGCTCGACGCAGTGGTCTAAATGATGCCTCGAACGGAGAATGGGCAGTACTAGCGACCACATTGGCGAAAGAGGTCGATGACATGCGCGTCATTTCCCCTCAGGTACAGGTAGTGGTATGCACAATACCGCAAGTACCATTGCGTGACGGCAACGTGCAAAGAGTGGTTGTCGACGTAAACAAGAAGATACGGCAGATGAGCAGAGATAAAGGCTTGGAGGTGGTAGTTGAAATAAACAGAGAGGTGCATAGGTGGCGTGGTTTTTGACGAGACAAAACTCACTTCAATAGCAGGCTAGGTCATGGGGTTGTTTAGCGACTTGCAGGACGCGCTGTAGTTTTTTTTGCGGCGGGTGATTGATTGATTGATTTGTGGGGTTTAACGTCCCAAAACCACTATTTGATTATGAGAGACGCCGTAGTGGAGGGCTCCGGAAATTTTGACCACCTGGGGTTCTTTAACGTGCACCCAAATCTGAGTACACGGGCCTACAACATTCCCGCCTCAATCGGAAATGCAGCCGCCACAGCCGGGATTTGATCCCGCGACCTGCGGGTCAGCAGCCGAGTACCTTAGCCACTAGACCACCGTGGTGGGGCTTGCGGCGGGTGGGGGGGGATACGCAGTTTCCTTGGTGTGGAGGATAGCTAGTAACGAGGAAAAGAATCAGGGGGACTCTTTTACAGGTAGTATAGGGAAAAACCAGAAATAAAGGTGAAGAAAAAAGGGAGAAGGCACGTGTTTCAAGTAGTTACATTAACATGCAGGGTGGCAGAAAAAAGGCAATTAGAGATTGAGGAGCAGTAAAACAAAGAAATGCGTTTACAGAAACACACTTTAGAGACTTGGAAGAGCCACCACAGATTCTGAATTACACTTGGGAAGGATGGAGCAGGAGCACATCAGAAAGGAAAGAGGGAGGTGTTGGAATGGTAATCCATAGCAAAGCCAAACGGGACAGAGGGAAGCGAACGTGTCCAGAGCACTTCTGGGTGTCGGGCACAGTAAGGGGAAAAAACGTGACTAGGTGTAGCTTACTTGTGGGCGGGGAATAACTACAGAGAAAAGAATTTCGAGAAAGAATTGCATAGGCGATGATATCGAAGAATTCGGTCGTGGGGCCAAAATAGTCGTAGGTGACATGAATGCTCACATACAGGACCTTGACAGATATTCAGACATCAACAGCAGGTTATTGCTAGATCTATGCGAGCAACATAGTTTTGGGATAGTTAATGTGGGGCCTAATTGTGAAAGGCAGATTACGTGGGAAGTCGGATACAGACAATCGGGCGTTGATTATTGTCTTATGACAGAGGAAATTTATGGGACGAGCAAGGCAGTAACAGCTAGGGTAGTAATCAGAAATGCTTAACATTACAAATCGGATATAAAACTGAAAATAAGAACATAAAATTAAAGTTTGGAAGCTCGTACTTAAATGAAACACAAATTACAAATATAGCTGAAAGAGTCGAAAACGAAGTAAAAACATACCGGGCAAAGACTAGTAGTATAGTAATGATGAGGGAGATGGAAAGAGAGAAAAAAGTGATTTGCTAGAAATGAAAGAGAAAGCATAAAAGTTGGTGGAACAGAGAAATCCGGGAAGCGATCGAGCAGCGACGTGAGGCATCGCGGCAGCACAGACAGGCAAAAAGGGAAAAGTGGCCACAGGATAAAGTCATCCAAATATGGGAAATGTATTTAGAGAAAAAAAAACACTGTGCGGAAATGGGTTAAGGCAAAAACTAGAGGTGAAAGTAAACACTGGATGACACAGATTCGCGAAAAGAAGAAGGCCGCTCCTAGAATATTTTGAAGCCACCTCAAAGCGCTAGGTGGGGAGTCTGTCACAATGCAGCATCATATGGTAGATGAAGAAGGGAAAAATTGAAAGTGTATGAAGCACTAGTTTATAACTAAAAGATAACGCCAGATTAGTTTAACAAGGTCACCAGGGGACTTCCCCGGTGAGTAAAAGTATAAAAAAGAGTGCAATTGAGAAAGAGGTAGTACTTGATAATTCCATTTGGAGTAAGGTCGAAGAAAAAACGTGCCCGGCACGTTTTTCCTTCGGCCTTATTCCTACCAATTCACCGCCAAAGCGAAGACTCCGACAAGGGCATCCATTGTTGCGGTGGCAAGAGGGTTGGAAGAACAACCCGAAGAGGAACTAGAAAGCGAAAGCAACGAGGAAGAAGATTATAGCGCCTCTGTCATCTCGGTGGCAGCTACAAACAACGGAGACAGGACCAAACCTCTCGGCTACGGGAGCTTCAGTAAGAAGATTGGTCGGAACGCGAGAGCTCTAAAGAAATGGGGCACGAGCTTTGAGGGCCTCGAGCAGAGGATCCTCACGAAATGCACCCAAGTCATGCAACATAACTTGCGCAAACGATTCAGCTCCAAATCGAGCAAGCGCTAGAGAGGGCCCTGAGCACCGAGAAGCTGCAGCCGCTAATTGGTGAAGCGGTGCATTAATATTGCCAAACACAAAAGGCTCTCCCTCATAATAGACAGCAACAATAAGATCAAGATCTGGTACTGGAACGCCAACGGGTTCCGGTGCCAAAAAGCAATCCTACAACAGTACTTGACATCGCTGGAACCGACGGCTTGCCCGGACGTGATGGCGGTCCAAGAAACCCACACCGAAGACACGCCGACGCTGCCAGGGTATCAGACACACGCCTGCCCCCCGTCCGCTCGCACATGCGGGAAAGGTGCGGCGCAGGGCATGTGCACGTTCATCCGGAAAGGCATCGCCCACGTGAAACACCAACAGTTCCTGGGCAGCAGGGACACCGCCATCGAGCTGTGCTTCACCGAGCAAGCGATTAGCGGCAAAGGACGAGGAGCCCGGGGTGGAAGAAAGAAGAGGACATCGACCACCGTCTTCATCGCTAACATCTATAGCAATCTAAGACATCGAAAGCAGAAATTCAAGACTCTTCCATAAGATCAAGAGCGCCACATCACAAGCACAGAAAGACCTGGCCAAGAGAGGAGACGCCGCCGCGGTAATATGCGGCGATTTCAACGCCCAACATCGAGAGCTCGGCTACACGACCACCACGTCCAAGGGAAGGGACCTCCTCGAAGACGCCGGCGAAGCTGAGTTCACGTTACTGATCAATCCAGTCCACCCATTAAGGATTGGAACATCGGCTGCCCGGGATACAAATACGGACCTCACCTTTGCGATGCTGCCCGAAGGTGGCACCGCGAAGTGGAGGATTACGGGAATCAACCTGGGCAGCGATCACTTCATAATCGAAATTGAATTACCGCTGGCTCATCTCAACGGAAACCTGAACCACGGCAAAACATCAAAGCACAAACTCGTTGACTGGAGCAAGTTCCGTAACACAGAACTCGGCGAAGTCTATAATATCGACGAGTGGTCAGCGAAGCTGCTGGCCGCAACAGAGGGGGCCACCGAAGAGATCGATGCACCTGAAGAAATCAAAACCATGGACCCGAGACTAGCCCACCTCCTCGAAGCCAGGCGCTCGCTCCAAAAGCGTTGGTGGCGGCAACGTCACAACAGAAAGCTACTAAAGAAGATCGCAGAACTCGGCCGAGAGATCGAGCGACACAGCAGGCAGCTCTGCTCACAGCAGTGGTTTGCACTCTGCAGCCAGGCTGATGGGCAGGTTCACCGCGGCGGCACTTGGAAACTCCTCAGGCATCTGATGGATGAGACCAAGAGCTGCGAATACCAACGTACACGCATGGCCCAAATCCTACACACCACCGCTCGTCAACTGGGCGAAGAGGAGATGTTCAAGCGACTCAATGAGCGCTACCTCCCCATAACCAGTCGCGAAGACTACCCAGACTACGCCGGCTAGCCGAACCCCCACCTCGACCGAGGTCTAGAGGAATGGGAAGTGAGGCAGGTGGTGCAGGACGTGAACTGTCGTTCGGCCGCCGGACCCGACAGAGTTACTAACAAAGCTCTATGCAACCTGAGCGACTCAGCCATCACATCACTGACACGCTACTACAACGAATGCTGGCGTAACGGCAAGCTGCCCAAGGCCTGGAAGACAGCAAAGACAATCCTGCTGCCAAAACCAAACATGCAACCGGGTATAGAGGGCCTGCGTCCCATCTCGCTCACGTCCTGCGTGGGCAAGGTCCTGGAGCACGTTCTTAACACCCGGTAGAACCGTTACCTGGAAGCACACAATGTCTACCCGGACTCAATGCTTGGCTTCCGGGCCGAGTTGAGAACGCAAGACGCCATGCTCCTGAATGAACAAGAAGTCCTTGACCCACCGGGCGGGCTCCAAAGAATGACAACCGAGCGATCTTGGGCCTGGTCCTGCAGAGCGCCTTCGACAACGTTAGGCACTGGGTGGTCCTGGCTCAGGTGTCCTGCCTGGGGATGGGCGCCAGATCCTACAACTACATCAGAGCCTTCCTCTCTCACCGCACGGCCAGGCTGGAGGTGGGAGGAACGAAGCTCGAAGAACGAGAGCTGGGCAGTGCCGGGATCCCACAGGGCTCGGTCATCTCCCCGTTCATGTTTAACATTGTCATGATCGAGCTGGCCAGGCGTCTGGAGGCGCTGGGCCCGGGGATCCGACACTGCCTCTACGCCGACGACGTAACCATCTGGGCCACGGGTGGAAGCGACGAAGACATCGAGGCGGGCCTGCAGGTGGCGGTGGACGCCGTGTAGTCCGCGCTCTCGGGCACGGGCTTGCGGTGTTTGCCACAAAAATCACAGCTACTCATCCTGCCACCAACTGGGAGGCACAGAAAGAAGGCAAGTCGAGAGATGGCCGAGAACATCATCATGCGCCCCAGTGATGGTATGCAGATACCGCACGTCCCGGGGCTTCGAGTCCTGGGGATGTTCGTGGACGGCACCCAAACCAACGCCACGGCGGTCAAGAACATCACAACGAAGATGGGCGTCGTAGTGCGCCTGGTCTAGCGAGTGTCGTCCCGCTACCGGGGCATGAATGAGAGGGGGCTCCTGCGTCTGCTGTAGGCTTTCGTTATAAGCCACGCGGCATATGCGGGGGCCTTTCACCGCTGGACCGGCGCGAAACGTGCCAAGATCGACGCTGCCATCCGGAAGGCTTACGCGGGGGCTCCTGGGCTCCTACCAGACACAAAGACAACGGCCTTGCTGTCTCTGGGAGCTCACAACACGCTCTCAGAGATCAGCGAGGCCCAGAGAGCCTTGCAGCTGAACCGCCTGAGCAACACAGCCGCGGGCAGAGGATTACTCGAACGGGTGGTATTACTACCTCCTAGAGAACGCCCGGGAGCAGGACCAGACGGGGAGCTAGAAGAACAAGTCCCCCTGAGCGACGAGGCAGCGACGAAGATCATCGTCTACCCGCTGTCAAAGAACACGGACCCGGAAAGGGATGCGGGCAGGCGAGCGGCGAGAGCAGCGGCGCTGGCCCGTCAACATCAGAGAGACGAGGGCGCAGTTTACGTGGACGCCGCAAGGTATCCGGGAAGACGTAACGCCTTCGCAGCAGTGGTGGCCAGCGCTACTACCAGTAAACTACTAACAGCAAGCACCATGCGCGCCCGAACAGCCGGCCAGGCAGAGGAGGTGGCGATAGCCCTGGCCACAGGTAGGCCGGGCACGCACACGGTGCTAAGCGACTCAAAGCAGGCAATCAAGAATTTTGCCCGAGCCATGGTCTATCGGGGCACGGAGCGGCTAGTGAGGTCCATCGCGGCTTTGCGGGCTGCTCGCGGCGCCGCTACAGGGCCAACCATCGCCCTCAAATGGTTCCCAGCCCACATGGGACAACTGGCTCCCGACATCGAGAACTGCAACGAGGAGGCGGACGCTGTGGCCCGTGATCTCATCACGTGCCGGACCGCAGCAGCCCGTCTCTCCGAAACCAGCAGTGAAGAATGAAAAAAAGACCTCGATCCCCTCACCGACTTCGGAGGGATCCTGGCGGCCTACAGAGAATCCAGGAAAGCCTTTACACCCCCGCATCGTGAACTGTCACGTGCGGAAGCAGTGAAGCTCCGACAACTGCAAACAGAATGCGCGCTAACGCCAGCATTGGCCCGGCACGTATGCCCCGACATGTTTGTGGACGCAAAGTGTAGCGTGTGCGAACGTGAACTAGCCACCCTCCGCCACATCATGTTGGGCGGGTGTAACAGTGGTGTGAACAATGGGAATGGGCAGTGCCAGGACGCCACGTATCCCGAAGAGGTGGGAGCATGGATACGCTCCGAAGACTCAACCACGCAACGAAGGGCCATCGAGCGGCTTGAGGAGGCCCTGGCAAAGCAAAGGAGAAAGGGAGCCGACGCCCCGGACAACGGGAGCGGAGGAGCCCGAGTATCCAACGCCTAGCCGGAGCACAACGTCCTCAAGATCTAGGGCCTGAGACTATAGGACTATTAGCCATAGTCTTCAGATAGGGATTACCCGCGCCCTGCGTGGCCGGTGACTTCTCGCACGCCGGATGCGTAAATAAATGTTGTCTCTCTCTCTCTCCAGAGGAGTGCCGTGATGGCCTTGGTAGACATATGGACGCCAACGCGCGCGCCTTCCCCGTGCAGTCGCCATCTGACACTTCGCTGGAGCCGCTTGATAGCGCCTCTGATTGGCGTTTGCCACTGTGGTATAGCCATGGAAAAGGAGAGTGCAAATGCTGCTCAACGGTGCAGTAGAGCGGAGAAGCTTAACTCATCGGATCCCGAAGTAGTTGCCCGGCAAAATAAATATACATGTGCCACATAATACGTATACCGTATGTGTGTCATTGGAACAGCTGTAAGCATGATAATCAAGCTAATGTTTCTTTCTTGCATTTTCATATATATAGATACGTATACATATACGGTGCATGACATCGATGCCGACGTCGACGCTGGTGGCGAAATCCAGCCGAGAGTGTCGATATAATTGCTGTCACAATAATATTCCTAAACGCACTACTCCGGGCTTAGATGGGGTTCGTAGAAATGCGCTTACAGGAGAAGGAAATACGAGACACTTGGCGGAAAAGTATAATGAACTCAATCTATAAAGGCAAGGAAGAAGAGGTTAACATTCGCTCGTAGAGACCGCTAACCTGTGCTGTACAGGTTGGTGATGCAAGCAGTAAAATTAAGAATAAAACGTGGGCAGAGAAAAAACAATATTTCGAAAGAACCTTAGAATGGATTCCGAATAGACATGTGGTCAAACTATGACCTGTTTGTATTTACCTAGTGTATAGAAATATCTAAAATAGAAAACAGGCCCTTACACGTAGCTCATTTGGACACCACCGGTATGACAACGTTAATCAGGAAATTTTGTGCGACCTATTGAAGGAAGTGGGATTAGGTGACGACTGTATACAGCTTTCGAGAGAAATATACCAAGAAATTACAGTTTGCATAGAATCGGAAGGAGCAAGTAGCGACGACAGCATTGAAAGTAACAAGGGGCTGAGACAGGATGTCCTTTGTCCCCGCTGTTATTCATGCTGTACATGGTGAGGATGGAAAAAGCGCTTGAAGGTAGCAACGTTAGGTCTAATCTATCACAAAAACAGGCTGGCGCGATGGTTGAGCAGAGGCTTGCAGGTCTATTTTATGCAGACGATATTGTCCTATTTGCAGACAGTGACGACGATATACAGCGGCTGGCAGATATATGTGGAAGGGAAGGCGAGGCTCTCGGACTAGGATTTAGTGCAAAAAATATGGATTGATGGTGTTCAATAATCCCTAGGACCCGGCGGTCTCAATATAGGGCAGAAAAATGCAGAGGGTAACCGAGTACAAGTACCTCGGAGTATGGGTAAATGAGAGAGATTGATATATGAAGGTACAGGAAAAAACATTGGTAGCAAAGGGAAATAGGAATGCTGCAATAGTGAAGCACAGAGCGTTTGGGGGTACAATGGGTACGAAGTGCTTCGAGGTTTGTGTGAAGGCGTAGTGGTTCCGGAGCTTACATTTGGGAACTCATTGGTGTGCATGATGTCACAGGTGCAATGAGGAATAGATGTAAATCAAAGGACTGTAAGACGCCTCGCGTTGGGCGCTCACGGGAAGACGATCACGAATGAGGCTGTAAAGGGGGATATGAGATAGACAGACTTTTAAGTAAGGGAAGCTCAGAGCAAAATAAGATTTGAAGAGAGGCTTAGAAAAATGAAGGAGAGTAGATGGGCAAAGAGTGTTCAGGTATTTGTATCAAAGAGCGTGGGCACAAAGTCGAGAAAAGGAACTATGAGGCTCACCAGTTAATATACGGCTGACATTGTGGGTGATATGGCAACAAGAACCATTAAGCGAAAATTCACGGAGGCGGAGTGGTTTGACTGAATGACAGTGATGGGAAAGAAGCCTGCTCTCAGTTAGTTACCTAAAGGGCGAGAACGAAATAAGGTGGGTGAGTATTTATAAAAATTCAAGGGGAAGCGAATATTGTACATTTTGTGGGGGAGCTAATGATGATATATGGTGTTTTTTGGCGCAAGGGCCATTTGTTGGCCAAAGAGCGCCATTTCATCTTACTAAAAATATGGACAATGATTGTGATAAGCGGCTGTATAAGGGCCATAAAATTCCTCGCGATAAGGCGGGTAAGAACATACAAGTAATAAAATGATGACCATGCCGTGAAAGATGTGTGTGGTGTGAATGATGACAAAAGTTGGTGATAATAAGACGATGGTGGATATGTATGGCATTAGCACAAGTGCCTCACTCGTTCATGCCCTTGCGTCCAAGGGCCGTGAGGCAAGTGCTTTCCTGTGTAGCCACCGCAGCAAAAACCTCTCTAGAGAGGTCGTGCTACGGTATGCCCGGGTATATGATATGAAAATTATGAATTTCCTTTAAAAACGATAATAATGATTTGTGACTAAAAAGCGGTTCCCTACCGACGAACATTGCAGGGTGTAAAGGTATATGTTGTCGGTAGGATAGTGGGAAGTGGTGTCTTCTTAGAATGTCTAAATGTTTACATTGAATTAAAACGTGAAGAACTGTTAATGTCTCACCACATTTATCACACAATGGTGGATCACCGCCGGATAAAAGATGTGTGTGTGTCGTGTATGTGTGTCCTATCCTGAGTCTTGTTAGTGTTACCTCTTTTAGACGTGATTTTGATACTGGTGGCCAATGGCCAAGGTGTGGCTTGATAACGTGTAGTTTGCTTTGTGTGTGTGTATCCCACTTGCTCTGCCAGTAGTCCCTGAGGTTTCGTTTGAGAGACGGCTTAAGATCAAGGGCCGGGATTGATATAGATGTAATGGCGGTGCTCTCATGGATGGATGCAGCGAGCTGATCCGCCCTCACGTTGCCTTGGATCTCACGTTGCCCTGGCACCCAGCACACTACAACATGTTGTTTGTGTGTGTAGAGTGTACACAAAATGGAGTAAAGTGAGACAAGGACTGGGTTTTTTGTTTTTTAAGACTGTGCAGAGCCGTTACCACACTGAGGGAGTCTGTATAAATTACTGCTTTTTGTATTTGTAATTGTTTGATGTGTTTAGCTGCCACCAGTATCGCGTAAGCTTCCGCTGTGAAGATACTTGTGCGTGGATGTAGAGGGCCAGCATCCGAAAAAGATGGGCCGACAGCAGCGTAGGACACAGAGGAGTTAGACTTGGAGGCATCTGTGAAGAACTCAGGACGTGTGTATTTGTGTTGAAGTTCCAGAAAGTATGTTCGGATATGGGCAATAGGTGCATGTTTTGTAACCTCTAGGAAAGACACATCGCAGTCTATAGTCTGCCACTGCCACGGTGGCGGGTATGCTACAGGAGCCATTAAACTGTGTTCGAGTGACACTCCAGTGTCCTCAGCTAGACCCTTCAGGCGAACTGAGAAGGGCTGCCTCATTGAAGGCCTGTTTTGAAAAAAAAAATGGAGCTCGCCAAGTCATTAATAGTAGAGTATGAGGGGTGCCTCTTGTCTGCTTTCACCTTAAGGAAATATACAAAGGACATGTAGGTTCTTTGCAGATGAAGCGACCACTCATTTGACTCAACGTAAAGGCTTTCCACGGGGCTGGTGCGAAAAGCACCCGTAGAAAGGCGGATGCCCAAATGGTGCACGGGGTCTAGCATTTTCAAGGCACTTTGAGTGGCAGACTGATAGACAACGGCCCCATAATCTAAGCGGGTACGAATAAGGCTTCTATAGAGGTTCATGAGGCATTGCCTATCACTACCCCACGTAGTACGTGACAACACTTTTATAACATTCATGGCTTTTAAACATTTTGTTTTTAAATACTTTATGTGTGGTACGAAGGTCAACTTGTTGTCAAAGATTAAGCCTAGGAATTTATGCTCCGCATTCACAGACAGACGTTGGCCGTTCAGTTCAATGCCGGGTTCTGAGTGCATGCCTCTCTTTCGGGAGAACGAGACACACGTGCTTTTTCCTGGGTTCAGCCGGAATCCGTTTTCCTCTGTCCATTTGGAGACCTTGTTTAAACCTAACTGAACCTGTCGCTCACACATTGCTAGGTTGCATGACTTAAAGCCAAGCTGAACGTCGTCGACATATGTACAATAGAACATATTGCGGGGGATGGACAGGTGCAAGGAATTCATTTTGATAATAAAAAGTGTACAACTAAGTACACCACCTTGCGGTACTCCCGTTTCTTGCACAAATATTTGGGAGAGATTACTGCCCACACGGACGCGGAATTTCCGATTGGACAAGTAACTCTCGATTATGAAAAGCATTCTACCGCGCACACCCAGGTGAGACAAGTCTCTTAATATCCCAAAACGCCATGTTGTGTCGTAAGCCTTCTCGATATCGAGAAACACTGAGAGGAAGTATTGTTTGTGGACAAAAGCGTCTCGGATCTGTGCCTCGATACGCACCAGATGGTCGTTGGTGGATCTACCCTCCCGAAACCCACACTGAAATTGGTCGAGCAGATTGTGTGTTTCAAGGAAATGTAAAAGTCGGCGGTTTATCATTTTTTCAAAAAGTTTACAAACGCAGCTGGTTAGTGCAATGGGCCTATAACTTGAAACTGAGGAAGGGTCCTTGCCCTGTTTCAAAATAGGGATAACAATAGCCTCTTTCCAGGAAGCAGGGATGGTGCCTGAAAGCCAGATAGCATTGTATAGAGAGAGTAAAGTTTTTCGCGTTTTGAGCGGCAAGTTTTTCAACATTTCATATGTGACACGGTCGTAGCCTGGAGCGGAATTATTGCAAGAGTTTAGTGATGTTTGTAGCTCAGCTAAGTTGAAAGGTTGGTTGTATTCCTCGTAATTTGTGCACTTGGATTCTAGTTTCTGCTTTTCTATCTTTGCTTTGTGTCTTTGGAAAGCTTCAGTGTAGTGTGACGAGCTAGACACCTGCTCGTAGTGTGCACCGAGGAAGTTCGCTTGATCTTCTAGGCTATCACCTTGTGTGTTTACGAGTGGGAGTGAGTGTACTTGTCTTCCTGCTACCCTACGAACCATGTTCCAGACTTTAGCCTCTTGTGTATATGAATTTATCCCTGATAAAAACTTGTGCCAGCTTTGTTTTCTGGCCTGCCGACGCGTTCTCCTGCCTCGAGATTTTATTTTCCTAAAGCTCTCAAGGTTTTCCGCTGTCGGCGAGTTCCGCAGCAACCTCCATGCCCTGTTCTGTTCCTTTCGCGCATTCTGGCACTCAGTGTTCCACCACGGAACGTGTCGTTTGCCGGGCAGTCCAGATGTTTGTGGAATGCACTTGGTTGCTGCGTCAGTAAGAAAAGCCGTGAAGTACTGCACAGCTTCATCTATGCCTAACCCGCATATGTCAGTCCAATTTAGGTGAGTAAGCTTTTGAAATCGTTCCCAGTTGGCTTTGTTTACCAGCCATTTGGGAACATGTGGAGGACATTCATTTATTATTGGTGTACTCAAAACTAAAGGGAAATGGTCACTTCCGTATGGATTATTTATGACTTTCCACTGAAGTAATGGTACAAGTGAAGGAGATGCGATACTGAGGTCTATGGAAGAGTAAGTTTTGTTGGCAAGGTTATAGTATGTTGCCTCTTTCCTATTCAACAGACAAGCACCCGATGAAATGAGGAATTGTTCAATGAGACGACCTCGGGCATCACAGCGAGAGTCACCCTACAGACCATTATGTGCGTTCAGGTCCCCAAGGACCAGATAAGGTTCAGGTAGTTAGTCGATTAAAGACTGGAATTGAAGTTTTTCGAGACGGTGGTGCGGAGGTATGTACAAAGAACAAACAGTGACAAGTTTGTTTAGAATAACAGCTCGGACAGCCACCGCCTCGAGGGAAGTTTGAAGGGGTAATTGTGTGCATGCTATACCTTGACTTACTATAACCGCTACACCACCGGATGGTAGCATGGCATCATCTCTATCCTTTCGGAAGATTATGTAGTTACGTAATAAGTTTGAGTTAGTTCGTTTTAAGTGTGTCTCCTGTACACACAGCACTCTTGGATTGTGTTCATGGAGGAGTTCTTGTAAGTCATCGAGGTTTCGAAGAAGGCCTCGGATGTTCCACTGTAATGTTTCTGTCTGCATATTTAAACAAGAGAGATACTGCTGTGTGTACAAAGAGTATCCTGTGTTGGAGTGAGCTCGTTAATTCAGGTGGCAGGACGGTCGTCCGGCCCCGTTATTGGTTTTTTATTTTTCTTAACGCGCTCCAAGGAGGCGCGCCGCTCTTTTGGTACCAAGGGTACCGTTGTATCCATTGCCTCCCCAGAGGCACTGGTTGCCCGCACATGCGAGCTGGTGGTTCGGATTTTAGGCCTCGCCTGGTGAGGGGAGGCCTTGAGACCAGAGGACCCTGGAGTCTCCGGCCTCAATTCGCTAGGCGGCGGAGTAGACTGAACTACTGCCGCCTTGGGGGCAGGTGCCACAGCCGTCGGCTCGCTCTGCGCTGGCCGAAGGAGTAACGAGGGCTGGTGCGGCGTTGCCCCCTGACGCGCCGCATCAGCATATGTAGCGCCATAAAATGGCGACACTCTTCGTCTTGCTTCCTTGAATGTGATGTTTTCTTTAATTTTCAATGTGATAATTTCTTTTTCTTTTTTCCAAAATGAGCAAGACCGTGAGTATGCGGCATGATTTCCGCCACAGTTCACACAGTGTGATGGTTCTTCGCAATTGTCAGAGTTGTGGCCTGACACTCCACATTGTGCACAAGTTTGGTGACCACGACAGCTTTGTGAGCCGTGGCCATACTTCTGGCATTTGAAACAACGACGTGGGTTAGGTATGTATGGTCTGATCGACGTCTAGTGTACCCTGTTTGAATACTTTCTGGCAGATTACTGGAAGCGAACGTGAGTATTAGGTGTTTTGTTAGTGTTACCTTGTCTCTTCTAATGGTGATCCTTTGTACATTGGTCACATTCTGACTCTTCCACCCCTCCAGAAGTTCGTCTTCAGTCAAGCCGAGCAAATCAGCATCAGATACTACTCCACCGGTTGTGTTCATGGATCTGTGTGGCGTTACAGTGATGGGAGTGTCACCAAAAGTTGAAAGATTCTGTAGCTTTTCAAACTGTTCTTTTTCTCGAACTTCAAGGAGGAGGTCTCCGCTGGCCATTTTGGTAACTTTGTACCCGGCTCCTAGAGTTTCTGTGAGACATCTGGCTACTACAAAGGGGGATACAGTTCTGGCTTGCTTGCTGCTTATCTCACTATGTATAACATGGAAATGGGGCAAGTTCTCAGTTGATCGGTTGAAAAATCCTAAGTCTTCGGTGCGTACGCGCTTTAAGGCGGTACGATCACTTAATAATGGAAATGCTCTATGCATGCCAGTTTAATTTTCTTCAGAAGCGTTGGCGGCCACCCACCACGGAGCCCAACGAGGGGACGCTACAAGTTTGCGGGTGCTAAAACCTGCAGACGCCAGCCGTACAACGCTACTATAACCCAATGCGCCTAGACCAAGGTAGGCTATTTGCACAGGGTTAACCCTAGCCGCCAGGAAGTTTGGAAGTAAACAGAAAAGAGGAGAAGACAGGACAGATAAAAAGTGAGAGATAAAGACGAAGATGTAGGGAGATAGGAAAAGGCGACTGCCGATTTCCCCTGGGTGGGTCAGCCCAGGGGTGCCGTCTACGTGAAGCCAGGGCCAAAGGGGTGTGTTGCCTCTGCCGGGGGGCCTTAAAGGTCCAATCACCCAGCGTCAGCTCAACCCCCAGGATCCCCTTTTCCCCGGACACGGCAAAGCCACGCACGGCTAGGCGTGGGAGGGAGCCGAAACTCCCTCGTTAGCTCGGGTCCGTGGTGTCGCTACACACCAAACGCCTACTTGCGCAGGCGCCCCTGCGGGGTTGTGGGGGAGCTAAAGCAATGAAACATGTTCTGATCGATTGAGGCAATATCCACCCAGGTATACGTGTGTGTACAAGCATTCATGATGCTTTGGGTTTTAGGGACAAACAAGGAAAGCTGAACATGTCCGCGATAGACGCAGGTAAGGGATGGTTAGAGTATTGGTGGCAGAAAAGTAGAGGTGAAGGACAAAAATATTGGGAAAATGAGGTCATTCTGCCTAAAGAGGCAGAGAGATGGAACATAATTTAAAATTTTTCTTTGTTATATTAAGAAGTACATAAGACATTACGCCAACATAAAAAGAAACTTTTCTTTTTTTTTTCTTGCGAGCCTGGTGGAACACATGTTACCACCCCGTTATAAAGGGGACGCTCATAGCATCCATTCATCCATTTTCATTTCAGGATGTATCAAAAGTATGTTAGAAGCCTAGTTACCACGCCTTTTTTTCATAAGACTAGTGGACATAACTTTTTGGTTTACTTCTAGTAATACTAGAACTTGTTTGTTTTATTGCGATTATACTGATGCTCGAAAAGCAGCAACCCATTGGCATCGATTGCGTTTTGGTCAGTTCATGTGTTCAAATTGTATCAAGGTACTTTTTATCGATCGGCGTTAGCTCTGTTTTAAACCAGCTTTGATATATAAATACGAGCTTGTGTGTCAGACTTTACCTGCTGGTACGACAAAGCCAGCGTGTCTAATGCCTGTGAACCATGTCATCTGCGCGCTTCACCGACGTCGGGCTGCGCAGCCTTCAGCGTGAAAAGTCAACGTCGGCAAATCGCTTAGAGACTGCCTACAAAAACGGAATAATCATGCATAATGTGGGCATGCGCACCGGTGAGTGAAAATGCACGGCTTTTCATCTAAACATGGTCCTTTTCTTTTGCATGCGCTACAATTTTTGTAATTTCATAGAGCTTTTCGACTTATCCAGCTAATGAGACGCACCCCTCGCGAATGTTAGAGATTGTTTACTTCGTTCACACATTCGCTGAAAATATCTTTACTGCTAAATTTGTCGTCCACGCGTCCATCCATCCGTCCGTGCGTCCATCCGTCCCTGCTTCCGTACGTTCGTCTGCGAGTCTGTCCCCCCGTCTGACCGTACGTGATTCCATCCCTCCATCCGTCCGTATATGCTTTTGTCCGTCTGTCCACCCGTCCGTACGTACATGCTTCTGTCCGTCCGTCTGTCCGTCCATTCGTTCTTGTGTCTGTCCGTTCGTGTTTCCGTCCATTCGTCCGTCCGTGCTTCCATCCGTCCATACGTCTGTCCGTCTGTGCGTCCGTGCTTCTGTCCGTCCGTCCATGCCTCAATCCAATGGTTCGTTCGTCCGTCTGGGTGCACGGACGGTTGGACACATGGACGGACCAACGCTTTGCCACACTAAACCTCATGTACTCCATGGATATGCTGTGAAAACCACTAACGCTATTTTACGGTAGCTTTTAGCGAAACAAGTCCCTATACTAACGCCATCTTGTTATAATACATTCAAGGACATATACAAACAACGTCATCTATTGAGCAAGTCATAATATAAAGGTGGCTACATACTGCATAACGAGGACGGAACGACCTATGGCCTAAGGAGCTTCTCCCCTTAAAGAATATTAGGTCCTTAGACTTCGATGGCATTCCTACCATGAAATAATCTGGTGCAAGTTAACATATTGCAACAAAAGTATAACTGTAGGAGTAATATATAGGCCTCTAAATGAGGCACCTTGCCCCGCCGTGGTGGTTTAGTGGCTAATGTACTCGGCTGATGACCCACAGGTCGCGCGATCAAATCCTTGCTGCGGCTGCTGCATTTTCGATGGAGGCGGAAATGCTGTAAACCCGTGTGCTCAGATTCGGGTGCACGTTAAAGAACCCCAGGTGGCCAAAATTTCTGGAGCCCTTCACTACGGCGTCTCTCATAATCATATGGTGGTTTTGGGACGTTAAACCTCACATATCCTACATCTGTTAAACCTACATCTGTAATAACGCTAACCGAACGCTAGGATACTTACGCCGCAACTTTTCTCGCGCTCCGCTGTCCCTCAAAATTCTATTATACCGATCACTAATTCGCCCAAAGCTTGAGTACGCGTCCGCTATATGGGATCCCGTGCAGCAAAATTTAATTAACGCGTTAGAATCTGTTCAGAACCGCTCAGTTCGGTTCATTTGTTCTAATTATTCCCGTACTGCTAGCATATCAGAAATGAAATCTAACCTTGACCTACCCAATTTAACTGTCCGGAGGAAACTGGCGCGACTGCATTTTTTTCATAAGATATTTTGTCACAATCCATCAATGAAGCGAGACCTCATTTCACAACCGTCATACCACTCATCGCGCATTGATCACCAGCATAAGGTTGCCATTCCGTTTTTCCGCACCAAATTTTTTTCAGCAGCCTTCTTACCGAAAACAGCCGCCGATTGGAACCACCTTCCCTCTTCCGTTGTAACAATAACAGACCCTTTGTTATTCAAGACTGCAATTTCTCAGCAATGCTTGTAACTATACGCAGTTTCCATTATCTATCTTTGTCTTGTATGTGCTTGAATTCTTACTTATACATTTTTAGTTGACTTATGTTGCCTTCCTGATTTGCGCATCTGACACTTGTTTCTTTATTTTGTCTCTTTTTTCTTGTGTGTTATAAATGTTGTACCCACCCCCTCTGTAATGCCCTACGGGCCTAGAGGGTATTCAAATAAATAAATAAATAATTAAATATAAATTAATCAAATGTGGCACCTGACTACATCGACATTATTCACCATCATCTTTCAATGCACAGAAACTCCAAGTAAAAAATGACTCTGGCCAGGGACTTTCACGGGATAAACTGGGATAATAATTCACAAGACGCTCGTGACACCACGAGTTCAAGTTGCTTCTTAACGTGGCTTTCGCGTTCTCACTGAATCAACGAGTGACCCATAAATGGTATCACTTCAAAGTCATCGTCTTTACTTGACCCAGCGTTTGTAAGTAGCAAATTAGAGGGTTCTTCTGTGTCCGTCGAGAATGGCATTTCGTACCACAAAGTGCTTTCTTTAAGTTGTCCCACACGCAGAAATACAAAAAGCCTGTATCTACTTACTTTAAAGGTTACACCCTTGCAAATGATCGTGCTATGTTTCCTAGAAACACAGTTCCATTAATTCACCGAGCAAACAGATGTGAAAAGGCTTTGGATACGTTTTAAAAGCATTGTCAACTATATGTAGCGAACATAACTTCATTTCGAACAAAAAGAAATGTATCAACTGACCATACCCTTGGATAACGTCAGCTGATTCAACTGAAAAGAAAATTACAACGACGGTGGTAAAAGGAACCAAGAGCAACACATCCGATCTTGTCAGATCCTTAAAACACAAAATGTTTGAAGCAAAAGCTCATTTCTTTAGCACTACATTGCCTTTGTTTATGACCCACTGTCCCAAAAAATTCTGGTGATATTTGTCAGATGGACGAGATTCAATCTCGCAAATTACATATCCTGAAGAAGTTATTAGGAAACTAGAGCAAATCGCTAATGAGGTGAATAAGTTTTTTCAATCAGTTTTTACGAAACATGCCATTAACGCGGCACTACCCTCTTTTGCTGTGAAGGTACTCATAGAAGAATTATTAAGGCATAGTTTCTTTTTTACTCAATCTTTATCTAAAGAAATCCACTGGTGCCAATGAAATTACTCATTTTTATGCCGATATGCACAACGGACATATAAATATTTTTTGAAACTATACGCATTATATTGAACCACAGCGCAATTACCAGATGACTGCTGCAATGGTCAGGCACAAAGCTAGAAATAAGCAACTACTGCCCAGTGCCGCTTACGAGCTCGTGCTGCAAAATAATAGGAGACATAATTTTTGTAAACCATAATAACTCGCATAGAAACAAATCACACTCTTTGTAAACCTCAACATGGTTTGAGATGAGGCCTCTCGTCTACAACCCAATTATCCGAATTAACCCATGACATAGCCATTGCAAATAACGAGAACAGTCAAATATATGGCGTATTTTTAGACTTTTATGAAGCGTTCGACTATGTCTCACACAAGGATTTTCTCAGAACTATCGGCTTTTGGTATTCATGATAATATAGTGGCCTGGATGAACAGTTTCTTAACCAAACGAGAACAGACCGTAAAAATCGACAACCACCTATAGTAACCACTTGACCTTTACTCTAGAGTACCTCAGAGATCGGTTCTTGCTTCACTCTTGTTTTTATTGTTTATTAACTACATCCACTTTTCCGCTAATAACCCTGTTCAGATGCAACTATTCGCAGACGACTGTGTCATGTACACTGTCGTGCACAACTCAGACGATCAAGTTAGACTGAATGATTCATTGCAAACATTTTACTTCTGGTGTAATACTTTGGCATGAACTCAAGCACATGAAAAACTTATTTAATTTTCTTCACAAATAAGACGAAGCCCCTAACAATACATATGAAATAGGAAATCCAATTATGGAGAAAAGTGACAACGTAAAATACTTTGGCATTACACTCTCACAAAATCTCAACTGGGAACCACATATTTTAGCTATCAGTCGGAAAGCGGAGAAAAATCTTTTCTGAGGAACAAATTGTGAGCTGCACCACTACTATTTATTCTTAATGAATACAAAACACTAATTAGACCATGTTTAGAGTACGCTGATGTCATCTGGAGTCCACATCAAAATCACATCATTAACAAAATAGAACGAGTATAAAATTGGCAGTTAGGTTTATATATTCAGATTTCTCGAGGCAATCCAGTTCTGCAGGCTTGCTCGCAAAGGCAAACTTGACACCTCTTTCGCAATGCAGAATTATCTCGCCACTGAAATTTCTTCACCAATGATATCATGGTTACTTTCGCATATAACGTTCTCATTACCTTACCTGACCCGCCTAAACACTCATTGCGACTGAACCATTCTAAAACAATCCGCCAACCTTTTAGTTGTGTTAACGCTTATAAACATTCCAGTTTTCCGTCAGATATTCATCACTGGAACAGATTAAACAATAGTATTGTGTGGTGTAACACCATTCAATCACTTATGAACTCAATACAGTGTCCAATATGAATTATGAGCTGTTGATAATGTCTTTTCTCTTTATGTATTTTCTTGTTGTTTTATGTATTTTTTTGATGTTTAGGTATGCATTTTCTTGTTCCCGCTCCTGCATGGGCCATTAAGTGCGTGCAGTATGTTCAAATAAAAAAAAATTGAAAAAAGAAGCATTCAGGGTAGCATATCTCAAAGTGGAATCAGCGTGCCGTTTAAGCTTCAAGGCCTCATTCAACGCAAAATTTTCCTGTATTTGACTTTTCGAAAAGTTCCACGGATGTAAAATCACTTTGAAGACGTATTCGGCTTTTACGACTACAATTATTAACGCTTCACAGCTCCGGAGCGTGTCGTACAATATCAGCTCTGCGGCGGCTCCAATGCCGCGCCGTAATACAGTGTACTGGAAGGGGTACACTCTACCGTGGGCGAGGCCTCTCTGGTGGTTGCACCTGTCCCTATTTCAAAGTTTCACCGTAGCTTCATGACCAGTAAAAATATTGAATAACTCTGTTATTACTGCAGTAGACGCTCAAGCGCGATATAGTCCGCCATCCATTCGCTGCGGTGCTCTGTTTGTACTAAAGAGAATCAGGTCACAGACAAGCGATCGTGTCTGCAACCAGTAGGTGGGCATGTCTGCAACAATCAAGGTCCGCGAAAATGCGCTTTTAGGATCGACGACGACAGCTAGGAAGAACAGACGAAACCTCAGGTAAATATACCGCGAAACACAGAAATTTGGGTCATGAGTTATTACTTTTTCAAAAAAAAAACATTTCTTTCACATTCCGGTCAAAATAAAGGTTCTGCCTCGGTGGAGCAGTGGTTACAAGCTGCGAACACGAAGGTCGCGTGTTCAAGCGCAGCCATGGAGGTCGCATTTCCATGTTGGTGAAATGCTAGCGGTTCGCGTACTTTGTGGCGCTAGTGCATGTTAGCAACAGATGACCGACATTTTCAGAACACCCCACTATGAATTGTCTCATATCCGTGGTTTCGGGACGTGGAACCCGGCATATTATGATTGTTGTTAAAAGTTCTGCCCCATGTTGCAAGGTCTGTAACACTTGGAGGCAAAAACCAGTCTTACATTGATTGATTAGGTTATGCAATGGGCGACTGGTTCTCTTAGAGTACGCAATTAGCCGCCGAGCAAGACGTCAAAGGGCACCCATGAGAAAACGATAAAGCTCCAATTACTGAATTACATTTCCAGACACTAAATCGCCGCTCTCGCCACGAGAAGATTGGTAAGCGAGAAAACACGCAAAAAGAAAATTGGATACGAATTGAATACTGTTCTACATCCTAGCGGGTCCATAATCGTAAAAATGAATTCCATTGCCATATGAAAGAACCAGAGCATTCCTTGTCTCTCAGGCGCTAGATTGAACGTTTCTTTCGTTATGTAGGCCTAACGTTCAATTTCGTAATTGCATGCCCCCGCATACTTTCTGCCCCTCACTTGCTGCCCTGCTGGACCAGGCTACCTTTGACGCAGCGACAACTTAAAGTGACGTCACAATATGTTATTCATCTAAAACATCATGAAATGGCTTCACATGTTTCGAAGGTGATGACCCCATGTGTTGTCGTCACGACACGGGATGATGAAAGCTCTTGGCTATGTCACATCTTGTAGCATTACTGACGTAGGTCACGTATCGTTTTCCACTGCATTCGCACGTGGTGTTTCGCTCAAGGGGCTGCGCAATGACGCCGTACATTGCGCACCTTATGGCTCTCGCGTTCAAAAAGAAGTGAGTATTGGTGCGTGGCTCACAGATCACAGACCGCTGCCTTGTCGTACAGTAAAAATGATGCTCGTAGCGCACATCTGGCACGCGCTTCCTCGTTCAATGCAATTTACCAGAAACTGGCATAACTGCGCTGACATACCTTCTGAATGATGTGGCAGTGCACGAGCGCCTTCTTCTTCTCGTTCCACGCCTTGGCCTCGAAGGCGGTGAAGCCGTAGTTGCCGCTGCCGCCACACGTGGTCTGAATAGCCCTGAGCTGGATGGTGTCGGTGCCCGCCGCCTTGAGCACCTCGTCCATATCACGGCGAGACTCGAGCATTCGAAAGGGGCTCGAAGAGAGCACCGTCAGCACCAGCTGGTCTCCCGAGTCTTGCATTCGGCGGCGCACCTCTGCGATGGGCAACTGGCCCACGTCCTGTCCGTTGACAGCCACTATGAAGTCACCTTCCAGGACGTGGGACACTTGTGCTGGACTGCCGTTCTTCACTTTCTGCGTGTCAACAATTATATTGAGAAAAGGTGTGCTGTTTCTCATACACACACGCAAAAAAAATACCGCAAGCTTTGGCTTGAGCTAGTTGGTCAAACCAAAAGCCTTCAATGTGTTCTGGCGACGAAACTTTTCTGTTACGCTATGGAGAGAGCTTGCGGCATTCAGGAGAGCTTCACTGCGTAGGAAGAGCGCCGGCGTTCAGCTTCCCTCAGTTTTCTAAATTTCTGCGTGTGGATCAGAAAATTGTGTGCAAAGGAACGGATTCTGTACGAGAGTGACGATGCCCAAGACTTGCTGTGTAACAATATAGTGGTCGCTTTAGCTACAGAGGCATGTGCGAAAAGGTGTCGTTGAATCAGCCGAGAGCGACGATGAGAGGATGGATGGATGGAAAATATTTTATTGAAAAAAGAAAAAAAGGGAGGCACAGGACCTCTGTGGGGATTAGCAGGACTTTATAACTACACTACTAGTTCACAGTGTCACGGGTTTTTACACTTACTGTGTTCTCCATCACTGGTACTGAGGTGGTATAGGGTCAGTCTTGTGGTTTGTCAGACCTCTAAGCCACCCTGATCAGGACGCTCTGACTTTTCTACATTGGGCAAATAATAACTGCGTGTCCAGGTCCGTAAGGAGCGGTTCACGATAATTTGTGGTTTGCAAAGCTTGTATGGCCATTCGATAGCCCCTTTTCAAATGCGGAACACTGCCACACTAAGTGGTGAAGGTCTGCACGGCAGCGCAGCCCGCAGAGATTGCACGTCACTATCGCAATGTCCGGTTGTCGCCATTTTGCTAAAGAGTATGGTGTGTTTGCAAAATTTGCGTAAACCGTAATAATAAAGACTTCTTGGGAGCGTGAAAGTAGACATTTGCTGGAAATTAGGACTGGTGTGGTAACCTGCGCAATGTGTTTTTTACTAGCATGACGCAGGGACGTGCATACGTAGTGCATTGTGGCTACCGAGGGAGTCATTTCACTTAAGAGCTCATACGGGTTCATCCTGAGGGATGGGGGAAGAGAAAGATTGGTCGACGCACCTGCGGAAGCAGCAGCGGCGTGTGCCGCCGTATTGCCCCCGGGCACGCCCGTATGCCCTGGCGTCCAGATAATTTCTATTGACCTGTCGACTTTTTCATGCCTACGAATGATGCTTTGAATAGCAGCCGCTGTAGCATCCTCCGATGCTGGGCGAAATATTTCCGAGTAGGCAGCGTGCGAGTCCGTAAAGACACGAATGGGTTTCTGTATAGTGTATGGGAGGCTTGCAATCGCACCCCATGTGGCAAGTAGTTCGGCATGCATAGGGGTACCATTCGGTACATGGCACCTGTAAGCCCCAGTGTGCTCGGTTGTCTGCGCGCAGATCTATGCTGTACAAGCTTCGCCATCGGAAAGGGCCGCGTCCGTGTGTATGTCGATGGTATCTTGGCTTGCTTCCCTGAGTTGTCACGTGGCAAGAAACTGGCGGGCAGTATTATTGTGACGAGATATGGGGCGACGGAACAGTCGAGATGCTATTAGAGTTTTCCATGGGGGTAAGAACTGACCAAAAAGAGGTGCATCATCATGCCCCTGATAATCCAAGGCCAAAAGGCGACGACCTTGCGGCGTGTTTTCCAGGCGGATGTCGTGTCGACCGTTGGCTTCACGGATGACGTCATGCAGAGGGGGCAAGCCCCCGGCGCTTTCAAGGGCGGATATCTTAGTGTGTTTAGGGAGCCCCGTGATGGTACGGAGGGTAGCCCGATGAAGTCGTTCCAAATTTTGGATGTCTGTTGGAGAGAACGTGTATATGGGTGCGCCGTACAAAATCTTTCCAACAGCCACAGCTCTTGCGAGAGTGCGACAGGCTTGTTGTCGTGCACCTCCGTATTTGCTAGACAGACGACGTATCATATGTAACGTGGCTGGCCATGCCTGCTGCAGCCCACGTACCCACTTTTGTGGGCTGTTGCAGCTGGCTATTGGCAAACCTAAAACTTTGATTTGTCCATTTCTTATTGTATAGAGTGATCCAATACAGAGTGAGATGCACATTTTCTGGTTGGTGCGGTTCTTGCCATCTATGCTTATAAGTTCTGTCTTATGTGGAGCCAGATGCAGGCATACTTCACGATGGCAGGGACTCGTGAAAATGTTCGATACTGCGACAGCAAGCTGTTGCGGTATCGAATGATTATGAACATGGTAGGGTGTGCGAAGGACATTCTGACGCCACTGACATTATTCGGACTCGCGACTTCACAGTGAGCGGAGAAAATTCGTCTTTGTAACGCAACGCGACGAGGCAAGGTTGCGGGCCGGTGCTGTTTTTTTTTACCGCTTGGTAGTTTTTTTTAACATTTTATGCCGGAGTCCACCAAGGCTTGAACGCCATATTTTCGTCAAGGATATGACGTAAACAAAATACACGTGATCAGAAGACAAAAGGAAAAGCTAGTAGTTGTTGCATGTACGAATACCAGTGATGAACGAAGCACCTTATAAATGAATCGCAAAAGACTATGCGCCTGATATCACTGCTGGCTTTCGTGAAGGTTGTAGGATGGGGACAGGGCGGGAAGTGTATCAGCCGAGCTATGTTCAATTGAACCAACACGCATGCCAGCACAGTAAAGAACGCTTGTGTTGATTGTCGTAAGTCTTTTGTAGCAAAACAAGGAATAGGGGGGGAGGTTTAGTAGGTAGTAAAGAAAGGCACGTGTAGTTAAATTAAAATAGGTGGCTTACGATGTTGGGCCTGATACATCTTCCCTTTCAACGCTGTTGACTTAAATGCGGAAAACATTGATCATATCCCAGACGTTCCGGACGAATTGTTTGACGCGATGACCTTCGCTGTGGTAGAACTGGCTGCAAAAGTGGTTGCCGACAACTTTGCACTACCGTGGACGGGCTGGACGTGGGAGATTCTACATAGGCATGCTCTTCGTCGTAATCTTATTCGTCGGAGGTGTTCTAAAACGGCTCGCTAGTTGCCAAGAGATCCAGCTGATTGCGGAGCAAAATATTCCGGTCTTCTGTTCGCATATGAAGGGAGCGAGGCTCCTCTGATCCAAGAACCTTGGCTATTAGGGGCGAAGCTCCTCTTACTCTAACCTTGTCATGCGTCACGCGTAACCGAGAGAAGAAATCAGAAAGAAAAGAAGGTAGTATCCCCCGAACAGTATAATAGACGACGCTGTCTCATACAAGGAGATACAAATTGGAGTTCAGTGAGAATATTCTAGATGGCGCTGTACCGATACTCTCCAATTGACTGCTGCGCGGGCTGTGCCTGGATACGCAGAGAACGAGTGCCTCTCTGTCTCCTGGATAGTCGCCGTACGTGGGGGATCGTTGGTGGGGCATGGACGAAGTAGAGCGGCGGGCGCGTTGAAGACGCTTGCACTCGGTTGCCTTGGTTCGCGTCTGGTTGGTGTTACGCGCGCCATCTGCATTCTCAAACGTGATTGGATGCATGTACACATGCACGGTAGGACGGACACACGGATGGTTGGATGCTTCGCCCCACTCATGATCATTCACTTCGTCGATATGGTGCGATTTTTTTCATCCATGTCTCTCCTCTTATGCGGGCGGCGTCGTTGCGTCTGAAGCCGGGAAGTACACGTCTGTTGTGGTTGCGCTGCCTGTGCCTGCTCATTCGCGTGAAGACAAGTGGTCCGAAGCCTTGCATGGGAGTCCGCAGGCGTCTTCCTTGCAGCAGCTCCGATGGGAATCACCCATCCTCCAATGGACGTGTTCTGTAATTCAGGACGCCAAGCCAAAAGTTCTCATTCACCGCTTTTGTCTTTTTTTCAGATGTGCTGAAATATTTGTGCCCCTTTCTCGACAAGGCCGTTCGACTGAGGGTACTCTGGACTGCATGTTATCTGCTCGAAAACGAACTGCTGAGCGAATAGCCTGAACCCACTACTGGTGAACTGGGGCCCTTTGTCTTTGCAAACTTCGACTGGTATACTTTAACGGAAAAATGTGGCACTCGATTATTGTATCATGGAAGTGGCTGTTGTACTGGGTAATGGTTCAACTTCCGGGAAGTTCGACATTGAGTCATAGGCACAGAGACCATGCTTGCCACTATACTGAAACAAGTCGACACGCACGCGATATCACACTTGTGTCGGTGTTGGACGCATAATTAACAATTCTGGCGGCTGCTTATAAGCACAAGTCTGGCATAGTGGACACTGGTGAACTAGTCTTTCTGTATCAGAATTTAGATTGAGCCAGTATACCAACTGGCTTGCTCTGGCTTTGCAGTTTGCAATGCCGAGATGTCCTGCATGAACGCGCTTAATGAGTCTAATGGTATGCTACTCGGCACGAGGATCTTCGTTCCTTTTAGCAGGGTTCCTTTGATTTATTGATACGTGGTGTTTGACGTCACAAAGCCCCCATATGATTATGAAAGACGCCGTAGTGGAGGGCTCCGGAAACTTCGATCACCTGGGTTTCTTTAACGTGCGCACAAACCTGAGCACATGGGTCTACAGTATTTTCGCCTCCGTCGAAAATACAGCCGCCGCCGCCGCCGGGATTCAATCCTGCGACCTGCGTGTCAGCAGCCGAGTACCTTCGTCACTAGACCACAATGGCTGGGCCAGGATTTCTTTGACCATACAAATTTCGGAAGCAACCGCCTTCAGCGAACTTTCCACAGCGCGCCCATTCGCAAGCTTGTGAAGTACCTATGGAAGGTATACGTCGCGTTCGGTCTCACTTGCAATCCTTGAATGAGTTTTTTCACTCGCAAGTGCCGATACTAGTGTGACTCCCATGAACTTCAAGGTCACTTGTTGAAGGGGCAGCGCCGTCTTCAAAAGCAGGTGCCCACGAAAGCATGTCAGCCTCAACAACTCGTTTGCCGGGAACAAACGTCAAGGTGTAATAGTATTCGATTATCCGCAAAAAGAAATGCTGTACTCTTAGTGGCATGTCAGAAATAGCCTTTTTTGATATGTCAAGCAGTGGGCGATGGTCGCTTTTAAGAATGAAAGGATGACCGTATAAGAAGTGATAAAATTTTTAGCATCCGAAAACTAACGCCAGAGATAGTTTTTTTATTTGTGAATAACGCTGCACGGATTCGTTAAGAGCTCTTGAAGCGTAAGCCACAGGTCTCCAGATGCTCCCGTAATGTTGCCACTGCGCCGAACCAACACCGTACTGTGAGGCATCCGCCGTTATTTTTGTGTCTCTGCCTAGCTCGAAAGTTGCTAGAAGTGGCGATTCCCTCAGGTTTCTGCATATAGCCTGACAGTCGTTCTCATGATTCGGTGTCGAGTCTAAAACAACATCATGCTTCAACAATGAACGCAAAGTAGAAGTGCGCCAGGATAGTGCCGGCATCTTGACTGAACAGCACACACGGGACGAGGACGAAGGAAAAGAACACGGACAAGTGCTCTGCTTCGTTCCTTACTTACAAAACAGCGTCTGACGGCACATATTTGCAAAAGTAGTTGACAACGCCTAAGAGCCTGTGTACCGCTTGTTTGTCTTGTGGTGTCGGAATTTTCAGCAGAGCTTCGACCAAAGCAGGGTCAGGGCGTACACCCCTGATGCTTACAATGTCACCAAAAACAAAACCTATTTAATGCCAGACAAGCACTTTGACGCGTTGAATGTCAGTTCTGCTTTTGCTGCCGCTAGTAGTGCGTTTGGAGCCTCTTATCGTGTTCTTTCCGGTAAGCAGCCAAAATGAGCACGTCGTCAACATATACACGCTAGCCAGGCAAACCATCTAATATATCGATGCAGCGTTTTTTGAAAAACTTCGCTTGCCGATGAAATTTCAAAAGGCAGTCGAAGAAACCGATATCAGCCAAAGGGAGTTGTGAAGGTGCATATTTTGAAAGAATGCTCATCCAGTGGTATCTAAAGGAATCCAGTGTTAGCGTCAAGCCGAGAGAACATCTTCGCTCCTGCCAGCTCTGCTTCTATGTTTTCTAAAGGCATTAATTTTTTTTCGGGTCTATGCATACCGCAACCTGCTGTCCTTTTAAAGCACGATGACAAGACGGCATACCCAATCTGATGGGCTGCTGACTTTTTGTATGATGCCTTCCGCTTCCATTCGCTGTAGTTCAGCGCGCAGAAGTTCTCGCAGCGCCAAAGACACTCGTCTGGTTGGCTGGATGACGGGCGCGGCACCCCCGCGAAGGTCGATTCTGTGCTCGCGCTGAACATGGCCTGTTCCTTGAAAAAGCTGTGGAAGATTGTCAATTATTACGGAAGGGCTGTTGTTTCTTACGGCCTCAACGTTCCGTTTGATCAGCCCCAGGTCCTCCGCAGTATTCAGACCCAGGAGGGCGCCGTGGTCTTTGCTAATCCCAAAGAAGTCTGTGTAGGCGCTCCGGTCACCGATCGTCACGTGCGATAAAAATGTGGGGAGCTGATTGATGATGGCGCCGCTATACGATCGTAGGACCGCATTACTTGCTTTCACTGAACAGGCTTGAATTTTCCAGAAAAATGACAGCGCCATCAGGTTTGCTTGGGACACTGTGTCGATCTTGAGGTTAATTTCATTGCTTAGAATATTTGCATTCATGACCTAGTCCTGGTCACTGCCGATTTTTTTAGGTGACGTCTAAAACGTCAAGGATAACGTTTCGTTATGGCATCTTCCTCTCGTCTTTTACCTCGCAGATAGCTCCACTTGATTGGCAGCACGACGCAAAATGGTCACGCCCCTGGAACAAGTAGCCATTGTTCCCGTAGACTGGACAGCGCCGTGTGGCATGGGACCAGCTGCAGCGGGAACATTTGAAGTTTTGGCTCAACTATGTTGCAAGGGCGTGAAGCTCTCCACCTGTCTTCCGCCACAGCGTGTTGTCATGTGCTAATGTTCTCACCGCCTTGCGCAAAGCCATGGCTTTGTTCAACATCAACATAAGGTGCTTGTCTCTGAGCAGCTTCTCCCGGAGCTTCGGCGACTTTGCACCGAACACAATTTGGTCGCACACTGCTCTTCCATCATCGTCCCATAGTTACAAAACTGCGCCTGCTTCTTCGGTGCAAGAAGGAGCTGTTTGAAGGGTTCAGCTTCACTCTATAGTCGAGACTAGAAGACGTAGCGCTCGTAAATTGGGTTCTCTTGCTCGACGTATAGTATTTATCGAGCTTGGCCACTACCGTAGTATAGTCCCGCTTGTTTTCGCCTTCATCAAACGTAAGGTTGTTATACAGTTCAAGCGCCTTGTCACCAGCCACGCCGAAGAAAAGGGCCGTTTTTGCTGCCTCTGACCTCGGTTTTTCAGTGCACTACGTAGCTTCCAGAAAGAAATGAAATTTTAGTCGTAAGAGCTTTCATATTCTTCCCTCGTTGGTCCAGAGACCCAAAAGCTCTGGTGGTTCGATGTACTCCATGCTTGCGGTGTTTTGAAGGCTGTGGTGTAGGCATCCACTTTCTATGGTGCTTCCTTCACTGTCTAGTAGGCAAGGCTCCAGTTCTGCACTTCTGACACCATGTATCAGCCGGGGCACGTTCAATGAAACTAACACGCATGTCAGGACACTTGAGAACGCTTGTGCTTAATGTCGCAAGTCTTTTATAGAAAGCAAGAGAACGGGTGGGGGCTCAAAAGATATATAGTAAACAAATACACGTGTAGTTCATGAAACATACATGGCTTATGATGATGGGCTTGATATGATACAGGAAGGGCGTCTGCTGTGCTCAGTGGCAGGAATGACTGAGCTAGTGAGTGCGCGCCATCTGCAAACCTGCCTGCGCTCACGGGAAGCGCGCACCTGTTGCTTTTCTCAGTGCGTTTGCACAGCGCTCAAAACCTTGACGGCGACAACGGAGTGTGGACCTTAGGGGATTCACAGTCAACGGGAGTTAAACTCCAGACTTCTCGGTCTGCGACAACAGAAGTCAGGCACGCTATAAATTGAGCCACGGTCACACACATTGAATGCTTTAAAATAAACCCACCTTTTATTACTTGCACTATAATCTCACAATAATCCTGGCCAAGTGGTCAGGACCATGACATCCGCGATTAGTTCATTCAACGCATCGTTTACACGTGCCCGTCTCAATAGGTGCGTGTCCAATGAAAGACAGACATGGAAGTTTTTTGAGTCCTGAGAAACGCAATGCCGCTGCCACGTGGGGACGAGGAGGCATGGCCTCACCTCCTCATCATAGGCTCTCTGGACAGCCCGCAGTTTTGATAGCAACTCTGAACTTCGTAAGGCTGAATTGTCAGCGACTTAGAAAACTGTGGACAGTGATTCGTAAATATATTTAGGTTGTTGCTGCAACTAAAAACGCGGGTAACGAGAACCGTAAGAAATGCCGTGGTGCTTGAAAATGCATTGAATATACCCTTAAAAGCGCTACCTCTGGTCGCATCATCAAGTGGCGAGCAGTAATCGGTGATGTGGAACTGGTGGCATGGTTGCATCATCCTCATTATACATCTGTACAGGTGAGAGGGACTTTAGGGAGTGCCAACCTGCTTCACTATTACCCTCCCTGTAAAAAGCGATTACTGGAGGGGCCTGGCAGATGATGGGAAAGATGCTGTGGTTGCTCTCGCTCCCGCTTGAACCTGCTGCAAGCAGTTGCTGGAGCATGCTGGCCACCATCTCACGTGTTTCCGTTCATATGTGTACGTGTACAGATGTACTAGTGTACACTAGTGTACACATGTACTAGTGTAATACACATCCTAGTCGAGGCACTGGATTAATCTTTAGCATAGGGCTATCCTCCATGCGCATTATAACCTGACATCCACCCGTGTCCTTGCCGTACGCCTCCAATAAAATTGATTGATCTGATTGCTTCCGTCCGCGCATTGCAATCGGTGCTTTTGTAGGAGCTAGATTTATTGTACACTACGACATGAAGTGGAAGCTGGCATGAATACGTGATTTGCGCACATGCGAATCTTACACGATGCCGAACTCATTGAAAACGCACAAGACTTGTGTCGGAACAGCTGAAATGTCCAGTTATATTCACGTACTATAAATGGTTCCACAATATTGCTAACTGTCCATGCCCTCTTAACGACCACTACACTGAATTTCTCGAAAGTGGCCACGTCGGCAAAATAAGGATTCAGCAGCTTCGATTGCAGTTGCAAAGAAATTTACCATGCCTTTTCACCACGACATCATCTGGTCTTATAAACGATAAATAAATCAGAATGGAGCTCGTAGACTTACATCAACCATGAAAAATCGCCTGTTGTTTTCTCCTTGCACCTCCGCGATGCTGATGCCGAAGCTCCAGTACTTGCCAAGATACTTTGTTCGGAATAAAAGCACATCCTGCCTCTCTTTCGCTGTGATAGACTTGTCTGCAGAAGCACCGGCTGAAAGAAAAGGGTGGATACACAGTTGAGCGCAATTGATGGGGAAGATATCAAAATTATGTGACTTGGCTCAGACTATAAGAGGAGTTCTCTTTTCTTCATATGATGTCGGCTACCTTGCACCATTAACTTAGAAAGATCTGCCAGTTCTTCTTTATCTGTTTTGTTAAAGGCGTTCAAGAATGGACTAAATCTAGAAATGGTGAAATGAAAACTGGGCAAGGCAATGTCATGGCCTATATGGGTAAGCTGAGGAGTTCCACAGAGATCTGTAATGTATCTGGGACAACAGGAAGGTAACGTAAGTGGCAGTAGTAGCGCAGAGCAATCGGACGTCTCGCAGCGATGGCATGGTGTGATGTGTGCCCAGTAGATCCTTAGTGCCTATATGTGGTATGCTAGACAAAAAGACGACATCGACTGCGGGGCCAGTGCAAAGATTCTTGAGCGTGGGTGAGTATCAATGAGAGGAAGAGAACAATGGACGCGTGCGTAGTGAGTGACAAGAACTGGCAGACGGTGCTGGGTGGTTCGACGCCAATGGGTGACCGGGGCCGAGTGTCGAAGCTCTTGGATGCGATCCACGAGTTGGACTGATGGGCTTAATGTGGCTGCTGATGTACCCCTCCCCAAGCTCTTTGCATCTGCAAAGCGCACGCTCCTTCTATAGTTTTCAGAAGCCAGTTTCTATTTTTACAAACCTCTTCCACCACTCAGTGACTCGCCACATCCCCGTGCCTCATCAGCATGCCTTTGTCAAACCGATGGACCAACCTGTTAGTTTGTGTGAGCCCTGAGACTGTTTTTTGAGGTCTGATCAATAGGTGTTTGCCTTGACTGTGTTTGTATAGGTTGTTTATTGCGAGTGTTTCCTGTGTTGAAAAAGTGTATTCGAAACCTACAAGCAGCCTCTTCAGTTTGAAGGAAACAGCATGGGTTCCTAACATAATAAGTATTGAATGAAAGAAACCATCCCTCAACGCACACGGGAAGAAAAGAAACAATCACAGCATACCCACGAAGTGAATGATGGTGAGTGGGGGAAGCTCCGGAGGATCATTATCCTCCGTACATTGCCCACTCGATCACGAAACGACGTGACAACACGTGTGTAGGGTATATAGAAAGTTGGTCTTAAACCACAATGCGCATATGCGGTAGAGATGTCTATATATACTGTCATATAGATAGTCATACAGACATGAATATCCATATAGGTGTTGATATGAATACCCATAAGGGTACCCGTATATAGATATGAATATTCATTTTTCTGTCTGTCTGTCCATCCGTTAACAATACGAAAACCCCTACGCCATCTAGTGATACCTTTAGGTACATATACACACAACGTCACCTATTGAGCTATTCATGAACTAGCGGTAGCTACATACATACTACAGATGATAGGATGACCCATAGCCTAAGTAGATTCACCCCTAAAAGATTTGACGGAATGCAAAGAGGCAAAGCGGCTGGTGAGGATCAAATAACGTCAGATGTGTTGAAAGACGAGAAAAACTGGCCACTTTGTATACAAAGTGTCTCTTGATGGTGAAGGTACTAGGAGCTTTGAAGAATACTAACATAAAGCGCAAGAAAGAGGACGTTAAGAACTTGAAAACTCGCATGCCGATGAGCTTACCGTCCATTGTCTAGAAGCATTTTACAAAAGTAATAACTAACAGGGTGTCGAGGAACCATTCATAAATATGCCGGCCTAAATCAATAGTGGCTCCTTTTCCAAGGCAGTTCTCTATGAAGAGATAAAGTTTTAATAAAAAAGGATGCAAGGAAAGGAGACACAATCTAGCAATGCTATTCACCACGTGCTTGCAGAAGGCTTTCAGGTTTCAAGGTTGTTTCCCAGAAAAGTCAGGAATAAGAGTTAATAAAAGCACCCGAATAACCTGCGATTCACTGATTACATTGACTTGCTGATTAACTCCGGGGATGAATGGCGCAGCACGATTACGGATTTTGCAGAGAAAGCGGATTGTTAGGCCTGAATAAGAACATGCTGAAGGGTAATGTATTGTTTAATAGAACCGGAAGACTACAAGCGTTTCCGATAAATAAATTGCGAGGCACCCGAAATGCTAAAGAAATACGCCTCTTCAGAGTAGGTAGTGACTGCGATTTGAACCTTGTTTCTGAAGTAACTATAAAAATAAGAATTCGGTGAAGCACATTTTTTGGTGGGTGTCAGACCACGAATAGCCGTTTGCCAGTATCCGCCAGAAGAAAAGCTATTGATTGATATGTGGGGTTTAACGTCCCGAAAGCACCATATGGTTACGAGAGACGCTATAGTGAAGGGCTCCGGAAATTTCAACCACCTGAGGTTCTTTAACGTGCACACAAATCTGAGTACATCGGCCTACAGCATTTCCGCCTCCATCGGAAAGGCAGCCGCAGTAGCCGGCATTCGATCCGGCAACCTGCCGGTCAGCAGCCGAGTACCTTAGTCACTAGAACACCGCAGTGGGGCTCACCAGGAGAAACCTAGCTTACAGCTGCTTCTCACCGGTAGTATACTTACGGGGCAGAGGCGTGGAGGCCTATGAAAATGGTTCAACTTAGGCTGAGGGTGGCGCAACGAACAATGGAAACTAGAGTGATAGGTTTAGCCTTAGGAGGTAGGAAAAGAGCAGTGTGGGTCAGGGTGCAAACGGGTGTTAATAAAGACATCTTAGTCGAAATCAGGAAGAAGAAAAGGACACGGACTGGGCATGTAGCGCTTAGGCAACATAACCGCTGGTCATTAGATGTGACCAACTGGATCCCTGACGAAAACAGACGCGTGAGGGCGAAGCAAAAAGATTTGTGGGAAGCTGAGATCAAAAAGCTCACGGGTATAAAGAGGCTCTAAAAAGCACATTACCATGGGGTTGATCGTGAAAACATGGGAGGAGCCTTTCCCTGCAGCGGCGTAGTCAGGCTGACGGTGACAACTTATCTAAGCAGCATTCTTCTGGAGGTAAAAAAAAAACGTGGCTGGTCCCTCTATATAAGAATCGGTATAGTGTCTTCACAGAGGAATGTGGATTTCTTCGCCACAAGGGCAAAGGAACAAATGCTATAGCAAGAAGTTGTGATGTTATGCGAAGAACGGCAAGCTTATCGAAACTTGCAGCACGCACCTCAAGCAGAAAGCACGCACGTAATGAGCATACGCAAGAAGAGCGCGGACTAACAGCTGTTACAGCTCGACACTTAATACGCGCTACCCTAACAGGAAGAAAGACGCACAAACAAACGCACAAGTATAAACAGAACAAGCGCGAACAACTGTCACATATCCCCATTCTTTGTGTGTGAGCAGTGGACTCCTTTCGTAAACGCGGCCGCGGCAGCGAGCGAGATGACCTTCGCGCTCTCTTCAAAAACTAACTTCAATTCACATTTGTGCCAGAATCACAAGACGTAAATAGAGCGTGATGAGATCAGTGCACGCGCGCACATGAGTGAAAGCGCCTTGTGGAGGCACGCGCGCGTCGCAACCTGTGCTATCTTGCAAATGATCACGAAAACACTTTGAAGTTGATTAACCTTGAGGACCGGCGACATTATATGGCGCATGTGAATGGCTTGCCATTAGCAAGCTGGACAACGTACGCTTCACGGTCTAGTAGTTTCGCACCGCTGCGGACGCGCAGCGAGAGGTCACAGGTTCGACGCCCGGTGACGAATTTTTGTTTTGCAATCTGTTATATGTATTTTTCAGCGTAATATCCGTGACGAAAGTGTGTCAGCGGATCCGTGGTGCACCACGAAATAAAGGACTGTCATGTAAAAAGTTCATCGGGATGCCCGTAATCTACATTTAACCTCGAAGTGGGGCTTCGTGGCTGTTCGGATTGCCCCCGAAAAGGTGGTTTCATGGAATAGCAGCCACAGGCTACAGTGAATCTATTTCGGTTAAATACGTTATGTGTTCAAGTGGACACTTCGAAATGCCAAAAACTGCAAATTGGTGTAGAGAACACCCCCCTCCCTCCGGTCGTCTTCATATATGTTCATATGAGCGTCAAGTAGTCAGAACACAAACGTGAAGAAGTAATATTTCCTGGAGCCAAGCAAATATGCTCGTCGTACTACATTGTGCTGTGTAATAATTTGGTTAAAATGAAATGCTACAGCTATAGATGCAATAACACTTCGGTTGGAGACTTAAGAAAAGTTCATACAGCTGAAAAATTCAACTGGTGTTCGTTCAAGTGACTCCTAAGTGCGGCAACCGAAACTTGCTCGCGCTTGGAAACGGTGAGAACTGACGTTGTAACCATGGCGGCTGCTGTGATTTCAATCATCGACAGTGGTTAGAGTTAGAAACACGAGAAGTGCATTTGCAATTGTTGTCCTTACTTCCGCTGTAGGCTCTTATGCCGGCGACGACGTCCGTGTCCGAGGCATTTTTGTAGTCGACCCCTGGGCTCTCAGCCCCACTTGTGTCGAAGAAGGAACTCTTTACTGTCACAGGGCCGGCAGATTTCTTGGCCTGCATTCCGGAGAGAGGACTGCGCAAACGATATATTTGCACAGCGCGAGACTACGAGTAGTTATGACGTAACTACAGCAGACCGGAATTCGAAAAGTGCACTGTTGTAGCCAAACACCGTCGCCAGCTAACACGAGAGATTATAGAGGCCAATGAAATCCAAACACTGGGTGATCGATGTATCAGCATGCCTTCGCTTGCCCTGACTAAAAAAGAAATCGAGTTTCTGGTTTTGGCACAATAGATCGCGAATTCGTGCCGAGCTGTGGCGTTGTAACCATATAATGAGATGATGATTGTCTTGCTGTGATGCAATATGTTGCGCAATTGCGTGGCGATGTTCTGTCACAAGTATATATTTCCAGTGTTTTCGCTAATAGAATTTCAGTTGAAGTCAGCGCTCTATCAGTCCTTGTCTTTTCTTCTGTAGTTACGTCGTAAGTACTCGTAGTCTTGCGCTGTGTAAATTTGTTGATTCCCAATCACCAACTAGCCCAAGCATTTGTCTTATCAACTTTTCGTAAAAGCATGAATGGAGATAATGCATGGCTATTATGATTGCACGTAGTGAGTGAATGAGCCAGGACGACAGGTTACAGTGCAGCACAGCATAGGATGGGTCACGCGAGACGCGGCAAGAATGTCAGCTTTGCAACAGCGCCAGATATGGCGTCATTGTGCAAGAAATGATCGATAATGTAAACAATTCATGCTCAAATGCCAGAAGATATGATTATGAAAAGTTCAGGCTGTTTTTATTTACATTTCCACCAGAAACTTTATGGCATTTCTTCATTTTCCTGAATACATCGCAGTAGTTTTCACAATGATGGAGGGTTCCGCTTGTTCTAAATTTATGAAATGATACTATTAACCAGCGGGAGGACACACAGACAAGAAAGCGAGGCACGCACAGCGCATGCGCAGTTAGGGTTGCCGCTAGATAAATTTCAAAAGGAGCCAAAACTCAATCTCTCGGCCGTGGCGGTCGCGCTTTGATGGAAGTGAAAAGGCGTACTGTGCGATGACAGTGCACGGTAAAGAACACCAGATGGTCAACATGTGGGCCGTAACAATGTTACAAGCTGTCGAAAGCATATTTTCACTTGGGACACTCAGTGCTGGAATGCCCATGTATTTCATGGCCATATCGGACAATCCTGGGAAGCGTTGCTTGCGTGTTTTTTCCAGAATGCTAGAGCGTCTTGGTCCTTGCTGCAAATGGGCTCTCGAAGGTACCGCTTAAACTGCTGGATGTTGACTGTTTCAGTGGAATGTCTTTTTTCTGGCGAGGCTGCTAGCTTCCGAATGCTACTTCAGATACTTCTAACGCACTGCCTGACAGCTGTAAATATTATTACTTTGGCAAAGTCACTCTATTCTTCTTTTGAAGGGAGCTGCCACTCAGTTCTTGCAAGCTCCAAGAGCCTTGTTTCTTATAAAGTTTCAGCACAGAAGAGATTCTTGAACCTTGGGGCACAGGTGGTTGCCAGCACGCACTCCTCTCGCTCTTCCTGCGCTGGAAACGTTGTCCTCATGCTTTTCAACAAGCCTCTAGCAAACTCTGAAGTTTCATCATCGACTGCAATGCAGTTTTTTAGAACCATCTGTGTAGCATACAAAAGCGGTACTAGGGATGGCAAAGTTGCATACTTGTGATCAATAAGATCTTTGGTTGCCGATGCGATTGGTTCAGGAGCTTGCACGAGCCCAGCCACAACATTCCACTCCGGTAATGTCTGGTTAGGCACAGTTGTCTCAGAAGTGCCCAGCTCGAAACAGATGGGTTCCTTCAGCTGCATAAGACGTAAAAGCATATCGTGCTCTCTATTCCACCTTGTTTCCACGTCTTGAACGAGATTCAGAACTGAGAGCTCCGTTCTTCTCTAGCAGTTCTGCAGTCTTGCCCCAGCTTGGGCACTGCGCCATGGCATGACACCTTTTGAGAAAGGCAAACATTCCAGCTGTTTAGTCCTTAGCAACTTTTATCGCTAGTTGCAGTGTATGACCCAAACACTGCATTGGAAGGCAAGAAATACCCGTAAAAGTCACGCTGAAGTTTCTTGTATTGTCCGTCACCACATAGACTGGCACCTTCTGCAGTGGCAGCTCCCAGTTATCTATCATTGCTTGTTGGTGCTCTAGGATGTTGCAAGCAGTGCGGCTCTCGGTCATGCTACGGTTTTCTAACGCAAAGTTTCTTATCGTGAAGTGTGAGGTTAGATAGTGGCAAGTGAGGCTGATATAACTATAATTAGAACTTGACGTCCACATGACAGTGTATTGCAGTGTATGACCCAAACACTGCATTGGAAGGCAAGAAATACCCGTAAAAGTCACGCTGAAGTTTCTTGTATTGTCCGTCACCACATAGACTGGCACCTTCTGCAGTGGCAGCTCCCAGTTATCTATCATTGCTTGTTGGTGCTCTAGGATGTTGCAAGCAGTGCGGCTCTCGGTCATGCTACGGTTTTCTAACGCAAAGTTTCTTATCGTGAAGTGTGAGGTTAGATAGTGGCAAGTGAGGCTGATATAACTATAATTAGAACTTGACGTCCACATGACACTTGTCAACGAGATCGACTCTATGCCTTACTGGATACCCGGGTGCATTCAATCCTTCACTGCCGTGACTGTGTCTCGGTACAACTCCGGGACTATTGTCCTTGAAAAAGGTAGTGCAGCTGGGTGTCTTCTACAACAGCTCCACGTGCTTCATGAGCTCTCTGAAACCCCGATTTTCGACACAGCTGTCAGACTTGAGATCAAGCGCCAGCATTCAGGCAATCCTTGTGGTTATCGCCATTTTCTCGCGCTACGCTGGGTCTTTGTCCGGCCTTGGCGCACTTTTGATGAGTGCATATGCTACGTCTGGGTGTCCTTGCTTCCAAATATCTTTCAAGAACACACTGCGTAAAAGAAAAAGCTTGTTCTTGAGATGATTCTCAAGTGGCGTCGTTGTACTCGATGGCATTTGGAATTTCATGTCAAAGCTTTTGCACGTTGCTCCTTGGTCGAATTATTTACGAAATGTTTCTGAAAGGCAATTTGTGTTCGTTCACTCATGTCGCCCCTGACCAGCATAACCGTCAGACTACGTTTTCAGACAGCTCGCGCAGATACTATTCAATAGCAGGACACGTCGGCGTGGTTTCTGATAGCGAGAACTTGGTGGTTTCTGAGTGCTCGGCGAAAGGACACCAACGACCAGCGACGCGGAGCGTGCGAAGCAGCGTCATAAACTAAAAAGCCCCACCCATATCCAGTTTGCGAAAGTAAAAGCTATTGGTTGGTTGTGCCGCTTAAAGGTGGTGCGAACGCCGGTCACGCGTTTTGAGCTTGCTTTTATAATTAAAAAGGCAGCAGTGCAAACCTTTATAGCACCTATACTATTATACAGCTTTTCGAAGGGTCAGTTACGTGGTATTTACTTGTGTGTGTGTGCGTTTTTTCTCCTGCCATCACGTGGTGTGGTTGCTCATACACCGAACACGCAAAGTTTTGTAGTAGAGCTTAGACTTTATTTTGCTCAGGACAGAGTTCGTCATACGCCGTGTTTTGCAATTATCGAGTTTGACAATTTAACAGGACAATTGGTGTCAAAAAGAAATAGATAAAGAGACTGTGAAATGTTCAGGATGCGGGGTAGGTTGGAAATTCGGTGCCAATGTATACACGAATACAGAGGAGGCTGACTCGAAGTGTACGCGATTTTTCGTGTACTTGTCACGTGGTTGAATAAACTCAAACTCAAATGTCAGGTCAAGGAAAAAATGAGGAAAATGATGGTTGCCCAGAGTGAACTGCTGATGAGAATCGCCGAGCTGAAGAATGCGTTGGCAAAAGAGCATGAAGAAACGAGGGCTATAGAAGAAAGGGTCAGGTCAACTGAGGAGACACTAGTGAAGGTGAACGAAGGAGCGGCCGATGTAGAGAACCGTAGGACACTGACACCCAGAACGGCGGAGAAAAAGAGAAAACGGGTTCGGAAAAAAACAGGTCCAACCGGTTCAATGGTTACAAGACCCAGCCTCAGCGAAGTAGCGTGGGGGGGGGGGGAGGACAAAGCATCTGACGGTACAAGCGCAAGTAACCTCCAGGTGTGGGACACTCTTGCAGACACGCCGGAGCACGTAAAAATCGCCGGGGACTCGAATTTAAACCAATGCACAAAAGCAATCAGAGATACGGTTAGAGGTGACAAGAGTTTTTTTTTTCAGAATGGACTTTCCCGCTACATAAGCAGGAAGCAGTCATGAGGCAGGCGAACGCAAAACTCACAACGAAAACTACAAGATGAAACCTTGTTATAATTCTGGGTGGTCTAAACGATGCCTTGAATGAAGCATCGGCAGGACAAGCGACCACACAGGCTAAAAGGATCAATGACATGCTCGCCATTTCCAATGTACAGGTAATGATATACACAATACCGAAGGTCTCGCTGCGTGACCGCCACCTGCACAGAGCGGTTGTCGATGCAAACAAAAAGATATAGAAGGTGAGTCTAGAGAAAGGCTTTGAGGTAGTGGAAATGACCACAGAGGTGCATAGGTGGGGTGGTTTTTAACAAGACAGAATTCACTTCGAAAAAAGGCTAGGTCATGAGGTGGGTTGGCGACTTGCAGGTCGCGCAGTAGCTTTTTAAAGGGCCTGCGGGCTCTTCGGCGTCCAAGATAGCTAATAACAGGTGGTATAGACAGATACGATTCCAAAGTGGCACCAAAGTCTAAGACACGTTGAGCCCGGGGGAGAAATTAACGTAGGCACGAGGGCCGAGCAAATTCAGACGTAGGGTATATTAACATGCAGGGTGGTCGGAATAGGTTGAATTGGGGAGAAATCGAAGAACAGCTAAGGGAGGAGAAACTGATGAAATATGGGTTTGTAGAAACACGTCTCAGGGACATGGAACAATCACCTAGCAATCAGGACTGCGCATGGGAATATTGCTGTAGAACAGAAGGCAGCAGGAAGATGGGTGGTATTGGGGCGTTTCTTCACAAAAGCACTGACGGGCAAAGGGTCAAGCAAGAGTGTATGGAGCATCTATGCCTAAAAGGAAAAGTGGCAGAGCAGATGACGCTCCTGGGTTTCGTATACTTGTGGACAAGGGCAAAATCCAGAGAATAAAACCAAGAATTGGTGCAGTGCATTGAAAATGACATAGAAGAGCTGGGAGAAGATTGTGAGGTAAATATATTAGGAGATATTAGTGCACACATACAAGCTATGGATAGATGTACTGACCCAACAGGCGGAATGCTAATAGATATGTGCAAAAGGCATGATTTAATGATTTGCAACAGTACCGAGAAGTGCGAAGGGCAGATAATATGGGAGGTGGGAGGGCTGCAGTCACCGTCAGTTTACGCACTGTTGTTACATAAAATGGGTCCAGAAGTTTAGGGAGTGATCAGAAACGTATTAAGCTGAATTTTGGAAGAGAAATTAAAATGGGAAGGAGGCATTATGACCAACCACATGGTAAAATTTATTCAGAAAGGCTAATAGAAATAGCATATAAACAGATTGAGAGGATAATTACAGAGGATACTGAAACAGAGTGGACGTACACAAATCTAACTCAATTGTGTGAGCTTGTTTTTTTGGGGGGTTTAACGTCCCAAAACCACCATATGATTATGAGAGACGCCGTAGTGGAGGGTTCCGGAAATTTTGACCACCTGGGGTTCTTTAACCTGCACCCAAATCTGAGTACACGGGCCTACAACATTTCCGCCTCCATCGGAAATGCAGCCGCCACAGCCGGCATTTGATCCCGCGACCTGCGGGTCAGCAGCCGAGTACCTTAGTCACTAGACCATCATGGTGGGGCTCAATTGTGTGAGCTAGAGCTTGCTAAAGTACGAGTCAAATCAACCAGGAAAACGATATACAAACCCATGAGCTGGTGAAATGAGGGAGTTAAGAGAGCCATAGTAAGACGTCAGGAAGCCTCCAGGCAACACTGGTACGCAAAGATTAAGAGAGGGGTGAACCTAAAGGTGACGTCAAAAGAAAACGGCATAAATTTTTTAGTTTCCGAAGGGAAGCGTCCAATCTGCTCAATGAAAAGATTAGAAGATAGGGGGCCCAATGGATAGCGGAAGTAAAAAAAAGTAATAAAGGCATCTGTAAAGTTTTGGAACCATCTAAATTCTCTCAGTAATAAGAGAAGCATGGAACAGAGGTTTAAACTGCAGTACAAGGGGTTAGACTAAAAGGGGATGAGGCAACCGAATGTATATGAACAATGATGACAGATAAATTTAAACACCAAGAAAGCGCCGCATGCACCATGAAAGTTGAGGATGGACAAGAAGAGTACTGGGAAAACAAGGGAGGAAAAGAGTAGAGAAGATGGTTCCTAATAGCAGGAATTAGCACCAATCTCGAAGCAAACATTAAGAGAGGCAGCGAGCAAAGCAATAATGGATGGTGAAGCCCCCAGTGGGTGGGAACTATGCAGGATGAGCATGATCTAGGAATGAAAGGGGACAAAGCTGATATAAACAACTACCGCCCTATATTAGTGACATCAGTAGTTTACAGGCTGGTGATACGGATAGTAAAGGGAACACTAAAGACATGTGGGGAAAGTGAGGGGGTGCTGGGAGATTGTGATGTGTGGTGCGCGTTCAAAGTGCGCGCCTTCGAAAAGTGCGCGTCACGGAAAAAAAAAAAAAAAAAAAAAAAACAAAAGGAGAAATACCAGAGTGCACGTGCGGGGCTGCTTAAACAAGAATGACGACGTTAAAGAGCGTCGAGCACGAGGATGCGTGGCAGGACGTGAAGTAAACAAAAGGTAAAACATCCAATGGGCAGCGAACACGGAGATTTCAAGGCCCAATGGCTTGACACCACGAGACAGCAGTATCTCCAATGAGAACGAGACAAGTGGGCCAGAGCTGAAGCAGGAGCCTGAGCAGACCAGAGCAAGGGGAGTTCGAAGAAGACGGGGCAAGCGGAAGGTCGTCACCGGACCGGGCGCTGAAGATGGGCCGTCGGGCGTAGGACCCGAGCCTGCAGGTCTTCAACCGGCCGGGGCCTCCTGCCGTCGTGTTCCCGCTCCAAAGGACCGTGGCCATCCGGTCCTGAACTCCTTTCCAGGGCCTGCGGACTTTGGTTCCGGCAGGCGAGCTACAGCCGTCGGGCTCCGGGCCCGAGCTGTGCGCCCAGCTGCTTGACTAGGTCGACCCTGGTTCTCTGACGCGTCACCACCAGCCTGCGTTCTCTCGTCACAGACGGGTCCACACTCCTAAAGCCAGAGCCACCACGTTCCGGCCTGGTTTCTCGACGTGTCGTCAGCAGCCAGCGTTCCTTCATCCCCGTCCTGCCCGCGTCCTGAAGCCGGAATCACCGCGTTCCGGTTTGCTCATCGTCGGCGGAATTCAGCGTGTGGGTGAGACCGAACAGATATCTTGCGCTACTCCCATCACTCAGCCCCTTTCGAACGTTAGGTTTAGTTACTGACTTTGAACGTTCTTGTTGGGTGTTTACAGATGTGTTTCGTCATGTCCAGTCAACTGTTTATTAAGTGTTTTGTTTTGTGAAGAATCTTTGCCTTTTTACTTTTCAATTAAACTTTTTGTGTGTTTCTTGGAAACCGAACGGCTTTGTCCTTATTAACAAAACTCTCTGAGGCTCAGCCCGGGAGAAAAACAAATCAGCAAATAAGAACCTGCATCACAAATTGGCGTCCGCAGCGACAGGACAAAGTCGTTTGGTTTTCCAGTAGATTTTTTTGACGCGGTTAACACGATGACGAACACGTGGGAGTTAATTGAGTTGGCGGATAAAATGGGACTGACGGGAGCGGAGTTCAAGGAGTGGTACGACAAGCAAATGGCGCAAGCGCAAGAGGAACGGGCTGCGATATGTGACGCTAAAAAGCAGCAGATTGCATTGCAAACACACGCTAAGAGAGAGGAGTTCGAGCGAGAAACACGGGCTAGGAGAGAGAAGCTCGAGCGAGAGACACGCGCTAAGAAGGAGCAGCTTGAGCTAGAAATGCGTGAAAAGAAAAGGCTGCTCGAGATAGAGATGCGCGAAAAGAAGAGACTGTTGGAACTAGAATATGAGGATTTGCAGCAGTGGCTTGAGAGGGAAAACGCTGAATATACGTGGTCTGAGAGCCAGAGTAGTCAACCAGTGGATGAGGTGTGCTCTGAAAGCAGTTACATCGGGAGCGATTTGAATTTACGTGAGACTGACCCTGTACCTCGTCATGACCTTTCGCTAGAGAAAGAAACTCTGAAAGAGTATGACAGGGAGGTAAACAGTCAAAAGACTAGGAGACTCGATAAGCTTATTGAAGCGCAGGAATGCTTCGTGAGCATGGAACAAGAACGTTCCATTCAGAGTAAAGGGTATTTTGAAACCTGTGAGAGGTCAAGCGCACTTTATTCAGAGGTAGGATTGCCTCTGAATAGCTCCGCTGAAGGAGCAATAAAAGGTCTCCTAGGTAATGCCGGCGAATGCCATAATGAAAGCTCTGATGTAGCAGCTACCTATTGTTTTGGGCCACTGGAGATAGCAACAGACGCTACGGACATGGTTTTTCACCATGATTATAACTTGCCCATACAGAGAGATGGCTTGTGTTCTCGGGAAATTGTAGATGATGCTTTTAGAAGAATATTGGAGCAAAATGCAAAAGCACTTGTTGAAGAACAGAGAGTAGAGTTGCAATGTAGGTCAGCTATATGTGACAATGAGGGTAATCACGATGACCCAGGCAGAAGGGTTGAAAGTATTGATGAACAAGCAATACAGAAAGCTGAAGGGATGGAAAGTGAACCAGAAGGCAGTAATGGTCCAGCAGGTTATTGTACGAGGAAGGACGCCGACTGGTGCTCTTTGGCATCTTCGGTTGAAGAGGTCGCTTCTGTTAAGATGTCTCAACGATTAGCGGCTTACGAGCTCAAGCAAGGCGTTCATGGGAAGGATGAAATGATTCAGGCGTGGTTGTACTGGTGCGCCTGGAGGCAACGCCTCCGACTGGCATACAGACATTCCAGCGTGTATGCTTGTGATTTCGAGGTTGGGAACCTGGTGATACACAGCTTTAGGTTCATACGAGCTTACGGTCGAGAATTCTTCCACTGGCTTCCGATTCCTTACTCTTGTCAAATGGTTAGAGCAGTTAAACGTCTTGTACGGGACGCTATAACTTAAGCGTCAAATTCGATTTCCCGCTGGTTTCTTTTGGATCTTGCTTGCGGACCATGGAAGGGTGTTGCTTGTAAATATTTGAAGAAGTTACATGCAATGTAACATTAACATGATGTATAGTTTTTGAGATGATAGGGTATATATGATAAAAAAAAAAAAAAGGGGTGGTGTACTACTAATTTGGGGATTTTCACAATCCGCTAGATGTGTCCATACTTTTTCTCACTTCTTGCGTATTTTGAGGTTAGTGAATGTGGACCTTTGGGCAATGCAGTGAACTGTGTGGCGGACATATGTGGGTAAATTGTGGTGCAGTGCGAAACGTGTACTCAACGGCAATTTTTTTTTTCTTCTCGAAAAAAAAAAAAAAAAAAACTTTTCTTATTGTTGTTGGTTGAATGTTACGTTCTGTGGACTCGGTGTTTCGACGTGAGACATGTCAACGAAGAAGCAGTGTGGTGCCATCGGTGTGATGTGTTGAACTGCGTGGTGCAAATATGTGGTGTAATTGTGACGTAGTGCAGAACGCGCACTCATCGGCAGTTTTTTTTTCTAAAAAAAAAACTTGAATGAAAGGGGGGCGTATGTGATGTGTGGTGCGCGTTCAAAGTGCGCGCCTTCGAAAAGTGCGCGTCACGGAAAAAAAAAAAAAAAAAAAAACAAAAGGAGAAATACCAGAGTGCACGTGCGGGGCTGCTTAAACAAGAATGACGACGTTAAAGAGCGTCGAGCACGAGGATGCGTGGCAGGACGTGAAGTAAACAAAAGGTAAAACATCCAATGGGCAGCGAACACGGAGATTTCAAGGCCCAATGGCTTGACACCACGAGACAGCAGTATCTCCAATGAGAACGAGACAAGTGGGCCAGAGCTGAAGCAGGAGCCTGAGCAGACCAGAGCAAGGGGAGTTCGAAGAAGACGGGGCAAGCGGAAGGTCGTCACCGGACCGGGCGCTGAAGATGGGCCGTCGGGCGTAGGACCCGAGCCTGCAGGTCTTCAACCGGCCGGGGCCTCCTGCCGTCGTGTTCCCGCTCCAAAGGACCGTGGCCATCCGGTCCTGAACTCCTTTCCAGGGCCTGCGGACTTTGGTTCCGGCAGGCGAGCTACAGCCGTCGGGCTCCGGGCCCGAGCTGTGCGCCCAGCTGCTTGACTAGGTCGACCCTGGTTCTCTGACGCGTCACCACCAGCCTGCGTTCTCTCGTCACAGACGGGTCCACACTCCTAAAGCCAGAGCCACCACGTTCCGGCCTGGTTTCTCGACGTGTCGTCAGCAGCCAGCGTTCCTTCATCCCCGTCCTGCCCGCGTCCTGAAGCCGGAATCACCGCGTTCCGGTTTGCTCATCGTCGGCGGAATTCAGCGTGTGGGTGAGACCGAACAGATATCTTGCGCTACTCCCATCACTCAGCCCCTTTCGAACGTTAGGTTTAGTTACTGACTTTGAACGTTCTTGTTGGGTGTTTACAGATGTGTTTCGTCATGTCCAGTCAACTGTTTATTAAGTGTTTTGTTTTGTGAAGAATCTTTGCCTTTTTACTTTTCAATTAAACTTTTTGTGTGTTTCTTGGAAACCGAACGGCTTTGTCCTTATTAACAAAACTCTCTGAGGCTCAGCCCGGGAGAAAAACAAATCAGCAAATAAGAACCTGCATCACAGAGATATACAGAATGGGTTCCGCAAGCGAAGCAGTTTGAAGGACAATCTGTTTTCATTAATGCAGTATATTGAAATAGCAGAAAAAGAACACAGGCCCCTGTGGCTGGCGTTTGTAGATATGAAGGGAGCTTACCATAGTGTGATTCTCGAAGACTTGTGAGGAATACTGGACACCACTAGATGCGGAAGATGGAATAACTAACCTTTTAAAGGATATCTATAAAAGTAACAAGGTAGCTTTAAAATGGGAAGGACAGGTACCTGAACCAATAGAAATACAACGAGGGCTTCGACAGGGATGTACCTTGTCACCTTTGTTATTTATGCTGTATCTACAGTGACTCGAATGCAAATTTAGGGGAGTAAACTTGGCTTCAGTCTCTCTTTTACTAAGCAAGGAAAAAAACATTAAACAGTCATTACCAGCATTGATGGATGCAGATGATATAGTTTTAATAGCCGAAAACAAGGAAGATTTGCAATAATCGATGGACATCTGTGGTAATGAGGGAGATAGGTTAAATTAGAAGTTCAGCAGGGAAAATCGGCAATCATGAATTTTAACGACAACAAAGGCAGTGAGCATAAGAAACAGGAAGTCACGCTAGAAATAGTGGATAAACAGAAATACTTAGGTGTGTGGGTAAACAACAGGGCGGAGTACCTAAGGGAGCACGAAAGATACGTAATAACTAAGGGTAACAGGAATGCAGCTGTAATAAAAAATGTGGTACTGTTGAACTACTGTGGATACGACGTTCTGAGAGGGATTTGGAAAGGTGTCACGGTCCCTGTTTTGACATTCGGCAATACAGTCTTGTGCATGAAATCAAAAGTTCAAGCAAGATTGAAAAAAAACTACCAACGTGGCATAGGTAGACTTGCTTTGGGAGCACACGGGAATACCCCAAATCAGGGGGTACAGGAAGACATGGGATAGACATCGTTTGAGTGCAGGGAAGCTAGCAGGAAGATGGCATATGAGGAGCGATTTAGAAAATTGAGAGAGGAGCGTTGGGCTAGGAAAGATTTCAGTTAATTGTACATGAAGATTGTCAATACTAAATGGAGGTAATGAACTCGAAAATTGTCAAGGAAGTATTTAGACTGAAATACGTGGCGCAATGTTGACAAAGAGAAAAAAAAAGTCGAGACAGAAAGAGCGCCGACTATCAAACACTGTGTGTTGGCATGACTTGGACAGCGCAGAACGAAAACACATAGGAGCTATAGACCTCTTCACCACCTTAGCATGTGCAGAATCATAAGAAAGAAGTCCTTTTCTCGTTCTAGGGCTTAACTTCCAACAGACATGACCCTCGCCCAGAGTCAGGTTAATATCTAAAAACTGCAAGCTTTCGTCAATGGGCAGTTCATACGTAAAAATCAAGCCTTTTCCATGTTGTCGGAACAGGTTCAAAACCAAATCTACCTCGCTAGAGTGCGTTACAAAGTTAGTAGAAGTTAACACCACGAGGGAATCGTCCACATATCTAAAAATCTTAGGGACTTTTGCTGGATCAACGGCATTTTCTAAAGCGCAATCAATAGACGCCAAAAAACGCTAAAGGACAGGTGCAACGCAGGAGCCATACAAATGCCCTTTCTTTGAATAAACACCCCATTAATAAAAGAGACAAAGGTGCTACGAAGGTAAAATTCTAAAAGTAAGATGAAGTTGGAAACAGATACGCCAGAGGTATTGATAAAAGTTGTGCCCCCATGTTCCTCGATACAGTCCTTTACACAAGGTAAAAGTTCATTATGAGGCACTGATTAAAAGAGATGCTCAACGTCAATTGAAGAAAGATAACTGATGTCACTTCTGCTTTTCAAGAAATCTATGACGTCATAGGAGCTTTTTGTTGCAAAAGAATCTACAAACGCTAACGTATTTAAATTTTTCGACCGATAGTGACTCACTTGCAGCTGCCAAGTACCATTTTCTTTCACAATTGACCTAAACGGCATGCCGCAGTGCTGACGAGGAAAATCGCGAGCGCTGCTTGCTTGAAGGTGCCGACTCACTTTTGCGGAACCGTAGAAATGACCGTCCCAAGTTGACCACAGGCGGAGTTGTCTCGTACTTCAAGGTGTATGAACTTTACCTTCTTCGGGCAGTCAAAAAAGGCGGATTTGTGGTGATGTCTACTTCCAGTTTCCAGGACAAAGCCAGTTTAGCTATTATGAATAATTTTGAGTCTACAACTGTAAAAGCGTCAAAGGTAAAACGTCGTGATGTTGAATTGTGCAAGAGTTTAATTTAGCCAATCTGGCTAAATCAGTTTTCGAATGCAAGAAAACACCCTTGTAAGTGTTTTTCAATGTAAAAACGCACAAGGTTGGCATGCCGTTTAGGTCAATTGTGACAGAAAATGGTACTTGGCAGCTGCAAGTGAGTTGCTATCTGTCGAAAAATTTAAATACGTTAGCGTTTGTAGATCCTTTTGCAACAAAAAGCTCCTATGACGTCATAGATTTCTTGAAAAGCAGAAGTGACATGAGTTATCTTTCAATTGACGTTGAGGATCTCTTTTATTCAGTGCCTTATAATGAACTTTTATCTTGTGTAAGGGAATGTATCGAAAAACATGAGGGAACAACTTTTATCAATACCTAGCGTATCTGTTTCGAACTTTTTTTATGTGCACTCGTACCCAGAGCCCCATTTAGGCATTAAAGTGGGGGGGGGGGTTACACAGAGAATTTATAAATCCCACATTTCAAGAACATTGGTAGTGAAAAACTAAAGAGAAATAGCGGGATACATTGTTGTCAATACACAGAAATTTCATAAAGATCAGCTAACCCAGACGAAGAGAGAAAACAAAAAAGAAATTTATACTGTACAAACTTAAAAATACAAAAACGATGTGACAAGAACTAAACACTGCATAAAATTCGACTGCAGCTAAAGACAGAATGAGATGTCAAAGAGCGGCCGCAAAAGCTTCGTTATCTATTATGCTAACCTTGTCGGCAGGCAGACGATTCCATTCAGAAACAGTTTTGGGGAAAAACGTGCCTTTGAAAAGATTAGTCCTGCAGCTATATTCTCTAACCTTGAGCTCATGATCTGTTCGTCTTGATACATAATGGGGCTGAATAATATACTGATTACGGTCTATTGCAATGTGGCCATGATATATATTGTGAAAAAGCTTCAAGCGCAAAATTTGCCTTCTTTTTTCTAGAAGCTCCCATTTTAATGTTTCTTTTGTAGCAGTATTGCTAAGATTTCTCTCATAGCTACCGATAACGTATCTTGCAGCCATGTTCTGAACTCGCTCAAGCTTGTCGCAATCGGCATTTGTGGGAGGATCCCACACAGTGCACCAATACTCTAATATTGGTCTAACGTAGCTCTTGTAGAGAAGATCGCGGGCCTGCTGAAGAAACACTTTTGTGTTACGCCGCAAGAATCCCAACACCTCACATGCCTTTGCAGTAACGTAATCGACGTGCCTGTGCCAACACATGGATGATGTAAGGAATACGCCCAAGTACTTACACTTTGAAACAGTTTGTAACGGAGATCGAGACAGACTATAAAGTGGCGATACTATACGTTTTTTTTGTGAAACGCATATGAATAGTTTTCTGCACGTGTATTTGCATATATGAATCATGGCACCAGTTCTCCATTTTTGTCAAATCATTTTGTAAAAGAACGGTATCATCGACGCTTGTAACTTCCCTATATAATATTAGATCATCAGCAAACAATCTGATGGAAGAAGCGATGATGTCGGGAAGATCATTTATGAATAATAAAAAAGAGCAAGGGGCCCAACACTGAGCCCTGAGGGACACCAGATGTTACGCTAGTCATACCAGATTTTGCGCCATTTACCACTACGTACTGGAAACTTCATGTCACTTAGAATTTTACCTTCTTAGCACCTTTGTCTCTTTTAATAATGGGGTGTTTATTCAAAGAAAGGGCATTTGTATTGGCTCCTGCGTTGCACCTGTCCTTGGTAGTATTTTTTGGCGTCTATTGATCGCGCTTTATAAAATACCGTTGCTCCAGGAAAAGTCCCTATGATTTTTAGATATGTGGACGATTTTCTCGTGGTGTTAACTTCTACTAACCCTGTAACGCACTCTAGTGAGGTAGATTTGGTTTTGAACCTGTTCCGACAACATGGAAAAGGCTTGATTTTTACGTATGAACTGCCCATTGACGAAAGCTTGCAGTTTTTAGATATTAACCTGACTCTGGGCGAGGGTCATGTCTGTTGGAAGTTCAGCCCTAGAACGAGAAAAGGACTTCTTTCTTATGATTCTGAACATTCTAAGGTGGTGAAGAGGTCTATAGCTGCTATGTGTTTTCGTTCTGCGCTGTCCAAGTCATGCCATCACACAGTGTTTGATAGTTGGCGCTCTTTCTGTCTCAACCTTTTTTTTTTCTCTTTATCAACCTTGCGCCACGTATTTCAGCCTAATATGTATGAACTAGCCCAACACACCGTACCGTTAAGTATTTAGACAACATCAGAATGCCAAACCAAAAGTAAACATAGGTAAAGAAGAATGTGAAGGAAACAGAGAGGGACATGTGGAAGATAGAAAAGCTTACGAAACCATCACTGCAGACCTGCCGAGCTTTCAAGAAGGAAGTTGCGAAAGAAAATATCTACGATAGTTCTCAGTCTCGGGGTAGTTTTCTGCCGTTCGAGTCCAGAATGGGAGTATTGTGGACCAAGACGTACCGAGCCAAATACGAAAGTACAGACACGGTATGTAGTGCGTGTGGAGAAGAGGTGGAAGCAGCAGAACATTTGATAATGTTCTGTAGAGGGCTCCACCCTATTGTCCAAGATAACGGCGCAGAATTTTTCAAAGCAAGGGGTGTAGAGACAGTGAATTCAAAATAGACTTTAAACGAGTAGAAATAACCAGGAGAAGGCTCATTGGTGGCTACAATCAAAGCGCAAGTTAGATTCGATCCTTCCACACATAGTGATAATACTTAAGTTTATGACTAGGTGCTGTGAGCCGCCGCACGATCTAAAGGGCGCAACCGAATACATCAATCCATCGATCCTTGGTGGCTACGATCAAGGAACGAGTGAAAATTGAATCTTTCCCTGATAAGTGCTCGCTCTTAACTTCATTTTTTTGCAAAAGCAAACGTACCCGGACAGGAATCTCTCTGGCTGGGCTAAATTATGGAAATGAGAGAAATCTGCAGCCAGATTGTTTTTTCTTTTCGGTGGCTGGGGATTCATTTCATTCTTGACCCCAGTAAGTGAAGTAGGTATTTCTATTCTATTTTAACACAGAGCAGACGTTTTGAGCACCGTAGGGTGGCTAGGTGGCGCTAGCCTCCACCTTATTTAAAGGGTAAAGCCATATCCATCTATCGTCCATCATCATCATCACCCGCGTGCCCACGCCGGCCGCGCAGCCATCGCGCCGCGATGTCACACAACCGACGCAGCACGCCAGTGTTTTCTGTGGCGACCATGGTGCGCAGTTTAGCAGTTCGTAATGGCGCGCTTTAGTTTCGTGCTCGCGAATTACAGTCTGCGATTCGTCTCAAGGGTGTCTCCACGTATTGCACGTGTAGGAAGAGAGACAAAGTGGAGCCTGTGTGAGCACCCCAAACAAAAAGGCTGCGTCAGTTGTTTCGGGACTCGGGGCTGTATAACGATCACAATTTAATCTGCGTGCTTTCAGGTTCGTGGAATTGAAACTTTGTGTATTTAGAGTCGTGCACTAGAACATGATAGCCAAGCACACAGACTGTGATATCTCAAAGTATTGTATGTGTTTTGCATATTACTCGCCAACCAGGCTCGCCGAATATATCAAATATTCGAGTAATAGCATACTTCAGCGTCGATTCACGAATCGAACTATTCGAGAAGTCGGGATTGGACTCGCGTTTGTATACTCGAGTATTCGCACGCCCCTACTTTATATGTTACTCTATGGCGAAGCTCCGTGTTCTGGAACATTTTTGCTTTTTCTTCTTTTTTTTACTAGCCGCAACGCAACTTTCAAGTTCGCGCGAGATTCAAAAAAGAGAAAAGGTATGCGGCACGAGGTGGATGACACGCGAACTAAGCGCCTATATTTGTGAAAGTGAGATCTGTGCGGTATTTTCTTTTTGAAGGTTGAAGCTGACAAAAAGGTGCTCACAGAGGCGAACAACGCAACATAACTTGAAAAAAAACGACAGTTTTGCTGTCAGCAGTGCGACCCGAACAGAGGAAACAAAGGAATGAAAACAGGGAAGCGCTGAATTACAACTGGTCTTGCTTCTTCACACGCGTGGTTAATAAGTAAAAAAAAAAATAGAACGTGGCGCGTACATGTCATGACAGGGTGTCATTTGATTACATGATTCAAAATTGAATTTTATCATTCAGCGCACCCGAGGGCTGGTTAACGCACGCGCACTGGTTTACATACATGTGTTATGTAAACCACAATCTCGCGATTCATTTGATTACTACATCTATACACCATGTGTGTTTCATAAAGCATCGGTTCACAATGGCACGTTTCGCAATGCGGAGCTAGGTTGGTGCTAGCGAAGTTCTTGACAGTGGCATTCAAAACATCGAAAGTATGAATGACAAATTATCAGAATGCCGAAATTTGGAATACCAAAAAATCAAAAAGCGGGGTTGACGTACAACCAAAAATTCAAAATGCCGGAAAAATCAAAACACCGGAACCTCAAAATGCCTGCATAACCTAGCTAGAAGGGGGGTTAAAAAATTCTACCGGGATAAAGGTTTTGCCAGCCGCCTTGCCCAATCTGCCCACACTTTTGCACCATTTTTCCAAAAGCCATGTTCCCTTCGCATATGGTGCAGGCCTAAAACACACACACACACACACACACACACACACACACACACACTTACACACACACACACACACGCACACGCACACGCACACGCACACGCACACACACACACACACACACACGCACACACACACACATCGTCACGTGCTACAAAAGGTCTTTAACTAGGAAGAACTGAGCCGGCGGGGAGACGCACCGAAAACTGGCAAGATGGCTGCCTCAATAATCAACAACAACTAGCCAGAGCACGCGCTGCCCCAGAACATCGTCTTCCATTCTCGCGGGCAGCCATGGCTTGCGCTCGCCGTAACTAGCGGCCAAGTGGCATTATTCCTCTTCTGAAAAAAGAAGGCATCACTCTGATGCTCGGAAAGTAGAAAGGAAAAGTTGCGGCGAACCAACAGAAAATACGCGCATGCACAAAAACAGCGATAAGGTTCATGCGCAGTCGAACTACCGCGTGAAGTAAGGCTTCAGTCGCACTACGTGCACAATCTCCGAGGAGTGCCTTCGCCGCCGTGGTGAGAAGGCGCCGTCAGGGACTACCTCGTAGTTCACATCGTTCACACGTCGCAACACTTTGTATGGTCCGAAGTAGCGACTGAGCAGTTTTTCCGACAATCCCTGGCGTCGGACTGGAGTCCACATGCAAACTTGATCGCCTGGATGCTATTCAACTTGTCAATGGCGAGCGTTGTAGCGGCATGCGCCTGTACTCTGCTGGTGCGTAATGTGTAGGCGTGTTAACTGGCATGCTTCTTCGGCGTACTGTGTAAGCTGCACAGCATCAGGAGTGATCAAAGCGTCGCAATTGTGTGGAAGCATCGCATCTAGTATGGTCCATAGACAAGAAGGAAAGGCGTGAATCGTGTAGTTTCCTGGACGGCAGTATTGTACGCGAATGTGACGTATGGTAGCACCTGGTCCCAGATCCTATGCTGGACATGTTAGCGATGGTCTTGTTGAGTCGCTCTGTCATGCCGTTGCTCTGCGGATGATATGCCGTGGTCTTGCGATGGCTCGTGTAGCTGAGCTTGAATATGTCATGAATAAGCCGGGCCGTGAATGCTCTTCCTCTGTGATTACGCACGACGGGACGCCATGTCGAAGTACGATCCGGTGCATAAAAAATTGGGCAACGTCGGAAGCCGTAGCGCGCTGTAGTGCCTTTGTTTCGGCGTACTTCGTCAAATAGTCGGTGGATACTATGATCCACTTGTTCCCGGCAGATGATAGCGAAAAGGGCCCCAGTAAATCCATTCCTATTTGATCAAATGGCGCTCTGGGTGGTTATATTGGTTGAAGAAGCCCCGCGGGCTTTAGAGGCGGGGATTTGTGGCGTTGACATTCCCGGTAGATTTTCACGTATCGCTTAACAGATGCAGAAAGCTTATGCCAGAAGTATGCTTGTCGAACTCGAGCGAGAGTTCGAGAGGAACCTAAGTGACCAGATGTGGGCTCATAGTGGCAGGCAAGAAGAATGTCGTCAGGCATGTCAGTTGGAACAACTAGAAGATAGGGTCTCTCATTGCCGTAGGAGTTTTTCTTATACAAGACCCCATCTCGCAGACAGAACGATGACAGACTTCGAGAAATACATCGAGGTATGAACGAGTTGCATCCTTCAAGGTTTTAGATAACTGCGCGAATTTCATCGTCCGCGCACTGTCGTGTAATCAGATCAGTTGTAGTAAGGGCCCCAAGGAAACCACCGTCCTCCTCGGTGTCGTGGCCACAAACTTCGACAGGTGCACGGGATAATGAATCAGCATCTTCATGCTTGCTGCCCGATTTGTAAGCGATCGTGAAATCGTATTTCTGCAGACGAAGACTCCATCGCGCCAGTCGCCCACACGGGTCCCGTAGGTTGGCTAACCACCACAACAAATGATGGTCTGTCACTACCTTGAAGTGGCGTCCGTAAAGGTAAGGCCTAAATTTCATCTTGGCCCATACAACAGCGAGGCACTCTTTCTCTGACGTGGAGTAGTTGACCTTGGCGCAGGAAAGAGTGCGGCTAGCGTACGCTATTACTCGCTCTGTGCCCTGTTGTTGTTCACGAGGACAGCACCAAGACCCACGTTGCTGGCGTCAGTATGAATTTCAGTATCAGCGTCTTGGTCAAAGTGAGTGAGAACTGGTGGTGTCTGCAAACGCTCTCGTAGCTCAGAGAAAGCTGCGTCCTGTTCTTCTTCCCAGAGGAATGGAACATCTTCCCGAGTGAGTCGAGTGAGCGGTTCAGCAATCCTAGAAAAATTGGCTATAAAGCAGCGATAGTACGCGCAGAGCGCCAGGAAGCGACGTACTACCTTCTTATCTCGTGGAACAGGAAACGAGGCCACGGTGGTACTTTTGCCAGGGTCAGGTCGCATACCATCCGCACTGACAACATGGCCGAGAAACTTTAGTTTCTTGTAACCGAAATGGCATATTTCTGGCTTCAGTGTCAGGTTAGCAGAGCGGAGCGCTTCCAGCACATTCTGCAGATGCTTCAGGTGCTCCTCAAAGGTGGCAGAAAACACGACAACGTCATCCAGATAAACTAGGCATGTGTGCCAATTTAGACCGGTAAGAACAGTGTCCATCATTCTCTGGAATGTCGCAGGCGCAGAACAGAGGCTGAATGAAAGCACTTTGAATTCTTATAGGTCATCTGGTGGAACAAAGGCGGTTTTTTTCACGATCTCGTTCATCAACTTTGATCTGTCGGTAGCCACTTTTTAAGCCTATCGATGAAAAATACTTTGTATGTGTTATCTTTCGGGGCAGCGAAAATATATAGAATGTTGGGGATTTGTTGGGAACAAATGGTGTCATCGGATCATTTCTCGATGACGTGTCATCGAATTTTGGTTCACACAAACCTACACGAGAGCAAGGTCATTAGAAAGCCTCGTGACACTCCCAAAGGAAGGTCGGTGCTCACTCTCGCGTTGCACTTTCATCCACCTCCAGTGCTGTCTGAAAGCTACTTTTCTTTTGTCAAACGCATAAACGTAACTGTTCCTGCACATAAGTTTAGCTTTTTTCTTCTGGGAGAGCACGACACTGCGTCTTCATACATTTTACTCTGAATCGATAAAATTTCACGTGGTTTGCAGCATGGTTCATGTGTTTTTCGGCGTTAAGCCATTTTGGCATATTATTTTTCAGCGTTTCTTTTTTAAGGTGTTTCAGCTTTAGGACATTTCACTTTTGAGTGATTCAACGTTCGATTTGTTTATAATTCGGCCTGCTAAATATTGGCGTTGTAGAAGGGACCAAGTCCTTGAGAACGGTGTGGTGGTCATTAAAGAGCCATATTATTTTTTTCGCCCTAGTTTTTTTCCAGCGCGACCGAAAGCTTACCCTTCGCAGTGTTCGCAGCTGCAGTAGTTACTCCTAGAAATACGTAGTTAATTTTAAGCAGCAGTTTTCGATTTGAAAGGCTCTGAACACCGACATGCCTTTTTGTTCAGCAACGCTGAGAATTGATAGCGATGCCGGTTGCCCTTACAGCGACTTGTACGTGCTGTCAGTGTTCTGATTTCGCGGGAGCTATGGTAACTATGCTTGACCACGTTAATTCTCAGCTTTACAACTACTTTTGAAAAAATAACAAGCAGTTACATTAAGACGATGTGGCTTTATACGGCTTCCTTCTATTCATACCGCGTTGCGTGTGCCTGCGCCTAAGGTTGATGTGCCTGTGTCGTAGACGGCTTGTCCCGTCGTCATTACTCGCTCGACACAAGAGCCGAATCAGGTCACCGAAAACGTCACTGCGAGTCATTTCTGAGACAAGGTGTAGGTAACAAAAGCATGTCTCTCCAAAATCTTAGCGACCTGGAAACTGCGTGCACGGTCTTATGAGCACGTATAAAAGTTGCTCAAGTCGTGCTAGCGAGCACGGGATCATTACACCATGTGCAGGTAGCGCCCCTTAATGGCGCACTACTAATGCAGGCCTATAAGTGCATTTTATAGAGTAATATTTTTTAATATAAAGAAGCAAATAATATTTCACTACTAAAGAAAAAATTGTTCACCGCGAACACTAGTTTACGGTCGCGTGACAGGGCAGCTCGAAGAATTGAAGTTCCTGCCACCTGGTGACGCCATAGGCTATTTTCGCCAGTTTCAAAGAAAAAATAAAAACATAACTATTTTTCACGAGATAAATGAGGTTGGTTTTAGTCAGTATGGGGCACAATCTTTCCATTCGTACAGTGATCTCATTTCTTGGTCTGGGCACTTATCGGTCACTTGAAGACGGGCGTTAAAGGAACTATCTACCACACTGAAAAATTGCTGATTGTGGCGCGAATGAGAAGATAGTTCATCACATCGACGGCAACGGGCATGTTTTTGTCTCATTACAAAGAAATATAACTTTAACTTGATTTGAAATTCAACAAAACTGACCGCTATAGCGTCACAAAACAGCGATGTTGTCTATCTGCTGGTAGGACCAAAAATCCTCGCAGGTAGACTTGACTAGCTTAAAAAAAGAATGTGTAACCTCAAATTATATTTTGCGCACTTAAGGCAGGTTAAGATTGCGCAAGAGACTATTTCTCACGCCTTTCAAGAGGCGCCTGGTGGCGCGGCCGGTAGTGTGTTCGCTTGCCTGCATGTCTGCCTGCAAACGGCAGAAAAACGCGAGCATGGCGTGCACCTCCACTCATACGAACAACCAAAAATACGTGCGTGCCTTTAATGACCACTAAGGTATTTTTTTTACTAATAAACAAAACTTCATGAAGCCTGCGAATACCGCATGCGCTTTCAGTTTTTGTCTTTCACCGGCAGCACAATCGTCATCGCGTTCACCGACCAGTGTTGTGGATATCCATCCCACCGATCGAAGGAAACCCAATGCAGATTGAAAAATTCGGTTTTAAAACATTCTACACGCTTTCCAGCGAAATCACCGCATGGTTAGAGACTTCAATTGGTACGCTTTTTATTGTGACAGAAAACAGAAAATCAGTCAACGACAGCATACAGTTCCCGTTAAGTCATCTCCCCATCTGCAAAAACTACTTCTCACCAAATGACAGTGTAACGACATAAATTACTTCCATCAAGCATGGCCCCTACTGCTTCTTGCGCTTTATAGTACATGTATGTTTGCATGCAAGTCTAGGTTTATAGAGAGGATTGCACGCCTTACTTAACGAGTTGTTTGCGAAAAAAAAAAACTACTCGTACTGCGTATCACCCATCTGTTTTTATCAATCAAATCTGTGCTCAATCAGCAGCTCACCGAGCTTGCCATTGTGATTTAAATAGAAGTTGAAGGGATACCCGCGACATAAAATAAATGACTGTTACATAAAAAGCGGAGTTGGATATATGAAAAAAAAAACTGGTGCGAGTGCAGTTTGCTAAAGAAGTTTGGACAGAGTTGACCATCGTGGTGACATGGCCGTACTCACGTAGCTGATCATCTTCTTGAAGCTGGGTGATGCGTAAGTGTAAAGAGCCTCTTGACTCGCTGGATCGACGTCGACCATGTCGCCCACCTTGTACAGGTTCCTCTTTTTTGTGTTCGCTGTGGCACTGATGGCTGCGTGCGAGTGAGCAAGACAACTCCATGTTACAGACACATCTCTTTGCGCTTCTAGCTACTCAATAGTGGGTCAATGTCCCTTCTGAGTGGTAAAAATGAACACGCTGGCTTCTTACGCTGGCAGGCATTGCAGTGCGAATTGAAACTGGTATGTTGTCCGAATTGTCTAACCAGACAGCATCAACCATTGCCTCAAGAGCAATTTTAGATCTTAAGTGCGGTACACTTCAGAGGCCACTTCAAGGCTAGCAGTGCCCTGGGTTAAAATGAACGAACAAGGTCTAACACATGTAACAGAAATAGCCAAGTAATGATAATAATAAACAAATGAAAGCGCTAAAACCTTTCGCAAACATAGGGCTGACTCCAGAGGAGTGCGAGAGGAGGCACCATCACTTCGTCGAGCGAGCGAATGCTCCTCCCCGTGGGCCGCTTTTGTGTCGGCGCTCACGTGTCGCTTCGTCGCAGCTTTTACATATGATCGGGTTAACAACCTGGCGGAAGTCGACAGAGCGCAGCAAAAAGTACCGCACATATCGCACACCGATCTTCCCGCCAATATTTTACTCGTGCCGGGGAAGCCCTACGTGTTTCCCTAAAACACTGGTGTCATTGACGCTTTGTTAGATGGAGAATTGAGAACTCTACAAATTGGGAATCACTGGGTGCCCGCGCGGCGAACTTTCTCAGGTATCACATTGGTGGAGACGCCACAAGTTTCCTACAGAGTACCAAACTGGATTCAAGCTTCAAGAGGAAACCGCCGTGTAGTGTATGCTTGTTGTGTACGTATAACTACTCGTGTCAATGAGCATCACCATTCCCCCATTCTTTTGCTGCGGTGCGATATCGCTGACCAGCAGAACAGCCCAGGTCGACTTCTCTCTATTTTTGCATTGCCTAAATAATTGTTGTCGTAGCGCATTTCTCAATCAGCTGCGGTCGCGATCATAGGCTTGGTGTCAAATTTTACTTGCATTCGAGTGCTCCGGGCATACCTTGGTATAAAAAATGTACAGTAGAGCTATATGAAGGAGAGCAACCCAATTGCGTTGAAGTGACTGTTATGACTAACCGCAGTTGGCAAGCACGAATGTATGTTAAGCGCTAAATAGGCATGCGTCAAGGTACCGCTGACAAATCTGTACGTGCGATTTCCGCCAGCGCATCACGAGTAGCCTTAGTTTGACACGAACTTCAAATCGCTCACGAATGTGTACTCTTAAAGGGAATGTTAGCTATAACAAAAACTCACTGCGTAATACCGGGGTCCCCGCGCAGCGTGTTGGGGGTATCCAGGCAGAGTAAGCTTCACCACTGGGGCGACGCGTCACAGCCCCTCGAAACCCGCCTGTACCCTGTTTAGCTACCGGTAATAATGCGTAATAATGCGCAAGAAAGTACCTGCAGTGCTACATTATAATCACTCTGGTGTAGCGCAACAAAGTATTTTACCCCGACCAAGGCGGTTGTATTTTGATGAAAACTTTGTGTACGTAGACACATGTGCCCGTTAAAAAACACTGCACTGTCAAACTCAGTTCAGAGTTTCCCGCGACGCAGTGCCTTCTCGAAATGACATCGTGATTTTGCGGTACTCTTTACGGATATGTAGGCGCAACACCCCCTCCCCCCGTCTTACGCAACGAGGTGTTTCTACATGGCATGTTTTTTCGCCTTTTCCATGGCCTCACCAGCAAAGCCTTAGCTGAGAGCCGGCAACAGCGAAGTGGTACGCTTAATAAAGGACACGAATGCTATACTCGGGGACAACTTTTTCTGAAAATGAAGGAAGGGAAAGCTATGGGAGCGGAGCTAACTGCTCTGTGTTACTGCGCCGTTGTAGTCCCGATATACATGAATGTGTTTCATTTTCAGCGTCACTGATATGTATATCTTGCAGTTCATTTCTTGATAATAAAATATTGGGAGCGCAAACTAACGGGACGCAAAAAAGGAGACAAACTTCGCATTTGCTCCTTGGTTGTTGCGTTGAACCACGATTGCTGAGCGTGTAGGCATATAGGCGTTTCGTTCTCTACGCTTAATTTGTGTCATTCTGTTTTGTCCAGAAATGACGTGAATATTGTCAGTGCTGAAGTATTTAGGCCATGCACAGATATTTATACTCATCTAGAGCTGAAAACTGACGCGCGTAGCATGCTCTCCTAGCGCGGGCGTGGTATACCAAAGAGAAGCTCGCAGATCCTGCGGCTAGAAATCAAATTCAGTTTAGATCGCGTTGAGTTACGCTGACATCAAAATGCATCGGCGGCCCACTGGCCACAAGCACCACAGCTCACAAAACGTACAGCGGTCACCTCGTGCCGCTGCAGAACTTACAAATTTTGTGCTCAATCCCAACCGCTGCTCGTTTCCGTCTCCTTCATTAAAACCGTGCGGGCGTGCGGTAATTTCTCTCGATACTGCATGGCGCCGGTTGTGTACACCTGAGGATATCAATCCTATGTTGCACTTGCTGGATAACGAATTTAGAATTGCAAGGTGCTTAAACCACTGCCCTTCTGTAAAATGTCATACTTTCTGAACACCTACACAATTAGCGCTGGTTCGAAAGTTCAAAACGAAATGGTCACCTACAATTTCGCCAGCAATAGTTGTGTCCAGACATTGTAAAGCACGTTTCATTATTAAACATGTCCGACGACAACACTCTCTGAGCCACACCAAGTCTGGTGTTTACACCATCCTTTTTCCCGGGTAGATTTTCATGGCTGTGGACGGTATTCAGACACCATTTCTGAACCAGCAGGGAAACTTGTTGTAGACAGCTTTAAATCTGGGCACGGCGAGTATTCGTCAGCTGGAATAAATTGTGCTACGTGGTAAATCGCAGCAGCTAAAAAGGTGTTTTGTTATGTATTTTCTGCATTAACAGCTGGCTAAAATCTTGTTTGATTGATATATGTGGTTTATTGGCGCAAGTGCCATTTATTAACCAAAGAGCGCTAGAACATAACATTTTATACAGACAATGGTTATGTTATGTGACTCTATAACGCTGTATTCTTCGTCCCTAAGCCGGGTAAAATCAGACATGTACTAAAAACATGAGAGTGATGTGAAATGTGCTCATATACAATGAATGACAAGTCAAGAAGAAAACAATGGAGTCATGCGGTATGAGCCCCAACGTCTGTTCGATGTCCTTGAGACCGCAAGGCAGGTGCTGTCATTAACTACCTCTGCAGCAGTTTCTGTTAAGAGGCCGTGTTATGGCTTGCCTGGGTAAATAATGTGAAAGCTGTGCACAACATTTAAAAATGAAAAATAGTGATACAATCGCGAACGGTGATGTCTTTCTCGCGCCTGGAAATGTAATTGTGCCTAGTTCGGTCAGCTTTTATAACAGCAAAGCGTTCCCACTGCGCGTAACACTATATATCGGCCATTTGGTACACAGTACCTTGCAAGGTACCATTGTGGCCTGTTTTGCTGACACTAAACCCTTTGTCCTGTCGCATCTTCGCACAGATGCACCATTGCCGCCAACTACTAATAATGACCATGCGACGACCACAGCTTCAACTGCCACCATACATCCTGATTTCGCTGTGGCGCAAAAGGTTAGCACTACGTCGAAAACACAGTGCTTTTTTTGACGTTCACTCTAAGCTTCCGGGGCGCACTTTTATTGCAGTGCACTGCATCAAAACCAGAGGCCATTCGAATGTACACCACCACCTATACGGTGCGTCATACGCAGAGCACAAGATCATCAATGACGTCACATAATTCGGCCATCGTCCATTGCTTGGTCTTCACCTGTTTTGCTGCAGCTCCGGAAAAAGCGCGGCTTGGTATGACTTTGTTACTATTATCGAGCACCCATTCAGATCACGCGAAAAGACGTATATTCGATGCCGTGAATCGGCAATGCTGTAGACACTTCATCGGGCTGAATATTTTGCAAGCGTCAATATCCGCTCAGGCTATAGACCTGTGATGAAAGCGGACAAGGACAAGACGGTCTTTGCAACACCCGATGACCTCTGAAAGTTCAGCGTAATTCTCTTAGGTTTACGCAACACTTCGACAACGTTGGCGAGATACAGTACTCCGCGGCCTTAAGTGGGGAACCTAATTATGTTGCCTGAATGACGTCGTTATTTTTTCTTCCACTTTACTTTAACATCTTGAGTGGCTGGACAAAGTTTTAACTTACATTTCTAATGTTGGGCTGCAACTCAATAAAACAAATGTTAGTTCACCGGAATGAGCCTCAGTGTACAAGCACCTTGTTCGCAAAGATGATGTTTGGCCATCTCCTGAGAAGGTAATTGCTGTGACACGCTTTCAATACGAAGCATTTTTCAGCGAACTTCAGCGATTTTGAGTGTACTTATCTATGTATCTTTCTACTACTTACGCTTGGGCGCTCTCGTGGTCACCCCCTTACCTTGGCATGGACCACAATTAGCATGGGAGGGTAGCATTGCTTGACGAATATGATGCGCTCGTCAAGACATGAATAATGTCAAAATCCCGTCGCGTCCGTCGTCAAAACTTCCCGCCAGACATTGGCACATACCCACTGGCGAGTATGCGCCGCTGGTTTGTGGGTATGTGCCACCGGAGATTTATACTTGGTACTCAAGAACGACAACACACATGAGCAGTTTTAACGCATGAGCGTTAAGAAATACCCGATATCGATAGCGTCGACGCGACGAATGCAAAGAATAAATATCAGGGTCTCAGCTGGAATCGAACCCAAGCATTTTGCGTGGCAATGCAGTATTTTACCACAGAGCTACGGCTGGTTTCGGAACTACTTTTCAAATAGACGCTGATCTTAGTGGTTGCAGTGCTGCCTACCCAATTTCATAAACATTACACATGTACTCCTTTGATACAGCCGTCACACCGGGTTAACGTCGATTGTGGTTAGTTGCCATGCACTGAAGTTGATATATGTTGCGGTGTCCAGGGCCAGCATCCTCGTGAGCATCAGCACTTCAAATCAGCTTCTGGTGTTGCTAATACGCATGTTGCAGTTGGCATCGTTGTCCAAGGGGAAACAACTGGTTAAAAAACATCTGCAACTCTTCGACATATGTCTGTGCGTGAAACATTTGTACATATATTTAGCCCCATTTCATGATGTGTTGCTCAATAAAGAAATTGGAACACCGTCACCTTCCCTCCGCATGCTTCACCGATTCGCAGCTACGTGGGATCTGCCGATTTTTTCTCGTCCTGAACATCAGAAGCAGTTATGAAGTTTTTTTTGGGCTGCACTATATTTTCGCCGGTTCATCCGCGACTTCGCCTCTATCACATTCCCACTGCGAAAGCTGCTGATATTGGGCACAGCCTTCACTTGTACAACCGATTACGACATCGTTTTTGACACCCTGAAAGCGGTGCTGACATCTGACTGCGTCATTTGCCACTTCGATAAATATGCTCCTACCTGCCTGCACATTGACGTTTCGGCTGTGGCATTGGTGCCGTTATTCTGCAGCGTAACACAACAGGCCGAGAGAGAGTCGTCGCTTAGGCAAGCCGGGCACTGACGAATGCTGAACCAAACTACTTAATTATAGAACAGGAGTGCTCGGCTGTACTTTGGGCCGTACAGCAATTCCGCCCACATCTTTATGGATGGGAATTTACCGTAATTACAAACCACCACGCTTTCTGCTGGTGGTCATTAGTAAAAAATTCGTCCGAAGGCCTCAGCCGCTGTGTTTTCCGGACGTAAAGGTGCACATTTGACGTTATATACAAATCTGGGAAAAACACCAAGATGATTTCGCCCAGTCGCACTGCTCTATCCCACTCATTGCGCGTCTAAAGATGAGGCTCAGTTTCCAGCTACGCTATAAAAACTAATGGTTGCGGCCACAGTGCCTTCGACTTATTAGTATACCCTCAGTCGGCCTCCTTTCAACAGCAAGATGCATACTGTCATCGCATTGTTCAACGACTCGGCAGAAAGTCTCCACCACTGACAGCCGGATTACACTAAGGCAATTCAAATTTGAAAACACCGTGCTGTATCAGTACCTTTACAATGAAGATGGATACTGGTGGGTTTTCGTCCTTCCGCGTTCGCTTCGTGCGCAAGTACTTGAAGCCTTTCACGACGACCCCTCTGCTGGCCACTTGGGATTCGATAAAACTTATACAACTGCATTGGAAGGTATAGCGCGAGAACTAAACGACGACACAGAGACAAGAAGGACACGAAGGACACGAAGGACAGAGCGTCCTTCGTGTCCTTCTTGTCTCTGTGTCGTCACTTTGTTCTCGCGCTATAACTATCGTCATGCTATACCAACTAGCCCAAGCTTCCACACTGCATAGGAAGCTTTTGACCCGGCCTCGCTACTTTGGTTGCCAAGTGCGTCTCTTCGTGCGCACTATCAACGACGCAAGTGGTCTACTTCACCTTCTGCTGGCTTTTTACAACCGATACAACATCTCGAAGAACCTTTTTTCATTTTTTAATAGACCTGATCCCGTAACGACGACAAGATATCGCTGGATCGTTACAGAGGTCGACGATCTCACGCGATACGCAGAGACTGCTCCTATGTGCTCTAGCTCCGCCTCAGACGTCACTGCCTTCTTCCTCAAAGACGCTCTCTTCCGTCATAGTGTGCCTGGCATCCTAGTTACTGATCACGGCAAGACTTTTCTGTCCAAAGTTATTGAAGTACCTGAAGCTTGTGGCACAGATAACAAGACAACAGTGTGAAATACATTACTCTTTTGTATTTGTATTGTCACGGGGTCATGACGTGGCCGAAGACAGGAGACTTCATGTTGGGATTTAACTGTTTATTTGGGTGAACCTGTGCCCGGTGAACGGAAAGTCTGATTTTAGTAGCAGTCTTGCACAGATAGCTGTGAACGGAGCATCGACTGTCGATCAACTGACAAGCGGCGAAGCACGTCGGCATTTATACGCTAGCCATCGAATGTTTTAGCGTTAATGCTAGCGGTGACGTAGGTTCCAGAATAAACTGTGTAGTTCACGGAGTGCGCGTGATCTAATCGAAATGATCTACTACAGTCTTGAAGCTTCTCGAAGACTGCAGGCGCAGTTTGCGCTGAGAATCATGTAGTGTATTGGGGCGATAACAAAACTTGCGAAAAGGAACGTGGCAGTGCCCCCCTCTGAAAAATACATCGTCCCGATGTTTTAACGGAAGAGGAAAGTACAACAATAATGCAAGAAAGTACACATAATAGGTTATAATACATCAATATTACATAAAAACACTGTTTCAGTTAAAGCGCACGAAATGGCTTGAGGCGCGCGACATGGACGACTTCAGGTCGCGATCGGTGTCGTTGAGAGTTCATAATACCGTTGGGTACAACCTCGTAATCGAGTGGGCCGAGACGTCAAACCACCTTGTATGGTCCGAAGTACTGTCGCGGTAGCTTTCTTACATTTTAACCTGTGTCTAAACCAGGCTGTCTTTCCCTGCAGAATGAAAGCTGCACGTGTGACGGTGTTATTTAAAACGGGTAATAAAAATGACATGGGTAACTATCACGCTATATCTATTCTTCCAGTATTTTCAAAAGTACTTGAAAAATAATTTTGAATCGATTTACTGAATTTGAAGAAAAACATAACTTTATAACACCGTTCCAATTTGGTTTCCGCAAAGGTCTTAGCACTGAACTGGCGTTGTTGGCTCAAAAAGACTTAATATTAACAGCACTTAACGAAAGTAAATTAGTCCTAGAAATTTTTGTTGACTTCACTAAAGCATTCGATATTATAAATCATACCCTTTTATTAGAGAAACTGTTACGCTATGGCTAGTGCGGTAAGGTGGCAGAACTGATAAAATCCTATCTACAACATCGTATTCAGCGAGTCGACATAAACCAGGACCTCTCTAGTCCCCTTGCCGTGCCTTCAGGTGTGTCACAAGGCAGTATCTTAGGCCCATTTCTTTTTAATCTCTATATTAATGATATTGTTGCCATGAATCTTCAGGCAAAATTTATAATTTACGCTGATGATACTAGTATTTTTTAATAGGGAATTCGGCTGATGAATTAATAGATGAAGCCAACTTAACCTTACAAAAGTTAGACGAATGAGCATCTCAAAACAGTTTCAAATTAAATACAAATAAAACAAAAGCCATGTTATTTCACAGTAAAAAATGAAAAAAATATAGGTAATAAAGCTTTAACAATAAACTCCTCACCTAACACCCTCGTATCCAGTTTTAAAACATTAGGCATCGTCTTTCAGGAAACATTATGCTGGGATGCACATGTCGATCGCCTAGTAACAAAGTTCTCTCAAGTGACTAGTATTGTTTACCGCAATTGTCATATACTGTCACAGAACATTATGATGCTAATTTTCAACAATTTGTTTCGATCCAGACTGAACTATTGTCATTTAGTTTGGGGCACCACAACACAAGGAAATCTACACAGAATACACGTCCTACAAAAAAGTTCTTACGCACAATTGAAAATGTCCCAAGACATTTGCACACATGTGAGTATTTCTTACAATATAGAATACTTCCAGTCACAACACTATATGATTACCATTTTTGTAAGGCGTATAGACAAAAGTTAAAAACCAGAGCAGACTTCGTTAAGCGCCTTTCCAGGTTACAAAAAACACCCCTGTATATGCAACACGTAAAAAGGAGTACTGGAAAATACCGACAGTGCGAACAATATATGGAAAACAAACAATCGGAAACAACTTACCAAGATTAATAAACAGATTGATTTGCGAAGGACTACAATTAGAGAACATGTCTTTTAAAGCCATACACAGATATTCTGAACTCAAGACAAATAATTCTTGAAAAGCATTCTTCTGATGCCTCTCATTTCTAAATCTCGTGCACACGAATAATTAAGGTCACGTATGAAGAACGTTATGGTAATGCGGTATTTTTCTTCTTCTTTTTCTTTTTTCTTTTTCTTTGTCTGGGCAGAGGATTGCAATTTTGTAAACTTAGACACTATTGTTTTTTTCTATATATGTCCTGTATTATATAATGTTGATTTATGTTGGTTTCTTGTTATTGCATCATTGCTGTTAAGGCAGCGGCGACGGCGAGGCAAGCACGTTGGATAACCTCTGCTGTGTTTTACAGGCGCTGACTTCGAAAACTTCCTGTGGTGCCTTGACCCAAGGCTGTGCCTAAAATCGCCTGGACTGAACTTCAATTTTCCCGCGCCCATTCTACCTGTCTGCTTGGAAGAAACTGCGTCGTTCTACGGCGCAGATCATCGGCGCAGATCATCAGCAAACAGCAGCGGCACCACGACAGAAAGAGACTTTGCGCAGGGGCGTGATTTTGGCAGGGCACTTTGGCAGCGGCGACGGCGAGGCAAGCACGTTGGATAACCTCTGCTGTGTTTTACAGGTTGGTTAAACTTCTCGTTCTTGTTCGTTTACGACTTTTCATTCGCTGTCGCTGCTGCCAAGCGATTTGTTTTGAGGACGAATGATTTTGGGGCCCAAACATGACAAAGTGTTGCGGTTGCAGAGCTGAAATTGAAAATGCCGCGAGTGCTATTGTTTGCAGTGAGTGCGAATTCTGTTTTCATGCTTCGGTATGCTCAGGCATGAGTGAACAGGAGTATGCTGAAAAGAAAAAGTCGTTTAAGAAAAGAGCATGGAAGTGTGAGGCCTGCAGGCCGGGGGCATCCAAGAGTACCACACGGCCCGCTGATCAAATAGGAGATGCTCAGCTTAAGATTACGATCATGGACATAGACAAGAAATTAACTTCTCTCCTCACTTTGAATGAAAAGGTAGAGGGAATAGACAGGTCAATTCAGTTGCTGTCGGATCACTTTGATAAAATTCAAGAACGCTTGAGTGGGCATGACAGGGAAATAAAAAACATAAAATGCAAGATCGACAAACTTGAGAAGGAGGATCCAGCTAAGGGTCTCGCCCAGCTTCAGATTGATTTTGATGACCTCGAGTGGCGCAGCCGACGTCTAAATGTGGAGATACATGGAATTCCTGAGACTGCAGGTGAAAATCTTTTAAACAAGGTAAATGATCTTGCGAAAACCTTGAGTTTGACGGAACTTGCTCCGGCGGATATTTCCGCTATTCACAGGATGGCATCGAGGCCAGGTAGAGAGCGTGGAGTGATCCTTCGCTTTGTCCACCAGGACCTTCGAAATATGTGGTTAGAAAAAAGAAAATCCTTGAGGCAGGAACAAGAAAATGTCTACATAACTGAGAATATGACCAAGCGTTCCCGGGCTCTTTTATTAGCAGCTAAAACCTGGGCTAGGAGAGTTGGCTATGACTTTGCATGGCATTCCAATGGGAAGGTCTTGGTGCGTAGGAAGAGTGGAGAACGTGCGCAGGTCATCAGGTGTGAAGATGACTTGTCAGCGTTGAGCAATTGATGTTAGTTTTTTGTGCTGTTTCTTGGTATCTCTTTTTTTTGTTTGTTTTTACTGCTCTGTAAAATGGATGACCTCGGATATATCGCCCTTCGTGAGTTAGCGAAGCGGTTTGGAAACGTACAAAGAGGTTTTCTCCGATGCTTCCATTTAAATGTACAATCATTGGGAAACAAAGTAAATGAACTCGAGTGTCTGTTTAATCAAATGAAAGGTTGTTTTGATGTTGTTATGCTAACGGAAACCTGGAAATCGGATATTTCAGAAGAATTTGAACTACCTCATATGAAAACGTTCTCTGTTTTTCGGCCAAGTCGTCGAGGAGGTGGTGTCACTATGCTACTTGAAAATTCTTTACCAGCCGTATTGCTCGAAAAGTTTACTTCAGTTACTGCTCATTACGAAATGTTATGTGTTCAGTTTCAAGATGTCATAGTTGCTGTGTGTTACCGGCCACCTGATGGTGATTTGTCTGATTTTTTTGCATTTTTAGACGTTTTCTTAACATTTGTAAATCAACATCAATACACTGTTATATTGGGTGGTGATTTCAATATTGACATGGGGCATGAAAGCACGAGAAAGTGTGACTTTGAAACTATTATTGCATGCAACGGTTGCGAAAACATTATAAATAGATCCACTAGAATTAGTCTGTCTTCGGAGACCACCATAGACTTATTTATCACAAACTGTGATCTGTCGTGTGTTACCTGTGCTGTCCTTACGTATCCTATTAGTGATCACATGGCGATATGTTGTTCTGTAAAAACAGCTGTACCTACGTTAATTCAGAATGACATTCCTTATAGTTATCAGCATGTCTCGCCAGCTGCTTTAGATGCTTTCCGTTTAGAGATTGGCACTTTGCATTCGGACAATGTTTTTTACTCAAATGATGCAAACTCAGCCTATGACGCTTTTTTAGAATCGTTTATTTGTATATACAAAAAACACTTTCCTTATAAACAGCGGAAAAAACGTAAAGGTTGTCGGAAACCTTGGATGACACGTGAACTCTTACGTAAAATAGACAGGAAAAACAGATTATTCCGGAAATTCATACGTACGCGCGACGAGGCGGACCTAATTGCTTTCAAGCAGTTCCGAAATGCCTTAAGTAAAGAAATGAAGAAATCAAAGGAGCTGTATCATATACAAGCATTTACTGTGTGTTCAAAACGAGCAGATGTTTTATGGAATAGAATAAACTCTTTGATGGGCCGAAATTCGAAAACAGAAGAAATTAAGGAGGTACTCCATGACGGAAACTTGGTCAGTGGAGAGGCTATGGTCAATGTTTTTAATGATTACTTCGTTTACAGAGACTTTAGCGACAGATCAACCGCTACTTGCCGAACTCTGGGTCCAGAAATTGCAAACACGTTTTTCTTAGCAGGTACTATCGAACCAGAAGTCCGCACAGTATTTCTCGGCTTAAAAAACAGTCGCAGCTGCGACGCTGATGGCATACAAATAAAACCAGTGAAATATGTTATCGATCAGATCAGTCCAGCACTAACACACATATTCAATCTCTGTATTTCGACAGGGGTTTTTCCTTCGAAAATGCAAACGGCACGCGTAATAGCTCTCTACAAAAAGGGGAACAAGCATAACGTTGCAAATTATCGACCGATATCTATTCTCCCCGTATTTTCTAAAGGTTTCGAAAAAATTATTTTTAGTCGCTTATCCTGTTTTTGCACCAAATATGTCCTAACAAAATCACAATATGGCTTCCAAAAACATAAGTCTACAGAACTCGCCCTACTGGATCAAAAAGAATATATTCTACAACAATTTGAACAAAAAAATAAAGTGGTCGGAATTTTTGTGGATTTCACACAAGCATTTGACTACATTCACCACGGCATTTTATTTGAAAAATTAAACCATTATGGCATTCGCGGGCTCCCACTCATGTTACTTAAAAGCTATCTGGCGCATAGATGTCAATTTGTTTCGATAAATGATTTAGTATCAGATAAGAAAAATATAATTTCAGGGGTACCACAAGGGAGCATTCTTGGCCCTTTATTATTCACTTTATATATTAATGACATAGTCCATATCTCCCCAGAAGTTAAGTTTATTATCTATGCAGATGACACGAGTATATTTGTCACCTCATCATCAGATGTTATTCTTTCTAATAAAGCTAATGACGTCTTACAGAAGTTAGACAACTGGACAAGTAACAATAGGTTAAAAATAAATGCAACTAAAACAAAAGCGGTAGTTTTTCATTCGAAAGGTCAACAAGTGACTTTGAAGAATAATATTGTATTTAGAGGCTCAGATATAGAAATAGTGAAGTCAGTGAAAGTACTTGGGGTACATTTCTCCAGTTCTTTGCAATGGGATGACCACGTAAATAATATTCAAATAAAATTAGGCCGGATAACTGGAATACTCAGCCGTATCCGGTACCTCATCCCCAATTCGGTGAAGTTATTGATATACAAATCGCTGTTTAGTTCTTATCTTAACTATTGCTATTTGGTTTGGGGAACAACTACAGAAACAAACTTAACAAAATTACTGAGAATACAGAAGAAAATACTGAGGCTGATAGACAACGCTACAGCTCTAGCACCTAGTGACCCACTGTTTAAAAAATATAAGATAATCAAAGTGAATGACCTATATCAATACAGACTACTACGAGAGTACTGCCTTAGCTGCAAACGCGCAAACTTTTTGTTTACGGAAATGGCGAATCTTTGCTTAAAGGAAAAGGCGTATGTAACAAGAAATAGAGAAATGTGGAACGTTCCGTACTTTCGCACTAATTATGGTTTTCAGATGCTTCGATGTACTCTACCGCGAATTCTGAATACTTATATTAGCAAAGGTATAGATGTGTCTCATTTAAGTGTCGCAGAATTAGCGGCTCTTTTTGTTCTATAAACTATGTAGCAAACTATGTTATATGTTCTATAAACTATGTATTTATTCAGGTGCAGAAGATTGCTGCAAGTTTCTTTGTTGTGTAAGCTATGTATCAACTACGTTTTCAGGTTTCCTTCCTTTGTGGCATGATCTTTACGTAAAACAATGTGAAAGTGTATGATATTGTGATGTCCTTCATCTGCTGCCATTGTTCACAAAGGGGGCGGAGGATCCCTCAAGCCGTCATTACGGCTTTTCCCTCCGCCTCCTGTTACACTGTACTGTGACGAAGCAAATAAAGCAATCAATCAAGTGCCAATGAGGGGGTCAGCGGCCTTGTCAAGCTGTCCAAACGACAGCTTTTTCCGCCGGCCCCGTCGTATCATTCATTTTATTGATGCGAAATTGTCAAGCTTTTCACTGAGCCCACGTCGGTGTATCAGCGTCCACACCCCAACACGTTCGCCGGGCTGGTATTCCACGAAGCGTCGTCGAAGATTGTAACGGCGGCTGTTGGTCGTCTGTTGGTTCTTGATACGGAGGCGCGCGAGTTGTCGGGCTTCTTCGGCGCGCTGAAGGTACTCACACACATCGAGGTTTTCTTCATCGGTGACGTTGGGTAACATGGCATCGAGCATCGTTGCCGGGCTCCTTCCGTGGACCAATTTGTATGGAGATATCTGCGTCGTCTCCTGCACTGCCGTGTTGTATGCGAAGGTCACGTACGGAAAAATGACGTCCCACGTCTCGTGTTCAACATCGACGTACATTGCCAGCATGTCGGCGATGGTCTTTTTTAGCCGCTCGGTGAGGCCGTTGGTCTGTGGGTGGTACGCTGTCGTCCGGCGCTGGTTTGTCTGGCTCTAGGCCAAGACCACTTGAGTTAGGTCAGCAGTTCCTCTGTCGGTGATGAGGACCTCTGGGGCACCATGACGTAGGACGATATTTTCGTCCAAAAACTTGGCTACTTCGGATGCACTGCCTTTGGGCAAGGCTTTTGTCTCGGCGTAGCGGGTGAGGTAGTCGGTAGCTACTACGATCCAGCTACCACGATCCAGCTACCCGGTAGTCGGTAGTTACCACGAATACCTTCGAGGTATTCTATTAGGGCCCTAAGCTCCGGGTCGGCCCACTGTCGCTCAGCAAATTCGCCGGCAGTTATCATTCCCAAGAAGTAGTCGTCATCCGAGTCGTCGGGCGGTGGTTGGTCGACAGGCGCACGAGAGAGACAGTCGGCGTCGGAGCGTTTCTTGCCGGACTTGTAAACGACGGTGATGCGGTATTCTTGAAGTCTCAGGCTCCATCGTGCGAGGCGACCTGAAGGGTCCTTCAAGGTAGCTAGCCAACACTAGGCGTGGTGGTCGCTCACAACTTTGAAGTGCCTGCCATAAATGTAAGGGCGAAATTTCGACACTGCCCAGATGATGGCGGGGCACTCCATTTTTGTTGTGGAATAATTAGCTTCTGCTTTGGATAGACATCGGCTGGCGTAACTAATAACCTGTTCGAGTCCGTCAGTCCTCTGCACAAGAACGGCGCAGAGACTTACGCTGCTTGCGTCAGTGTGTATTTCTGTCTCGGCGAATTCGTCGAAATGAGCAAGTAACGGAGGCGTCTGGAGGCGATGTCTTCACTCTTGGAAAGCGTGTTCCTGCAGTGTTTCCCACTTGAACTCCACGCCGGTCCTGGTAAGGTTAGTGAGTGGATCGGCAATGCGGGCGAGGAAAATAGGACGACGTTCTCCAAGTATACAAGGGAAGTCTGCCACTTCAATCCTGCCAGTACTGTATTCATGACGCATTGAAAAGTGGCAGGCGCTGAGCGAAGACCGAAGGACATCACTTTAAACTCGAAGAGGCCGTCCGGTGTTAGAAACGCCGTCTTCTCTCAGTCTCTTTCGTCGAATTCGATTTGCCAATAGCCAGTCTTGAGGTCCATCGACGAAAAGTACTTGGCGTTATGGAGCCGATCCAGTGCGTCGTCTATTCTTGGAAGAGGATACACGTCTTCTTTTGTGATTTTGTTCAGGTGGCGTTAGTCGACGCAGAAACGTAGGGCTCTATCCTTTTAGGGCCGAAGCTTTTTATAGCGGCACCCGTTCGTCCCTCGTAGTTATTGTAGTGTGTAACAAGTATAACATTTTGACCTCCAAGATGGTGCCGGTGAGAGATTTCTTCTGTCCGTTGTTGAACAATAAAAGATATTGCTCAATGTACATGCCAATGGCTGCTAAGGGGATTGAGAGACAGGAACATTCGGCTTTTAGTTAACGCGCACGCTGCGATCCCCTTTAGCAGCCATCGGCATGTACATTGAGCACTATCTGATATGAAAGGGTTGCTACGTTATACCCGCTGGGGGTAAGCTCCTTAGTTTTAGAAAGGTTTAGCGAGCGTTGGGCCACAGTGCCATGAATACAATGAACTAGTATATATTATGAAATCGAGGTGGTGAAAGGTGGGAAGTAGATACGAAGTGCAAGCCGTAAGAAAGTAAAAGCCGAATTCTCCTGTCTCTCATTTCCCATTAGCAGCCATTGACATGTACATTGAGCACTATCTGACTGGAAAAGGTTGCTACGTTAGACTCGCTGGGCGTAACCTCTTTGGTTTTAGAAAGGTTTAGCGAGCGTTGGGCCGCAGTGCCATGAATACAGTGAACTAGTATATACCATGAACTAGAAATGGTTAAAGGTGGGACGTAGACCCGAAGCGCAAGCCGTAAGAAAGTGTGCGTGTGCCACCTCTCGTTTAGTCCTTGGAATGTCCACTGGATGGCGGTGCTTTTATATAGGGAATATATGATGAAACGATGCGAGATGCTGGTACTTGAAGAGTTGAATAGATGGACGAATTGACACACAGACAGATGCATGGATGGACGCATGAACGGACGCAGGGGCGGATGCATGGACAAAAGCAGGGACGGACGCACGAACAGACACCCGCACGGACGGGTGGATGGACGCATGAATGGTCACACAGACGGACGCATGGATGGACGGAAGCAAGAACGAATGGACGGACGAATGCTTCGCCTCACTCTCCATCATTCACTCCGTGGATATGCTGCCATTTTTTTCTTCACTAACACCACGTGGGACTCCCAAGGTTTCTTGGACGGCTGGATGATGTCATCGCATAGCATTTCATCAACTTGTCTTTTTACGGCCTCCTGTTCTCGCGTTGACACCCTGTACGGACCCTGACGGAGTGGTCTGGCATTTTCCTCGGTTATGATGCGATGTTTCGTGATTGGCGTCTGCCGAATTTTGGACGACGATGAGAAGCAATCTTCGTGTTGCAGGAGCAAGGTCTTGAGCTGCTCTTGCTTATAGTTCGGAAGGCTGGGATTGATGTCAAAAATTGACGGAGGGGCTTGGTGTCTCTGAGCAGGTTCCGCTGAATCGGCGAGGGCGAAAGCACTGGTGGCTTCCACGATTTCTTCGATGTATGCGACCGCCGTTCCTTTGTTCCCGTGTTTGTACTCATTGCTGAAATTTGTGAGCATAACCGTTGCTTTGCCTTCCCGCAGCTCTGAAATTCCTCTTGCGACGCAAATATCGCGGGCTACCAACAGATGCTGACTGCCTTCAACGACACCTTCCAAGTCAGGTGATCTCAGAGTGCCAACTGAAATAATGACGCTGGAGCGAGGTGGAAAGGTGACTTGTTCTTCTAGTACATTCAAAGCGTGCTTCCCAGACGGCGGTGGTAGTGCTTCATCTGTAGATAACATTGACTTTGTCCTCAGGTTTATGACTGTGCCATGGAGGCATTAGAAGTCAATGGCAAGGATGACATCTCTCGAGCAATGCTGTAGGACTACGAAGTCTGCAGGATAAATGCGGCCGTTAATGGTGACTATGGCATGCGGATTTCGGGGCCTTCCCAAGCTGTCCTAGCTTCCTTCAACTTCGCGGTGAACGACCCACTGATGACGGAATAGTCGGTTCCAGTATGGACGAGAGTGGCCACACCGTGGCTGTCGACAAGAACGTCGATGTCGCTAGTTCGCCGTCTCGCGTTGCAGTTAGGCCGTGGCGTCGGGTCACGACTGCGTCGGCTTGTTGCGCTGTTTCTATGTTGCGTCGCCAGGCCAGCTTTGGTAAGTGAGGTTTCACCGTCAGGGCTTTGCCTGGTTGGCGTGGTGTTCGGAAAACTCCGTCACGTCATCGTCGTCATCGGAGGATCTTCGGTAGTTCGTCGCACAGCAACCACACCTCCATCGGTTGCTGCCCTTAGTTTTCCGGACATGGGCTAGAAGACCAGCCTCGCGTTGGGCCGGAGTACTGCCGCTGGTGTGGTGACACGTGGCGGCTGGGGGACGGGGAACGCGAAGAACTGCATGGTGCCCATTGAGTTCCTGTCAGGTAGTCGGCGATGTCACGTGGCCGTTCCCCTGGCTGCGGACGTGGTGCATTGACGGCGAAGCCACGCAGTCCCATCTGTCGGTACTGGCAACGACGGTATGTGTGCCCGGCCTCGCCGCAGTGGTAGCAGAGCGGGCGGTTGTCAGGTGAACGCCAAACGTCCGTTTTCCTCGGTGCACTGCGCTGGCCCTCTGGCGAACGGTAGGACGTAGGTGGGGGTGGTGGCGGCGTCTGGCGACGGAAGTGCGATGGGGCGGCGTTTCCGCGTGGACGGGCAGGAGGGCTGTGGCGAACTGCAGCGGCGTAGCTCATAGCTTCCGGCTCGGGCAGCGGTGCTTGGGGAATTCGAAGCGATTGTCGAACCTCATCTCTCACAATGTCGGCGATCAAATCCACTTGAGGCTGCACCGAAGGCCACAGCTTGCGCAGCTCTTCCCGCACGATCGCTCGGATCGTTTCACACAGGTCTTCGGAGTCACTGGCTTGAGCAGCAGCGCACTCTGGAGTCAGATGATGATTATACTGTCTGGTGCGCATGTCCAGGGTCTTTTCTATAGTGGTCGCCTCGGATACAAATTCTTGGACGGTGTTCGGTGGATTCCTCATTAGTCCCACGATGAGCTCCTGTTTGACCCCTCGCAGGAGGAAACGAACTTTCTTCTCCTCAGACATGTCTGGGTCAGCGTGACAGAATAGGCAAGTCATCTCTTCCGTGAAAATGGCAAACTTTTCATTTGGTAGCTGAATCCGGGTCTCTAGTAAAGCAGCGGCTCTCTATTTGCGAGCAAGGCTCGCGAACGTTTGCAGGAATGCGCCGCAGAAGACATCCCGCGTTCGGAGCGTGGGCTCCAGATTCTCGAGCCAGGTCCTTGCGGTGTCTTCCAGGTAGAAGTACACACGACGGATCATTTCTTCATTGTCCCTGTGGTTGAGGGCGGCCACACGGTCGTATGTTTCTTGCCAGGTCTCCGGGTCTTCGAACGATGAACCACGGAAAGTTGGTGGTTCCCTTGGTTGATGCATGACGATCGTGGCCTGGGACGCTGCGGTTGTCATTGTCGCTGCAGTCGAGGTCATGGCCTTGGTCTTCCGCGCCTTGTCTTGTAGAAGCCCATACTCCGGTGGTAGACCTTGCTGTCGGCGGCTTGTTCGTTGCTCCTGGTTGGCGTAAGTGTCTTCTCCGCGACGTGGGCTGGGTTCACGGCTTGACAGGGCCGTCTAGTACACGAACGAAGCAGCACATCCACCAGATGTCACGGGGTCGTGACGTGGCCGAAGACAGGAGACTTCATGTTGGGATTTAACTGTTTATTTGAACGAACCTGTGCCCGTTAAACGGAAAGTCCGATCACAGTAGCAGTTTTGCACAGATAGCTGTGAGCGGAGCGTTGGCCGTCGATCAACTGACAAGCCGCGAAGCACGTCGGCATTTATACACTAGCCATCGAATGTTCTAGCGTTATTGCTAGCGGTGACATAGGTTCCAGAATAATCTGTGTAGTTCGCGGAGTGCGCGTGATCTTATCGAAATGATCTACTACAGTCCTGAAGCTTCTCGAAGACTGCAGGCGCAGTTTGCGCTGAGAATCATGTAGTGTATTGGGGCGATAACAAAACTTGCGAAAAAGAACGAGGCAGTATCTTAAATATTATTTCCCCCTACACTAATGTCCTAAACCGGCGCTGTAGGTATTGTAAATAAATAAGTAAACAGCAGCACACCAACCTGAAATCAATGGCATGACTAAGTGACTCCATCACACGCTAACTGAAATGTCATTCATCTGGGACACCATCTTGCCATTTGTGACGTTTGCGCGCAATTATTGAAGAGATATCTCCGCGTTCTCAGGCTAACAAATGTGTCCTACAAAGATCGATACTTAGTCCTGTATTTTTGATTGTTTATATCAATAACTTATGTAATAATCTGGATTCTTCTAAATTATTATATATGCTGACGACAACAATATTTTTTTTTGTTGGTCACTCAACCTTTCAGCTGGAAAGTACTTTGAAGACATCTAAATAAGTTTTCTTGGTGGCCTAAACTAATAACATTGCTGCTAAATGCTGGTAAGATGTATTTGTGTTGTTTGCGCCTATAAATAAGCCATGAAACGTAAGTCTTAGTGCCTTACTTTGATAGACTTTGGGACAATTGAAGATACAAAAGTTCATGGGTGTATGGTTCCAGAAAGACCTTTCTTAGAATGAACACAATAACGATAACACAAAGTCTGTAAATTAGCAGCAAATCTAAGTAAAAGCGTTCAATGCATGTACAAACTATGTCCTTTTTTACATCTTTTGCTCAAAAAAGGGGTTTATTATACTCAATTTTTCCCAGGCAAAGTTATTGTGTCTTGTTTTGGGAGACAACGATACCACAAAACAATCAGCCATTACTTACGTTACAGAAAAGGGTACTGCGACAATTCGAAAAATACTGTGGCCACAAACAAGATCTTCGCACATGCCAATTATTTTGCAAATATTAAATATCACAAGCAAACCAAGTATATCGTTGTAAGTAACTTTTGTACATTGAAAGTAATAAACTATTGACGATTTTTCGCTGTTAACTTGTTGATTTAAATTAGACGGCGCCTCAACACCGTGGCCGTCTCTTCCTTCTGCCGTGGCTTTCTGCAGCGCTGCTCAAAATCCGCGTCGTGGCATATGCTCACTGTCCCCATAGGATCTGCGTGAAACAGAAAATATAGGGATGCCGAGCGAAGCAGATAGAAGCGCCAATGAGTAAAAGCGAAGCAGACGGAAGCACCGAAAAAGTGAACACGGTTGCACCTAGGGGTGTGTGTTTCCTACCGCCTCGATCTTATCTAGTCGTCGCCCTGCGCTGCGTCCCACGTAAGTTCTCAACGCACGCATTTATTTGTTTTATATTGTCGTGACGTGAAGACAGAGGTCCTACTTGAAGAAGCTGAGAAAGCAGCAGCGGGTTGGTCATTTTATTTACCGCGTGCCAGAGAGTTCCTAGTCTTTCTCGTTGTTGTGTTCTGCATAAAAGCGTGCAGATGCGCGTATGCACTGTCGCCTTCGTCTTTCTCGCAGGACGCACGTGACATTTGCCTCCCTCCAGAAGTGGCCTCGTCCTGATGCGCAGCCGAGGTGCTATACCTATAAAAATGCACATATGCACCGGCACCCACAGGACAAACGAGAGCTAGATGGAGAAGTAGGGTTTCATCCGGACGACATGCACGATCTCGGGTGAGCTGCTTCGGCGACTAGAACTGCAATCACCGTCGGGAATAACTTCGTAGTCTAGGTCGTTAAATCGTCGGGTGACTCGATATGGACCGATGTATCGTCGTAATGGCTTCTATGAAAGTCCGCGTCGACGTTGCGGGATCCAGACCCATACCTTGTCGCCTGGTGTGTAGGTTACCAATTTATGTCGTAGGTCGTACCGTTTTGCATCTTTGTATTGCTGGTGACAAATACGCACGCGTGCTAGCTATCGGGCTTCTTCGGCGCGCTGACCAAATTCTTCGGCGTCAGCATGAGTGTCGTCACACTCGTGTGGCAGCATAGCGTCCAACGTTGTAGTGGCTTCGCGCCCATGTAACAAACTGAACAGCGTCATTCCGGTAGTTTCCTGCCGGGCGGTATTTAGGCGAAGGTCACTTAAGGCAAGATTTCATCCCAGTTCTTGTGTTCTGTGTCGACATACATGCAGAGCATATCTTCGATGGTCTTATTAAGCCGCTCTGTTAGTTCGTTCGTTTGTGGATGGTGCGTTGTTCTCCGGTGAGCTGTATCGAGGAGCCTGAGAACCGACTTCAAAAGTTCTGCCATTGACGCAGTTCCTCTATCCGTGATGAGAACTGTTGAAGCACAGTGCCGAAGGACGACGTTTTCTATGAAAAAATGAGCCACTTCTGCAGCTGTGGCCCTCGGCATGGCTTTAGTTTCTGCGTAGCGAGACAAGTAATCGGTGGCGACAATGATCCATCTGTTCCCTATGGCAGAAGTTGGGAACGGGCCTAGGAAAATCATTCTGATTTGGGCGAACAACTTTGTTGGTACTTCGACGGAATGTAATAAGCCTGCCGGCCTGCCGGGTGGTGCTTTGTGTCTTTGACAGTCGGCACAGGTTTGGACGCGATCTTTTGCAGCAGCAGATAGGTTCGGCCAGTAGTAACTGTTTTGCAGACGGGACAATGTTCGAGTGTAGCCGCGATGACCAGAGGTGACTTCTTCATGTCAGGTTTCCAGAATTTCTTTTCGCAGTGATGCAGGGACGACCAGCAAGTATGGGCTGCCAGTGATAAAAAGTTTTTCTTGTATAGGACGTCATTCCTTAAACAAAAAGATGGCAGTCCTCTCGCGAAAAATCGTGGCACTTCTTCACGTCGTCCTTCTAAGAAGTCGATAAGCGAAAGCAGGGCAGGGTCACTACTCTGCTCTTGTGAAATAGCGGCCGCTTTGATGACCTCCAAGAATGGGGTCTCCATAGACTCGTAATTATTAACGGCAGGCTCGACGGGAGACCGCGAGAGACAGTCTGCGTCGGTGTGCTTCTTCCCTCATTTGTAAAATATGGTCATATCAAACACTAGAAGCCGAAGGCTTCAGCGTGCTAAACGGCCGGATGGTTCTTTCAAGTTAGTGAGCCAGCAAAGCGAGCGGGGATCGCTGACGACCTTGAATGAGCGGCCGTACAGATACGGTCGAAATTCGAGAACCACCCAGACCATGGTGAGGCATTTTTTCTCGGTAGTCGAGTGGTTCTCTTCCGTGCGAGAGAGAGCTCTGCTAGCACAGGCTATTACTTTCTTGGAGTTATCTTGCCATTGTATACATACGGCGCCCAGGCCTGCATTGTTTGGTGTGAAGTGCTGTTGGCGCTTCCAGGTCAAAGTGCGCAAGAACTGGAGGTGTTTGGAGGTGTTGGCGTAATTCGTTGAATGCAGTTTGTTCCTTTTCGTCCCAAAGAAAGGGGACATCCTCTCGCGTGAGCCGCGTGAAAGGCGCCGCAATAGACGAAAAGTTGGCGATGAATCGTCGGTAATAAGCGCAAATGCCAAGAAGCGTCTCAGTGCTTTTCTGTCATGCGGTGCGGGAAACTTTGCGACATCGTCGGTTTTGCTCGGGTCAAGTTGAACACCTTCGTGGCTGACCACGTGGCCTAAGAAGCGAAGTTCGCTAAAACCAAAATGGCACTTCCCTGGTTTTAAAGTCAGGCCAGCCGAGCTTGTAGAACTGCGAAGAATCGACTTAGGTGTTCCTCGAATGTAGTTGACAAGACAATAACGTGGTCTAGATAAACCAAGCATGTCTGCCACTTCAGTCCTGATAACACAGTGTCCATTAAACGCTGAAAAGTGGCTGGTGTGGAGCATAACCCGAATGGAAGGACTTCAAATTCATAAAGACCGTCGGGCGTCACGAAGGCAGTTTTCTCACGGTCTATCTCACTGACCTCTATTTCCCAATAGCCACATCGCAGGTACATCAATGAGAAACAGCGTGCATGCCGCAGCCGATCAAGAAAGTCATTTATGCGTGGCAGTGGGATGATGTCCGTCTTCGTGACTTGGTTTAACTTGAGGTAATATATACAGAAACGTGAGCTGCCGTCTTTCTCTTTAACCAATACCATGGAGGATGCCCAGGGACTTTTGAAAGGCTGTATTACGTCATCTTGGAGCATCTTCTGAACTTGCTTTTGGATCTCTTCGCGTTCTTTCGGAGCCACATGGTAGGGGTCTTGTCGGATCGGTCTCGTATTTTCTTCAACGATGATTTGGTGCCGGGTCAGTGGTCTTTGCTTGACTTTTGACGTGCACGAAAAACAATTTTAGGGCTGGTGTATCAGCTCTAGTAGGCGCTGTTTATCCGAGGGTGACAGGGTAGAACAAAGGTTGACAGACAATGGTGTCGAGGCTGGGGCAGTCGCGTCGTCCGGCTGCAAGGCGAAGCAATCTCTGGCTTGGACCACATCATCGTACTAGGGAAGTGCGGTGCCCTTCCGGATGTGACGGCGCTCGTTGCTGAAGTTGGTGAGGAGCAGTGCTGCCCACCCATCAGTTAGTGCCAGAACGACTCTCGCTATTGAAACACCTTGTGTAAGCAATAACGTGTCTATTCACTCCGCTATCCCCTCGTTATGGCATGACCGTTCACATAGTACCGACTCAAGCCAGCAAGATCTTGGCAGGAGCATCACATCATCGCCTACACACAAAGGTTGCAATTGTTCTTCAGTGGTGGCGTCGATGTAAGGACGGGCGGAAAAGGTAACAATATGTCATGGAATGTTGTTGACAGCATCTTACTTTCGCCGAAAATTCATACCCGAAATCAGCTCTTTACAACACTCCGGTAAAATGACAAAAGTGGCGACGAAGCTTGAATCACAAATTACGAGCCGAGCGGTGCATTTACGGGTTGGCGTCATTAGTTGTCCACCAGCACTCCTTAAGCTCGGCCCACTCCACGGCATCTTGACCTTCTTAAGGTGGTCGGCGAGGTCTTGTCGCTCAATAGAGAAGTCAGCACCATTGTCGACCAGTGCTGTTACGTAGTGTCCGTCTATAATAACGCTAAGGTCGGCACGTACAAATTTATCGGCATTAGTACTAGTGATTGTCGTCATCTTCGTCATCACCATAGTCATGTCGTCTTTGTGTAAAGGCAAGGGGGTCTCTTTGGTGTCTCGGCGATTGGCAACCTTGCCCCCGGAGGTCGCAGCAGTTAGATTTCCTGGCACGGGCCTGGGGAGCGCTTTCCAACGGTGTCAGCGTAACCTTGGCGATTCGGGGAAGTGTGACCTCGTGCAGGTGAGGGAGACCACCAGCGACGACTTGGTGAAGACGCTTGGTTGGTCAGCAGGTGATCAGCACCATGGTCATGAGGGTCTTCAAAATAAAATGTAGCAGGGTGAGAAAAGTTTCCCAACCGGGCTTCCCGATGCCGGCAGTAGCGCGAGATGTGGCCTGGTTCACCGCAGTGGAAACAAAGGGGTTGACAGCCGGCACTTCGCCACAAGCCGGTCCGGCGTACTGGGGGTCGGCGCACAGATTCCTGCTACCACCAAGGCAAGGTAACGGGCCGTGGCTGAAAGTGTGCTTCTTCCGGGGCAGGCAGATGACGGCGGACGGCATCAGCATAGGTCATTGAACGTGGTTCAGGTGGTGGCGCTGGTGACGGAAAGGCTTGCCGTAGTTCGTGGCGCACAATTTTCGCAACAGAAGCAACTTGAGGCTCGGTAGACGGAAGGCCGAAGGCCCGCAGCTGTTACAGCACGATTTGCTTAATCTTTTGCCGTATAGAGAGCTTTCAGAAACGGCAGCTTTTTGAGCGGCGGCACCGACAGGCGTTTGGTCGGGCAGGCGGCCAAAGTGGCGGCATCGTTGCCGGAGCGCCCGATCCATGACAGTCGCCTCTTTGATAAATTCATCCACTCTTCGTCGTCGTCCACAGAATGGTTCAACAAGCTGGTACAATTAGGAACCTGGCAAGCGCGAGCCACACAGACGTCAACGTCTTGTTTCACGCTGGCACAGAGCTGGCGCCACTATGCTCCGATACATTTACTCCCCACGCAGAAAGGAGCCAACCTGGCGACCTGGGGGGGGTCATGGCACGGTTTGAGGCGGGGTACGTGTACTGTTTCACGCCCATGGCAGCGTTGGTTCAAAGGTGGATCAATGGGCTCCACTTCATAGTTGACCGATGTTTGTCGCACCACACGCTAGGAGCCAGGGTATTTCGGCGAAAGCTTCGGGAAAAGACCGGGAAGGGTAGACAGGACCCAGAGCCAAACCAACATTACTTGGTTATAGTGGACACTAGACGCAGATGCATCGTGGTCAGTTTTCTGGCGCCATTGGTCTTGCGCGATAAACGAGCGAGCGAGTTGACGGCACTCTTCGGCATAAGCAGCTGCTTCGAAAACAGGTGTCGCTTTGGAAACAACAGGTCTGTAAGAGAGATTGGTGTCTATGGAGCATGGTGGCTTACGTCCGTACAGGAGGAAGAAAGGAGAAAACCCGGTGGTTGTTTGTGGCGCAGAGTTGTACGCGTACGTGACACAAGGGAGCACTTGGTCCCAATTGGTGTGGTCATCAGATGCGTACATGTCAAGCATATCTCCAAGGGTACAATGAAGCGTTCTGTCATGCCATTGGTTTGAGGATGGTATGCTGAGGTTTTCCGATGGACAGTGCGACATTCCTTGAGCAGCTCGTCGACGGTGTTCGAGAGAAACACGCATCCACGGTCACTCAGTAATTAACAAGGTGCGCCATGTCACAAAATGAGATCGTGAAGAAGAAAGGACGCAACGTCTTTCGCAGTGGTAGCAGGTAGCGCAGATGTTTCAGCGTAGCGTGTCAAATGATCAACAGCGACGTTAATCCACCGATTGATTCGAGGATTGTTGGGTAGAGGACCATAATTATTAATTCCGACGCGGCCGAATGATCTCGCTGGGCAGGTTAAGGGTTGCGAAGGGCCAGCAGTGCTGTGAGAAGGCGTCTTGCGGTGTCGACACGTGGTGCATGACCGAACGTACTGGCGAACGTGCCGATACATGCCGCGCCAGTAGTATTTTAGACGAAGGCAAGAGTAAGTCTTGAATACTCCCGCGTGGCCACACTGGGGGTCATCGTGAGAGGCAGCGCAGATGTCCAAGCGCTAATGACGAGGGACGACTAGGAGCCACCTACGGCCATCCGTTACGTAATTGCGGCGATGCAACAAGCCTTCACGTACAGCAAAGTGTCCTGCTTGACTAGAGAGGGAGCGTGAAGTCGATTCTGACGAACTGTCAGAATCGAGCAAAGACATCGAGCAAAGAATTGATCCAGGGATCCTGGCGCTGCTCAGATGGCATGTCAAGGATGCTCAATGATGATGAATCGCAGATGGCAGTTGGTAAGCAGGCAAGGTCAGGAGGCAGCAGAGAACGGGATAGGGCATCGGCGTCTGAATGTCTGCGTCCTAAGCGATAAATAACACGGATGTCGTATTCCTGAAGGCGTAAAGCCAACGAGCGAGGTGGTCAGCAGGGTCTTTCATGAACGCTAGCCAGCATAAGGCATGGTGATCTGTCACATCAAAGTGGCGTCCGTAAAGGTAAGTGCGAAATTTCTCTACAGCCCAAATAATAGCCAAGCACTCCTTCTCCGTGACGGAATAGTTGGACTCTGCCTTCGTTAGGGTATGGCTTGCATAGGCGACAACGTACTCGTCGCAGCCATCCTTGCGTTGAGCGAGAATGGCACCGAGGCCGACACCGCTTGCATCCGTGTGAATTTCAGTAGGTGCATTGAGATCGAAGTAGCGGAGAACTGGTAAAGACGTGAGTAGCCGGCGCAGCGCCGTGAATGCGTCAGCGCAGTGGGAATTTCAGCCAGAGAGGTCAGCGCTACTGGAAAGAAGCTGAGTCAGGGGGGCATACATAGAGGCAAATTGCGAATGAAACGCCGAAAACACGAACACAAGCCTACGAAACTACGGAGCTCCTTTAGGGTAGTATGCTTGGGGTACTCGGCAATGACACGCAGTTTGGCAGGGTCAGGCGATATTACTTCTATTGAGACGACGTGGCCAAGAATTGCGAATTAGCGGGTGCCAAAACGACATTTCTTGAAGTTCAGTTGCAATCAGGCTGCCGTAAGGCACTGGAGAGTTTGTTCCAGACGGGAAAGATGAGTTTCGAAATTTGCAGAGAATAAAACTATGTCGTCTGAATAGCAAAGACAGATGTGCGAATTAAGTCCCCTGAGGACGCTGTCCACCAGCCTTTAAAAAGTCGCAGGCGCATTACAAAGAGCGAAGGGCATTACAATGAATTCATATAAGCCGTCAGGGACCACAAACGCCGTTTTTGGACGGTCTGGTTCGGCCATTGGCACTTGCCAATATCTAGAGCGCAGATCAAGTGAAGAGAAAAACTCCGCACCTTGAAGGCAATCGAAGGTGTCGTCAATGCGTGGCAGTGGAAAAACATCCTTGTGTGTGATCTTGTTTACTTGACGATAATCCGCGCAAAACCTGATGGAGCCATTCTTTTTTCGCATGAGGACCACTGGCGAAGCCCAAGGACTGTGTGAGTGTTGAGTAACACCACGTTGCAGCATCTCGTGGACGTGTTGAGTGATGACGTCACGCTCAGCCTGCGAGACGTGGTAGGGGTGCTGACGATGTGGATTATGATGACCAGTGTCGATATTGTGAGCAACAACTGACGTGCGTACCAAGGCAGGTTGTCCGTGGTCGAAGGAGGCGCGGAAACGGTCAAGTACTTGAACGAGCTCATTGCGCTGGTGTTGCGTGAGCCTGGTGTCAACGCTGCGCAACAGAACGTCTTCGTCAGGTAGTGAGGGCGTGATGGCAGCTGTGCCGGCATCCACGGACATCGGCGTCTCATCAGAAGGGGCACCGAAAGGAAAGATGTCATCATAAGTGTCAAAGCTCCCAATAAATTCGCCATGCAATAAGGTAGCGGGACAAGGGAAAGGATTGCACACGTACACGGCACTGGAGCCATCGGCAAGTGTTATGACGGCAAACGGGAAGACAAGGTTCTGGCGACGAGCGCATTCTTGTGACGGCATAAAGAGAGCAGTTGAATCGGGGACGGAGTTGCACAAAGGAGAGACCGCGGCGACTGAAAAAGCAAAGATGACACCGTCAGCGGTGACGATCCCCTTTTTGGGTGAGCAAGGGAGATCTATGAATGTCGTGCTGAATTGGAACAAAACGAGCTGAGCACGAGTGCAGTCGACAACCGCATGATTAGCAGAAAGAAAGTCGGATCCCAGGATGATTTCTTGAGACACATGCGGAAGGATGACAAATTCAACGATGTAAAGCACTCCTTGAATCACAACACGAGCAGTGCATGTGGCAGATGGTTGGACATGCTGCAAACTCGCTGTGCGTAAAGAGATGTCAACCAGTGGAGTCGTCACTTTGTTCAGTTTGCAGCATAACATTTCACTGATTACACAAATAGCGGCACCTGTGTCGACAAAAGCAGTTGTGGCGAAACCATCTACAAACATGACAGTCTCGTTAGGGAGCGAAAGATCGAAGGATGAGGCCTTGGAAATTTTGTCGGTGGCACAGCTCTTGCCTCAGAAACTGCGACTGTTAGTTTTCCTCCTGGGCGTGGTTGGAACGGCGAAGCATGGGGGTAGGAGACCGAAGACGGGGTGAAGGAGATCGACGTGGGCTGAAGTCTGGTCGACGAGAGCCGTGGTCAGGTGCATTAGGTGCCACGTGCGATTCTGATTGCCGAGGGATGTTGCCGGAATGCTAAGCATCATTAAAATAGAATACGCGGCGACGACAGTAGCGCGTGACATGTCCTGGAATACCACAGTTGTAGCAGATGGGCGAGTTATCCGGAGTACGCCAAGAGTTTACAGGTGCTCGCGGTGGTGGGAAGGGCCGATTTACGGGATAAACCGTAACTGGTGACCTGTAGTAGTTGGTGGCTGTTTTGTATGAAGGGAGCGGCGGTTGCACAGGTGGTCGGCGGACGGCTTCTGCATAAGTCAGCGGTGCAGCAACTGATATTGGGGACGCGGGCAAAAGGAGAGCCTCGGCAACTTGCGTCTGATTAGCACGGCGAAGTGAGTGGTCCAGTGCTGTGGGGGTCTAGTTGATGGTGGCCACAAGAGAGAGTTGTCGAGCAACTTTCTCCCGGATATACCGTTGAAATTGAGGCATCATACGCTGTAGTCGGTGCCACTGCGTTTGCACTCCAAAGCCGAAATATCCGCTGTTTGCGTATTAGCGCGACGTGTAGAAATTCGCTATTGCGCAGCTCATCAAAACTTTGACATAGCTGAATCACGGCCGTGAGAGCCTGTGGGTCTTTGGCCACAAGCATATGAAAAGTGTCGTCATGAATGCCTTTCAACATAAGCTTTATTCTGTCAGCTGCCGTCATCCTCGCATGAACTCGCCTACAGAGGCTGATCACATCCACAATGTAGCTCGTGAAGCTCTGACCATTTCGCTGAAATCATCCTCGCAGGCCAAGTTCAGCGTGAAGCTTGCGCATGGCTCGACGAGCGAAAAACGAGGTCATGGTCTCTTTGAAAACCGGCCAGGTGAGGATGTCGGCTTGGTGGTTGATGAATCATAAGTTGGCCAAATCTATCAGGTAGAAAATGACGTGAGTCAGCTTCGCAGGGTCATCCCACTTGTTAATCGCGCAGGCACGCTCGTACTCTGCCAGCCAGTCGTCGACATCAGGATCTTCAGTGCCCTCGTAGGTCACGGGTGGGTCACGCAGACGAAGTACACCAGGGCACATGACAGCCGGCGGCGTGGAAGAGGCTTGTGGACGATCGACGCGCTCGGTCATCGCGGAATCAGATGGTAGCTTACGAATGCGGAGCTCCAAAACGTTACCCAGCACGTTTCCACCAAATGCAGCGAGTGAGTTCACGTAAAAACCCTGGTTATTATTCAAGAAGCGTTAGCCGCCACAAGCTTGTGCAGGCAGGAACCCGGCAAGCAAGAGCCACACACGGACATCGTCAGTCAGCGCCACCTATAGCCATGGCGCTGAGTGTGGCACACTCTTCTTATGAGCCTGCATGACGTCACGTAGCACGTGAACTTCTCACGGCAAGTTATTTTTTCACCCACTTTTCTTTCTTCTTACTTACATTACATTGGTTCTAATAACTTCCCCTATACATTCCTTGGAATTATTGTCTGGTAGATCTCATTATTATTGTGTCAAAACAGGCAAAAACCAGCCCTTAGGTATACACTTCTTTCCCTTATTTATTAATGAGGGTGTCGTACTGGCAGACTTGGTGCCTTTAGGTTGTATACCAGGGACTATTAGTCAGCTGCCAGGTCGTAATAAGTTCACGTGCTACGTAACGCCATACAGGCTCATAAAAACAGTGTGCCACACTAGCCGCCATGGCTACAGGTAGCGCTGACTGACACTCCCACGTTTAAATTCACTTATAAACCCAATAAAGCGGCTGGGGGGATAGCCGCCGTGATAGCTCAGTGGTAGAGCATCGAATGCGTTATTCGAAGCTCGTAGGCTTGATTTCTGCTCACGGGAAGTTATTTTTTCACCCACGTTTCTTTCTTACTATTCACATTACATTGGTTCTAATAACTTTCCTATACATTCCTTGGCATTATTGTCTGTTATACCTCAGATATATATATATATATATATATATATATATATATATATATATATATATATATATATATATATGTATAAAGAATAAAGAGAGAGAGAGAGAGAGAGAACAGGGCTCACTGAGATGCGTGCCGCTGACGGCCGTGCGTTTGACCATGCAATCGGCGATGGCCGGGATGTCGCAAAGGTGGTTGTTCGTGACCAGCCACTTCCAGTTGAAGCCGGCGAAAAACGGATGTCCCCGTATATCGGCGTAGGTGGCCGAACCCAGTCGTTCGACGGGGTTCTTCTTAAGGAACTTGAAGACCATGTCTTTAGCCTCGGGCGTGGCCGAGTGCGGGTGCACCTCCACCTTGGGCCACTTGAGGGGCTCGTTAACGATCTTGTCCTTGAGAGCTTCCTTCTGGTCTGCCCGATATGGCACACGGCCCGTCATCATCTTGTAGAAGGTGGCGCCGGCTGACCACCAGTCGCAGGCTCGACCGTACGGCCGGTGCTTGATGAGCTCGGGTGCCATGTACGGCACCGTGCCGGCGCACTCGCCATCGCGAAACTCCAGTGCCGTCTTCGCGAAATAGCCCTTGAGGACACGTGTCGAGACTGCGGCGAGAGAAAATGACAGCCTCGTTCTTTACCATGGAACTTACATAGAGCAGCATCGAAACTTAAACGCCAATGGTGCCCGCATAGAGGTTTGTTTGTTATCGATTGCGAGTTAGCCACAAAAAAGACCAGCCGAATAAAGGGCACGTCTAGACGCTTTGAGGCCTCTAAGCAACTACATGTATATTAGCAACCGATTCCTGCAGATAACGACTAAAATTGAAGAGCCCTGTGGTAGTGGCCTAGCCAGAGGGGCGGGGGGCGGGTTCAAACTATTAGTATAGACGCGCATATACAAACGTAGGCACGAATATGCATGAGGCATAATCGACTCCCCCCCCCCTTCCCCACGAAAAACATTGTTTGTTACGCTAATAGTGTGCGCACATGATAAGCTTCAATAACGAGCCCATCACGCGCATTAGGGCAGATTGATAGCACAGATAGGTGTTCAACTACTTCGGCACATCGCTATGTTATTTTTAAAGCAAACTTTATAAATGTAGCAAGGTGCTTGAATGGAGATGTTACTACACGTTTTGTGAATTTGGCAAAAAATACTGTTACACGACATCAGACGCACTGTGATTTCCCGGCGGCCGAAAAAAAAATTTAGTGGTGGCACGGGGTACACGGTAACACGGCATAACGGAGCTCAGCAGCGGCCGACGTTTTTTTTTTCACCATGGCAAACCAGGGGCTGGTTCCCGCCGAGGCGACCACATTAATTACTGTTGTCATTCCACTGATAAAAAATCCTGGCACGTTCTGCGAGACTGATAATGTCGACATTGAAGAATGGTTGCCGTTCCACGAGCGTGTATGTCGGACTTACCACTGGGATGAAACTCTTACGTTGACTAACATCCTGTTCTACATCAAAAGTGAGAAAACAGCAAAAGTGTGATTTGAGAACTACGAAGAAGAAATAGGAAGACGGGATGCGTGTAAAGAAACGATGCATGCGCTTCTCGGCAAGTCAGCGGTTAGAAAGGCAGCGGCCAAGAACGAGTTGGCATCTCGTGCGGAAATGCCAACACCGTCCCACCTGTCTTACATACAGGACATGCTCCCCCTTTGCCGAAAACAATACAATGGCATGGAAGAAACCGGCATAGTGGCACACATATAAAAATAAATAGAGGTGATGTGTTCGGCGTCTTGATATGCAAAACCTGTAACACAGTTGATGCCATCATCAAGGAGTGCCAGCATTTCGAGGACTCTAAAATTTGACGTTTCGCCCACCATTTCACCCGACTTCATAGCACAGCAGCAACGTGGTCGTCAGAAGACGGACTTGCACTACAGGCCCCGCTAAATGCACAGCACGTGATCAAGATCATCAGACGTGGACTTGAAGCTCTGTCTGCAGTGTCCACGTGCTCCATTCCATGCCTGTCTCTAGCTCTCTGATGGTGCCACTGGTACATTCCATTATGCCACAAGAGCTCTACAATGCTGAATCGGCCTTCGAGTGCATTACAACTCTCTTTCAATCAATCCACCACCGTCGATTCCTGTTTTGTGTGTCCAAGGTCAAAACCTTCAAGTCCTCTCTCATAATCCAGCTGAGTGGGGACTGTTGATCGTCAACTTTGCTTAAGCTGCCGCCGCATCAGACACATGGCCCGCCACTGTAACACCAGATGATATTGGCATCAGGCATGCTATGGGTACCATGATAGCTAAGAGAGAGAGATCATGGATATCTTCAACCTTACCGGGAATCACGTCAGGCCACCAGTGAAGGCTTTCTTTCTATGTCCTGTCGTCATCGTTCACCCTTTCAACATGCTAACCAGTCCCGTTCCTAGCTCTCTCGTCACCCATCATCTCGCTCGCTCCATTTTCCCCATCCAACGTCCCCGACTGAGCTCATGCCGCGGAAAAACTAAATGCAGCTCCCGGAGGTGATGCTGCATCGACCACTTGCCTGCCAAATTATCTGGACATGCTGCCAACTAGACGCAGCCTTATTGATGTTGAAGTAGACGACACTATTGTTTCATTTGTGGGCACAGGGGCTCATGTATCAGTGATGAATTCGCAACTTCGTTGCCGCCTTACGGAAGTTTTCACAACACCCACATTACCACTCATTCATGTCGCCGAAGGTGGCACATTTCGCGGGCTTGGAATGTGCTTCGCGTGTATAGGTGTAGCCGACTGCTCTACCACTTTACTATTTGCTGTGCTCGAGAAATACTCCCAAGAACTTATACGCGGCATGGACTTTTTATTCGCCCACTCTGTCCTGAATAATTGTGAAACCGGCGTGCTTCAAGTTCATTTACAATGTTACCATGACGACCCAACACCATCCCAACCACGTCTGTGCTCTGTATATAGATCACGTTCGCTAGGCGCATCAAGCCATTACGCACATGAACCTGACATTTTTCTCTTCTATTTCCGAAGATGATTACATGTTGACACCTATTGGTGACGTATTGCTGGCAAAAAGTATGGCCGTTCCTCAGACACTTTTTACTGTCACGGGAAATGGAGAACCGCTTCCGATTTTGCACTTCAGCTGGTGCGCTCAATTTATCCCTGATAGAATGACTTTGACAAAGTCTTTTTTATGGATGCTGCGAATTTCGCGTTCGTTGCCGACGCTTCTTCGTCCTCTGCTCCATTATCCACCTCGCAGAGCATAGTGGATGCCAATGTCGATAGGATTGTTGCCCCAGACATTCTTCCAGCACAGACAGGTGAAATATTGCGCCTCCTGAAATCATACCATTTTCCTCGCCATCCTTTGAGTCAGACATCTTTCGTAACTCATGGAATCAACTATGGAGACACCAGCCCTATCTGACGACGTCATCATTGCGTGTCTAATGCACAGGGACAATTTATTCAGCACGAAGGTGAAATATATGCTTGCAAAAGACGTCATCGAAACATCCGGTAGTCTATGGCCATCGCTGGTCGTCTTATTCAAGAAGAAGGATGGCAGCCGGGGATTCTGAGTAGACTACCATCACTTAAACGAAGTGATACGTAAGGACGTGTATCTACTGCCGCAAATTTACGATGCTCTAGACTGCCTACAGGGGTCTGCCTACTTTTCATCTATCGACTTACGAAGAGAATAATGGCAGATTTCTGTCAAACTTCGAGACCGTGAGAAAACCGCATTCATTACACTGAATGTACTTCTCCAGCTGAATTTTATGCAATTCAGATTGTGTAATGCCCGAGCTACATTTGAAATGATGACGGACTCCCTCTTTAGTGGATAAGAAATGCTCAACGTACGTGTATTATCTCGACGACGTCATCGTATTTCCACCCAAATTTGAAAGCCACCTCAGCCGCCTGTCGGTTGTTATGAGGTTTTCCGATCAGCAGGCCATCATCAACTTTTCCAAATGCTGTTTTTGCCGCCAGGAAATACCTGTGCTGGTCCATCTTGCGAGTGCTCAAAACGTGAAACTTCATCCAGAGAAACTTTTAGTCCTGAAAGATTTTTCCGTACCACGTTCCGCGAAAATTGTACGAAAGTTCATTGGCCTGTGTTCTTACTTTCAATGTTTTGTGAAGAGTTTCGCTGACATTCCCGACCACTTACGGACCTATTGAAGAAGCACATGTCTTTTTATTTGGGTACTGAACAAGCAATTGTGTTCAGCGCCCGTACAAGAATACTTATTTCCCCACCCATCTTGACCCATTTCGACCCATAATCCCATACTGAAGTTAGTACTGATGTCAGCAGACTAGCATCGCCGACTAGCAGACTAGCATGCCAGCAGAATTGCATCGGTGCTATTTTCGCCCAGTGGCAACGAGGACAAGATCGCGTCATCGCTTACGCCAGTCACCCCATTTCTTCTTCGAAGAGCAAGTTTTTCATCACTGAGAACGAGTGCCTCGTACTAGTCTGAGCAATCAAAAAAGTTTCACCATACTTGTTTAGCTGCACCTTTTCGGTAATTACGAATCCCAATGCCCTGTGCTGGATGTCATCCCTTAGAGACCCCACTAGACAATTTAGACGAAACCTTGAAGCTTCGAGAATACAGCTTTGACATACAAATCTGACAGAATGCACCAGGATGCCGGCTGTGCATCCCTTAAACCGTAGACCCACCCTACATTTCAGCACATTATTTTGAGCCTTGTGTCATCGCTATATCTTCCTTCACCGACACGTGCAAGAAAGAGCTCAGCGATGTCCACTTGCCGTATATCATGCGTCGTCTACGTTTTCCACACGTAGACCTATCGCTACACTTGTTCATTCTATGCGATGGCATTCTTACCGACGCCACACCAGCACCGAGGCACCAGAGCTACTACGCGTAGTTCCTCTAACACTCCCTTCCGCTGTTCTTGAACAGCTTCATGACACCCCAACCGCTAGACATATTGGGGCCTCGCGCACGTAAGGTCACGTGCGGCGTCGATTCTTCTGGCCAGGCCTTTACCATTCAGTGCGCCGATATGTTGCTGCTTGTCAGTTTCGAGCAGCACCCAGAACATTCTACTTCGTCATCAGCTGATCGACTACAACCAATAGATATCCCAACCATCTGCTTCTACCACGTCAGGCTCAATCTTGTTGGACCATTGCCTTCGTCTCTGGCTGGGAACAAGTGGATTGCTGTATGTCATACACTATCACGCGAGCACAACCGACTTGCTGTGCTACTGACGCCGAGGACTTCTTGCTGCATCACGTAATTTTTCATGGTGCTCTCGGACAGCTGCTGGCCGATCATGGTCACTCAATTCTTTCAAACGTCGTAAGCAAATATCCTTCGTTCGTGTTCACTGCGTCACAAGCTCGCTGTGGCCTACCATCCTTAAACAAATAATCTTACCTAACATTTCAATCGATCCTTTGCAAGAAAGTTCTCCACGTATGTTTTAAAAGGTCATTTTGATTGACTAGCTCTTTGGCTTAAGTAAAGTTTGCATGAAATTTGTCATAACTTGACAGCGCTGGTTTGCCCCCCTTCTATTTATGGTTTGACCGCGATCCAGTGTTACCCTTCGAGACTCTTCTACCATCAACTACTCAGACGGTTACAGAGTACACCAGGAACGCCACTGCGTGGGCTCGAACAGCCAGTCAAATCGCGTGCAAACGTCTTTCTTCCTCACAGCTGTCTCAGAAGGGCCGCTACGATAGCTATGACATAGTAGTTTGCTACTCTTCAGGTTCATTGGTACACCTCTGGGCACCATGCCGCCCCGTTGGTCTGTCTTGGAAGCTTCTATCTTGCTACTCCGGGCCTTACAAGGTATTGCGCCGGCTTACGGGGGTAACATATGTGATCACTCCTTTCGTCAGTCATTCGTCGTCGTCCATACACACCACTGACGTCATACACGTTTCCCGTCTCAAACCATACATCTCAGTATATGACCCATCTCTCCTTTAGGTGCCGATGATGATGATGAAAAACATTCAATTCTTCCAGTTATGTATAGGTATAGGGAGGTTGGGGATTCACCAAGGTGTACATCTGGGCACGTTGGTATTCCATGGTTAAGAATGATGATAGCGCACTAAAAGCGAGCGCGCACACACACACACACACACACACACACACACACACACACACACACACACACACACACACACACACACACACACACACACACACACACACACACACACACACACACACACACACACACACACACACACACACACACACACACACACACACACACGCACGCACGCACGCACGCGCACACACACACACACACACACACGCACGCACGCGCACACACACACACACACACACACACACACACACACACACACACAGCATAGAGCTGTGTGTGTTTGTACGTGTGCCTTCTTAGTGTGTGCCCTCGCTTTTAATGCGCTATTACCATTCTTAACCGAGGGTGGAGAGCAGTCCTTAAGGGGCCGCCTTGTACAAACCCTAGGTGGGCACTGATTTACGGGAGCTCATTGGCGTCGGCCGTGGCCAGGGCACGCTCAGCCAGGGCCCGTTGGGCTGTCAGGTTGGAACAGTCGAGCAGGGCTGCCTCCCAGTCATCCGGAGAAGGTTTCGGTAGAGGGGGGAGGTTAGGAGGTGTTTGATACGCCCACATCATGTGGAAAATGTCAGAGGAATTTTTCTCACAGTGCAGGCACTTCTATTGCAAGCGAGGTTGAAGTGTTTCAGAATTACCGGGCCCAACAAAGTTTTGGTGTGGCCCTCTGCCCTGATGAGGCCCTTACAGGATACGGGATATATATGATGGCCAAATCGATAAAATTGATGGACTTCCTTAAATACATAGGCAGGATTACGTTCGAAGTCCGAATCGTAAGGGAACGAAGATAGTGCCCGGACAGTGAGTGCGCGGGCAGCAGCATCAGGTGACTCATTACCATCGAGGCCCGTACGAGATGGAACCCAAATGACCGTTCATTGCGCGGGGGCACCTAGGTACTGGCTCTCCTGCAAACTTTTGTACGCTAAGTAAAAAACGTCGCCCTGTCCGGTATTGCAGCATGCACCCTTGGATTTCGTGATAATGAATCTCTAGTACAGATCTGCAGCGACTAGCGCGATAACGATCTCCTCTGCGTTCGTAATTAGCACGCGGAAGGTATACGTTTATGCGGTGTTATGGTGAACGACCGCGGCCGTGTACCGATCCTGTGGTGAAGGCCGGAGGCGTCCACGTCTGAATTTGTGACCGTATATCATAGTGCGAGCCAAGACTTTCGACCACGCGAGGCGTCGGTCACTGTTGTCGTCTCAGGTGATGTTAGCTGGAAGAAGGCGCGCATGCAGGGAGTATTTCCAAACTTTCGGAATTCGTACACGCTCTTTCGCGACTGTAAGAGTACAAAGGTTGGTCAAGTTCGCCTGTCGTAGTTCTTTGAAGGTGTTCACCATTCCCAGTCCTAAAAAGTGCTGGTTATAGGTGTTCAGCGGAAAGTCGAGGGCACACTTGTAGATTTTGCAGAGAATGACTTCTAGTGCATTCTTGTTGAACTAGTGTTAGTGGAGACACGAAGCCGAATACAGAACACGGCTGGTGACGAATTTGTGAGGCAGCCGCAAGGCTTTACCTCGTAACCCCCTCTTGCTCGCTTGAAACCTTGTGAACCATACGACCCACCTGGCTCTCACCCTACGCAATTGGGCCATTGTTGTGTCTGCTCTGCGATATTTTATAAAGAGCCCCAATACTCATATATCGTCGCCTTCGGGTATGGAACCAGTGTGAATGGAGAGGTCTATGTTGGGGGTGCACTGTTGTGATGCGCGTATGTGGACGAATTCCGATTTGGACGGGGAGCACTCAAGGCCAAAGCAACAGGCGTAGTCGTTAACGATGCTCGCCGCTTGCTGCAAGTTGGCCTTGGTGTCTCCTCCCGAGCCGTGTGACGCCCATATGGTTATGTCGTCAATACAGCGCGCATGCTGTCGGCCTTCGACTTTCAGCAGCTGAGCGGGAAGTCCTAACATTGCCAGATTGAATAGCAGGGGCAAGAGGATGCCTCTGTGTGGAGTTCCTCTTGTGCCTAATTGGCAAGGGCCATATTCAGTGTCCTGAATCAAAATGTGTGATTCTGGGTCAGTGAGGAATTTTTGATTTAATTTAAGGTGTGCTGGCCGCAGTTTACTTGTGAGAGATGAGTTCGAACAACTTCGCGGGTCACGCTATCAAAGGCTTCTTCAGATCCGAAGCGAGCCCAATTTTGTCATTTTGGGGTTACTCAACCGAATTTAGGATCCCACGATCGAGCTGAAGCAAGACATGCTGCGCGAACCTGTGTGGGCACCACCGGAACAGGGTGTCTGCAAATATATTTTCGGTTTCCAGAAACTCAGACCACCTATCGCGCACAATCGTCTCCTTTGATTCTCCCACACAAGGAGTAAGGGAGATAGGGCGGGAGTGGTCCATACTAATAGCTTTGCCCGTTTTGGGTATGAAGGTAACCAGGGCGGTCTTCCACTCAAGTGAGACTGCCATTTCCGCGATCCAAATTGAGTTGATTTATGTATGAAGAATTGTGTAGACCAAGTCGGAAAGGTTGGCAAGTAAATTTACTGTGGTTTTGTCTTTTCTGGTGTCGTTGCTTGTCTCATTTTCGCTAGAGCCGCCTTCTGGCCGTGTAACTTGAGCAGTTGATTCTGCTCCGCGTTCAGGGCACCTGCATATGAGTATGCAGCCGAGGCGCAGAGACAGCGCTACTTGCAGCAGGGGGTTGTATGATACACGACATCGGAAACAAGAAACCATCAGATAAATAATAAAGATGACAAATGCGATCGTGCTGGTGTTGTTGCTGTGCCGCCATTTTGGCTTCAGCTGCCTCTGTCTCTCCCTGCTTAGTTTGTAAATATATTCTTTGTTCATACTCCAACCTCCGTGACAATACAGAACCGTTCTAAAAATAATAAAAATAGTTATTTGTATCGTTTTATTTTTAAGGAGCGTTTATGCAAAAGATCTTGCATGTGAAATTTTGAAATCTCTTCTGGTTATTGCTTGAACATAAGGTATGCTTCTGAAGCAAAATTTATTTGTAGGCATGACCATTCTTCAGTTAACTATGTGAATGTGCTATGACGAGTATTGAAGGCTGTTTTCTTACAGAAAATCCCTAGTAAAATACAATTCTTGTGGTAACAACATTCTTTCGCTTCAGAAAGTGCACATGGCAATCAGGAAGAAGTTGCAAACGTTTTCATTTGATAGCTTAAGTAGTTACAAAGAAAAGCTTGCCTTTTCTGTCGAAAAGTAGTGTTCGGTGAAAACTTCATTTATTGCTCGGAATCAGGTGCATTTGGGGCTGTATTTAAGGGATTTCTACTGCTTGTAACAACCCACCACTTCGTAGAAGAACTTGTCAGTAATACTAGAATATTGCGCCAGGAACATTGAAATATCACACATTCAGTCGTCTTTGCCCCCAATCCCCTTTCAAGCGTACCAGAGCATCAGAAAATGTTCGTTCATCCGTGCTGTGTCTTATTACGAGTTCTGGGAAGTGGTGGTGGTGTTGGGGGCGAAAGGGTATAGTTGGGACGCTTTTGAGACACCTCATTTTAAATGACCTCTAATAGGAGAAAGTTTAATCCACCTGTCAGCACACTGCGCTTCATTGCCTACGAGGAAACCCGGCATCGTATCAAGAATGGTCGAAAAAATTGGACGGTGCTTTCAAACAAGAGGCTTCTTTTTTCATTTGTTTGTCGTTTAATTAAGTGCAGAAGTGCACCCATGCACTACTAGGGTAAAAACATTGCCTGAATATACTTTTAGGCATGGGCTGGTAAAATTCATATTAAAGCTTCAAGAGTCTGCACTGAGCTTGCTTTAGAATTATCAGCATGGTGGCTTCAAATATCAATTCCGGCCGAGCCTCTTACAACATCGCGACTGCAGCTAAACCCGTGGCCACGTGATAATCATCATGGTACGCCTGTAGATTGTAGCACACTTGCCCGCCTGTGCACGCCCTCTTCGTCGTCCTATTGTCTGCTAGTATCCGTCGCCTTCACCATCTGCTGGTACGCTAGCCAAGTATACCACTCAAATAGCTTATTAGTGGCCCGCTGATTAGCTATTTGGCTGGGCGGTATACTTGGCTAGTTTTTTTATGTGCAACAAAGGCTTGCCTTTAAGGCATAACATTTTTGTGAGTATGTTAAATGGGTGTCGTTAGGCCGGTGTTGTGTATGAAGTGAAGTAGTGTCTTGTAGAATGTGTTGTCATGTATCCAGCGGTTGTAACTGGCTGTGTCGGTGTATTGAAGGCTGGCTTGAAGGAGGTGACGGGAGCGTTCTAGCTGTTACCCTTAGCATGTGCATATCAGGTGGAATGCATCTGCTTGCATCGCTGGACTGGGACAATACGGACACGTATCACCAACTCGTAAATGCGACCAGTTCCATGATTATATAATGGCCGGTGTAAGGGTCACCCCTGCCCGAAGCCTCCTAATTTTCCGCCCTAGTAAGGTGAGGGGGGAGGAATCAGACACACGGTAGAATGAGAGCACGTGTATCCTGCCGAAGGACATTTTCACGGCTATGGAGTAAGTTTAGGGGCTGAGGTGGAAGGCAAAAAGCTGAAGGTCCATGTCATGAGGGCAGTGTGCCTGGCGGTCAGCAGCAATGTTGTGTGGATTCGCATCTTGGCCTTGAATCCAATGTAGACCAGAATATACTGTCACCAAGATAATAAGGCCAAGCCATAGAATGCACGACGTAATTACTTATAATGTCACGCAGTTTATTTACGTACAGACCTATTGGAAGGCCGAGGAGCGCCAGAATTTTGAGCGAGGAACGCCAACAGGCCCAAAATACAAAACAAACGCAAGCTTGGGTCGCGCGTGTGCACCAACGCTGTGGCTTGCCGTTTCTTGCTGCTTCGTCGTCGTTCGCATAGTTCCCTACATTGGCCCCCGGTGAATAGCATAGCCAACCTGGCGACTTAAGGCGTAGTCACTATAGCGGGGTCGTAATACGGCTTCAGGCGACTCACATGCACAATTTCTCGGCCACGACGGCGTAAGTCATGAGACTGTGTCAAAGGCTCAATCTCATAATTGACTGGTGACGTACGGACGAGAATGCGGTAGGGCCCGTAGTATCGTGCCAGAAATTTCTACGAAAGGCCAGGGGTGCTCGGTGGAATCCAGAGCCAAACGAGAGCACCAGTCGTGAAAGTAGAGAGATGTCGGTCAGTGTCATGCCGTAGCTTCTGGTGGCCTTGGTACTCGGTTGTCAGTGAACGGGCCAATTGTCTGCAATCTTCTGCGTACCTGGCAACATCAGAAATTGCAGTGTACTCAGAGGAGTCGGGAGTGTATGGGAGGATAGTGTCGTCCAGCGTGCACGATGGTTCGCGTCCTAACAACAGAAAGAAAGGGGAGAACTCTGTTTTCGCGTGCGTAGCGGTGTTATACGCATACGTGACGAATGGAAGGACAGTGTACCAATTGGTCTGGTCTGAAGCTGTGTACATCGTCAACATATCACCGAGAGTGCGATTAAATTGTTCTGTGAGGCCATTCGTCTGCGGGTGATATGCTGTCGTCCTGCGATGAACCATGTTGCACTGAGCGAGAAACGCTTGAATGACTTCAGACAAGAAAACACGCCCCCGGTCGCTCAAAAGTTCGCGGGGAGCACCATGGCGAAGAACAAAGTTGCACAAGATGAAAAACGCAACTTCCCTCGCGGTTGCTGCGGGTAGTGCTGCCATCTCCGCGTAACGCGTGAGGTGGTCCACGCCGACAATCACCGCCTATTTCCAGAAGACGACGTGGGAAGTGGTTCGTATAAGTCGATACCGACGCGGTTAAACGGACGCGCTGGACAAGGCAGAGGCTGAAGTGTACCGGCAGGGCATTGAGGTGGGACTTTACGTCGCTGGCATGCAGTACAAGCACGTACGTACTTGTGGACAAATGTGTGCATGCCGCGCCAGTAGTACCACTGACGTAGACGGTTGTACGTTTTGAGAGCGCCAGCATGACCACTTTGCGGGTCGTTGTGGAAAGCAGTACAGATTTGCGAGCGCATGTGATTGGGTATCACTAACAGCCACCTCCAACCTTCAGACGTGTAATTCCGCCGATAGAGGAGGTCGTCTCGAATAGCGAAATGTGTGGCTTGACGGCGCATAGTTCTCGATACCAAACTAGCTAACGGATCAGCCAGAAAGGCGAGGAGTTGGGAAATCCAAACATATTTGCCTTGTTCCGATGCCATGTCTGTGAAATCGATTGGTGTTATGACAGCTGAAGAAGGTGACGAGGAGGTTGGGTCAGCCGGTAGCGGTGAGCGGGATAGCGCATCAGCGTCGGAGTGCTTGCGGCCGGATCGGTATACAACATTATTTCGTATTCCTGTAGGCGATGCGCCCAACAACCAAGGCGCCCCGACGGGTCTTTCAGCGATGATAGCCAGCATAGAGCATGGTGGTCCGTGACGACTTCAAAAGTGCGGCCATAAAGGTATGGGTGGAACTTCGTTAAAGCCCAGACAATGGCGAGGCACTCTTTCTCAGTGACGGAGTAATTATACTCGGCTTTCTTGAGGGTTCGACTCGCGTAAGCGACCACGTATTCTTGGTATCCTAGTTTTCGTTGAGCCAATACAGCACCAAGACCCACACCACTGGCGTCGGTGTGGACCTCCGTAGGCCCATCGAGGTCAAAATGACGTAGTATTGGAGGTGATAATAATGACCACCGAAGCGCGGTGAAGGAGTCGTCGCACTCTTTTGACCAAGCAGAAATGCCTTTGGAAGTTGTCAACAGATTGGTAAGAGGCGCGATTATGGAAGAGAAGTTACGCACAAATCAATGAAAGTATGAGCACAGGCCGACAAAAATTCGAAGCGTCTTGATGGAATTGGGCTTCGGATAGTCGGCCACGGCGCGGAGTTTCGCCGGATCCGGGAGAACACCCTCTTTGCAGACGACGTGACCCAGTATAGTGAGCTGACGTGCGGCAAAATGGCCCTTCTTGATGTTAAGTTGAAGGCCAGCAGAGGTGAGACACGTGAGAAAAGAACGAAGACGAACAAGGTGAGTCGAAAAGTCGCGAGAAAAAATGACGATGTCGTCTAGGTAGCAGAGGCACGTGTTCCACTTGTAGCCACGAAGGATGGTGTCCATCATCCGTTCGAAGGTAGCTGGGGCGTTGCAGAGTCCAAACGGCATGACGTTAAACTCATACAGCCCATCAGGTGTTACAAATGCAGTCTTCGATCGGTTAGGATCAGCCATTGGAGCTTGGCAATATCCTGAGCGTAAATCTAAAGACAAGAAATATTCTGCTCCTTGCAAGCGATCGAGAGCATCGTAGATGCGTGGCAACGGGTATACATCCTTCCGAGTTATCTTATTAAGCCGGCGGTAGTCGACACAGAATCGGATAGACCCATCCTTTTTGCGCACAAGTAGAACAGGGGACGACCAAGGGATCTGCGATGGCTGGATGACACCACGCTTGAGCATATCGTCGACTTTTTCGTTGATAATACGGCGCTCTTCCACTGAAACTCGATATGGTCATTGGCGTAAGGGAGCATGAGTACCGGTGTCAATGTGGTGCATGATGTTCGCTGTGCGACCCAAAAATGGTTGAGCGCAATCGTAGGCAGAACGGAACTCTCGAAGAAGGGACAAGAGTTCCCTTTTTTGTGTCGGTGATAGCTCAGCGGCAACAGAGGGCTGGAAGGAGTCTGGTGTGGGCAGTGTGGCCACAGGTGGCATCATAGCATTGAGCTGGAGGTGAGGTGGGTGTTCGGCGAACTGCAGAGGGCGCAAGAGGTCAACGTCTTGTATGTTATCCAAACATTCTACGCGAAGTAAGGTAACTGGCGACGATAGCGGCTTCGCGACGAGCATGGCGGTAGCACCGGATTCCACGGTGAGTACGGCAAAGGGCAGGTGTAGGCTACGGCGGTGGGTAAATACGTCAGACGGAGTGAACAAAACAATTCCGGCAAGAGCGGCCGTACAGGTCAGGGCTACACGGGTGGATGTTCTCGGTACTAATTCCGTGTCTGCAACAACGACAAGTTTGTAAGCTTCAGAAAGAGAATCCACCAAACAAGAGGTTGGCAACGGCGTAAGGGCAACTTCTGCACTTGAGCAATCTATGATGGCCCGGTGACGCGAAAGAAAGTCCCATCCAAGAATGACTTCATGGAAGCATGATTCCAGCACAAAAAGTTCAATGGCATAAAGTTCACTTTGGATAATGACACGTGCAGTGCACACAGCTGTAGGTTCTATGCACTGCGAGTTGGCCGTGCGGAGCATCACGCCCGAAAGAGGCGTCGTCACCTTTTTCAACTTGCGGCACAAGGTCTCACAGATTACGGAAGCGGCAGCCCCTGTGTCGATAAGCGCTTGTGCGGCGGTCCCCTCAACATTGACGTCAATAACGTTTTGCGGCGAGAAAGATGGAGGCCTTAAGCAGATCGAATTGTATGCAGCTGTTGCCTCCGGAGCTGCAGCGATCAGTTTCCCTCTTCCGTAGCAGGTCGGCGACGCATAGGTGACAGGGAGCGTCGTCGGGGCGATGGTGACCGATTGTTTGCGTAGGGTCGAGGACCGTCAGTGGTGTACCTTGATGGCGTCCTAGACGACAACGCCATTGGCCTGCCCATGGTGTCGACTGGAGGGGGATCTCGGCGACAGTGGCGGGCGACGTGTCCAGCGATACCACCGGCGAAACAGAAGGGCCTATTATCCAGCGTCCTTCAAGCGTCTGAGCGACGGTAAAATGGAGCTGAAGATCTCGCTTAGGAATACGGCGCAGCAATTGGGGTTGCAGGCACGATATAGGGTGGCGTTGCAGGTTGAGCAATGGCATACGCTGTTGCGTAGGCCGAGCAGCGACGGCGGCGTACGTGAGAGGCGTAGTGACTGGTGGTTGCAGATGCATCGGCGGAAGGGCCTCAGCGACTTGGGTCCGAATGACGTGTTGGAGGTCCGGTGCCAAAGCTTGCGCTGGCTCATGTGTCAGTGGCAGCAGTGACAGCTGGTACGCTACCTCTTCATGGACGAAGTCCTTGATTGTCGAAAGCAGCAGCTGCTGATCGGTAGGGTGGGCAGCTAGGTGAAAGCTTGCGAGCGTGTCTGGCGTCGTGAGGGCTTGATGAGCAATTGCGCGCTACCTACACAATTCATCGAAGCTTTGACAGAGGGAAACGAGGACAGCAATTGTGGGGGGATTTCTCGCGAGCAACATCTTAAAGGCGCCGTCGTCAATGCCTTTCAAAATGTGCCTGATTTTTTCTTTCTCAGGCATGGTAGAGTTGATGCGGTTGCATAGATGCAACACATCTTCAAAGTAGCCCGTGTAGGTCTCGCCTGGTTGCTGCGCACGGTGACGTAAACGGTGCTCGGCTTGAAGCTTGCGTGCCGCAGGTCGTACAAAGACATCCGTAATAGCAGTCTTGAATGCAAACCACGTAGTAATGTCAGCTGCGTGGTTATTAAACCACAGTTACGCGGTGTCCGCAAGGTAGAACGTGACGTAGCCCAGCTTACTTGGGTCGTCCCATTTGTTACTTGCGCTGACTTTGTCGTACCTCGCCAGCCAATCTTCGACGTCCGACTCAGTGGAGCCCGTGAAGATAGGAGGGTCTCGTCGAGGATAGACGGCACCGCAAGTGACATGGACGGTCGAAGGTCTCACCTGGAGAGGCGTCTCGGTGGCCATGTTCGTGTCACGTAGAGGGGGAAGCTTACGGTAGCGAAGTTCCAGGTTTTTACGGGAGCACCCGGCACCTCCACTAGATGTCACGCAGTTTATTTACGTACAGACCTACTGGAAGGCCGAGGAACGCCAGAATAGTGAGGATCGCCAACAGGCCGAAAATACAAAACAAACGCAAGCTCGGGTCGCGCGTTTGCACCAACGCTGTGGCTTGCCGTTTCTTGCTGCTTCGTCGTCAATCGCATCATTCCCTACAATAATAAATGTGAATGAGAAGAAGAGAAGAGCGAGAGGGAAAGGAAAGGCAGGGATGTTAACCAATCTGGAACGACCGGTATGCTACTCTACACTGGGGATAGGGATTAGGGAGTTTGAAAGATGGGAAAAGGGAGAAAGAGAGGAGGGCAAGCACACACGTTGGCCTAACAAAAGCTGATCACTTCAAACACTTTGACGTGCACTAACTGACGAAAGTCCGAAAAGATGCGGTTTTAGTCCACTGGCGTTCCACTGAGTGATGGATGCTTCCTTGACTTCTCAGAAATTATTTCTTAGCAAACTTCGGTGATTTTTAACGTCCATCCATCCATCCATCCATCCATCCATCCGTCCGTCCGTCCGTCCGTCCGTCCGTCCGTCCATCCATCCATCCATCCATCCATCCATCCATCCACCCACCCACCCGCATGCCCGCCCACCCGCCCGCATGCCCGTCCGTCCGTCCGTCCGTCCGTCCGTCCGTCCGTCCGTCCGTCCATCCATCCATTCATCCATCCATCCGTCTGTCCGTCCGTCCGTCTGTCCGTCCATCCATCCATCCATCCATCCATCCATCCATCCATCCATCCATCCATCCATCCATCCATCCATCCATCCATCCATCCATCCATCCATCCATCCATCCATCCATTCATTCATTCATTCATTCATTCATTCATTCATTCATTCATTCATTCATTCATTCATTCATTCATTCATCCGTCCATCCATCCATCCATCCATCGATCCACTAAAATTGGTATGGTATAACATGACTGTATGACAAGCATAATTGACTACTTATAACATAAAAATTAATGGTGTGCCATAAACGTCATGATTTACATTTCATGGTCTTGCTGCTGTTGCGGTGGTTTCGTTCACATGAGATTACGGTATGATATAACGGTATGACAGTCCGGTATGATATGACTGCATAGCGGACAAAAGTTACGAACCGTAACGTGAAAATCATGACATTCATGTCATGATTTGCACGTTACGGTCATGAGTACACACCACGCTCATGACAAATCATGTCTACATACCACAACCATGATGTACTCGCGGTCGTTTCGCTATAGCTTTACATATACCAAACTTGGCATCCCCGCCGCGGTGGTCTAGTGGCTAAGGTACTCGGCTGCCGACCCGCAGGTCGCGGGATCAAATCTCGGCTGCGGCGGCTGCATTTCTGATGGAGGCGGAAATGTTGTAGGCCCATGTGCTCAGCTTTGGGTAGTCGAAATCTCCGGAGCCCTCACTCCGGCGTCTCTCATAATAATATGGCGGTGTTTGGAAGTTAAACGCCACGTATCGATCAATCGAACTTGGCATTACAGGATGTGAATGGATGACGAAGGTACATGACTTGCAAACACAATAATGATGCGATGCGTTTTATGTAAGAACATGTCTACATGCAACGCTCATGATGCGCTCATAGCCGTTTCGCTAGCTTAACAAATACCAAATTTGGTAATACGTGACGTGAATGAACGCGGAAAGTAAATGACACGTCCAAATATGATAATCATGACATGCGTGTCATGTAAGCACATGACTACATACCACGCTCATGATGAACTCGAGGCCGTTTCACTAGCTCCACATATACAAAATTTGGTATCAGGTAACGTAAATAGACGTCGAAGGTAAATGACACGTCTAAACATGGTAATCATGACACGCGTGTCATGTGAAACATGATTACATGCTATGATCATAGCGTGCTCACGGTCGTTTCGCTAGCTCCACATATACCGAGTTTAGTATTACGGGACGAGAATGGACGACGAAGGTAAATGACATGTCCACACGTAATCATCTTCATATGCGTGTCATGTAAAACATGACTATATGCTACGCTCATAGCGCACTCGCGACCTTTTTGCTAGCTCCACATATACCAAGTTTGGTATGACATGACGTGAATGCACGACGAAAGTAACACGTTCACACATGACAATTAAGACATGCGCGTGATGTAAAATATGACCACATGCTACGTTCATTACGTCAGCCGTTTCTCTAGCTCCACATATACCAAATTTGGTATCACCTGACGTGAATAGACGACGAAGGCAAATGACACATTCAAACACGATAATCACGACATGGAAGTCATGTACGGCATAGTTTACGTCCACCTCGTAACGTTGTGCTCATTTTAAAATGGCATATGAACTTTCCTCAATCTAGCTTTGCATATCATCGATTGCCAAAGTATGTGGAATTTGCCATTTTTCATTTTAATATGACCATGCAAATGAAGCCATGTAATGCTAAGCCCATGCTGTGTAACGCATGCTACTTTACACGCTAACTAAACCATGCTAATTAACGCGACGTTAACCTTGATAACACTTATTATATAATATTTAGGATCATAGTGATTGCCCCGAGAGAAATATTGTTTTAATGAAAAAACTATCGATTCAGACAAAACTGTTCAGTGTGGTGTTCATTAAGCCTATCGAATTAGTGTAATCACAATTAAGGCAGAGCTGAAGCGGTCATCAATACGAAGCAGACCAAGCAGATGAGTAGACGACCGACCTAAAAAGCTTGAGGAAGCTACGTTATCACAAGCTGCTCTATGGCTCCAGCCTTGCACAAGTAGTGCAAGCTGACCAAATCATTTATTATGCAAAGAACCTCTTGCCTAACGCCCGCCACATCAGACGCTTGACGGTCCCACCGGCTCTATGACAGTCACGAGTTGAACTGGGGTCTTCTCAGAATCAACGAAGTGTATTCGAGTTAACGCGTCCATCAGTGACAGACGTTCTCTTGCCGAGGAGCAGTGCTCACGCCGGAAGGCCAGCGAGTGAAACGATTCACCAATCAGCTTGATCACGCAGACTGCGCACGCGCATGCAGAAGTAAAAGTTATGTCATGACGCGGTTACAATGCTTCACATTCAGTTTCACCGCGTTCTCGACGTATTTACTCACAGATGTGCTACCGTCACAATGCGAGCGCCCCTCGTGACAAACTGTCTTTATATTTATCTGCAATATTTTACAGAACCGAAACTAGCAAGACGATATTGGTGCGTGTTCACCCTTGCTGCCTTCGAAAGTTGAAATTTTCATGCTGCAGGTTGAACGTAACAACCTGCCCGAAAAAGGACAAACGCGAACGAACACGCCTGTGGAAGGCGTGCGTTGAGTTTGTCAAAATAAACAGCGCGCGACAATCACGCTCACGTAGATTAACAGTTGGAATGTTGGCTGAGCTGCGGCGCTGGCGCATTCACGTGCAGCGTTTCTTTGATAACTGCTGAGAATTCCCCAAATGTTTTCTGATGCCGCATGTGTTGCATGTAGCCATGCCATGGCCACCGTAGAGCGAGCTCGGGACAAGCGCTTCTGCCCGAAAAGCTCGGGTCTTCTTGCTAAGCACCCCTGACCTAATACTTGTTTCATTGCTCTGGTCTTTGCGCATAGATTGCGCACCGGCCAAGATATACTTACGAAACGAGTTAAACGTAGCGCAATCTGCAGGCAAAATTTACAGTGAATCAAATGTCCGCGCTTATTGTCACGGGGTCGTGACGTGGACGAAGGCAGCAGACTGCTCGTAGAAGAAACTTTTTATTTGAGTGAACTTGGGCTCATATGGTCGAAATTTCCGGAGCCCTCCACTACGGCGTCTTTCACAATCATATGGTGGTTTTGGGACGTTAAACCCGACATATCAATCAACATGTGGCCCATAAACTGAACGTCAGATTACAGTAATACACGCTAGTAGTGACAGCGGCGAACAGAGCGTCGGCCGTCGATGAACAAACAAGCGATGAAGCGCGTCAGTATTTATACACGTGCCTTCGAATATTCAAGCGTTATCGCTAACTGCCGCGTAGGTTCTAGAATAGTCTGTAGTGTTCGCAATGTGGGCGTAATTTTAACAAAACGATCTACTACAGCCCTGAGGCTTGTGGAACATTGCAGGTCCGGTTAGCACTGAGAACTACTGGCAGAGTAACAGGGTGGTAGCAAAACTTGAGGAAGGAATGTGGTGAAACCCCACTTTGAAAAAGGCGTCGCCCAATTGCTTTAACAAAAGATAAAAGTAAAACAAGAAGCACAAGCAAGAATTTAATAATAAATAAAAAGATACAGGCCCCGTGTTTGCTAACACGCATGATACGGCTTGAGGCGCACGGCATTGACGACTTCAGCTCGTGCACAGCGCCGTTGAGAATTCGCTATGCCATCGGGTATAAGATCATAGTTGATTGTGCCGAGACGCCGAACTACTCTGTATGGTCCGAAGTACCATAACAGAAGTTTTTCACTGAGTATACATTGACGTATCTGCGTCCACATCCAACCATGCGTCACCGGGCTACTATTTCACGAAGCTTCGTTGAAGATTGTAACGGCGGCTCTCCATTGTCTTCTCATTCGTGATGATCAGGTGGGCGAGTTGATGAGCTTATTCAGCATGCCGAAGTATAGACGGTGACCTCAAGGTTTTCTTTCTGAGGGACGCTTGGAAGCATGGTGTCGAGCGTCGTTGTCGGGTTTCTACCGTAGACGAACCTGTATTGCATTATCTGCGTCGTCTCCTGCACTGCCGTGTTGAATGCGAAAGTCACGTACGGAGGGATGGCGTCCCACGTCTTGTGTTCGACGTGGACGTACATGACCAGTATGTCGGCAATGGTCTTATTAGGACGCTCAGTCAGGCCATTGGTCTTTAGGCGGTACACGTTTGTGCTGTGGTGCCTTGTCTGGCTGCATTTCAGAATCGCCTCAGTCAGGTCAACAGTATACGCCATACCTCTGTCACCGATGAGAACCTCTGGGGCGCCATGTCGAAGGATAATGTTCTCAACGAAGAACTTGGCTACCTCGGCTGCACCGTTTTTGGGTAGGGCTCGTGTTTCAGTGTAGCGGGTGATGTAACCAGTAGCTCCGAAAATTCACTTATTTCCGAAATTCAACGTTAGGAATGGTGCCAGGAGGTTCATCCCGATCTGCTGAAACGATCGTCCGGGAAGGTCGAATGGCTGGAGGAAGCCTGCTGGTTTTTTGAGCGGTATATTCCACAGCTGACAGTCTCGACATGTCCTCACGTAACGAGTGACATCGGCGGTAAGGCGTGGCCAGTGGTACGTTTCTTGTATGCCCGCGAGCGCGCGGGAAACACCAAGGTGTCCTGCCGTCGGATCGTCATGCTGGGCCTGGAGGAATTTTGGCCGCAGAGCTGAAGGCATAGCAGCGAGATGTTTTTCTTTGAAAGAAAGCCGTTTTGGAGAGAGAGCGACACAAGTGCTCACTTGAAAACTTTCGGAACAGCGGCGGCGCTGCCCTCGAGGTATTCTATTAGGCCCCTCAGTTCCGGGTTGTCTCGCTGTAGTTTAGCGTCATCGGCGGTTATCGTTCCCGAGAAGCAGCCGTGCTACGAAGCACAGGTGAATCGACGGGGGCACGAAACAGGCATTCAGTGTCGGAGTGTTTTCTGCAAGACTTGTAGAAGACCGTTGTTTCAGATTCTTGTCCTCTTAAGCTCTATTGTGCGAGGCAACCTGAAGAGTCCTTCAAAGTAGCTAGCAACACAAGGCATTGGGATCGCTGACAACATTGAAGGGCCTGCCGTAGAGGTACGGGCGAAACTTCGACGTAGCCCAGATGATGACAGAGGATTCTTTGCCTGTTGTCGAATAATTGGCTTCTGTCTGGGGTGCACCGGCTAGTGTAACTGATAACCCTTTCCAGTACGGCAGTCCTCCGCACAAGAACGGCACCGAGTACTACACTGATTGCGCCGGTGTATATTTCTGTCTCGGCGAATTCGTCGAAATGCGCAAGTATGGAGATGTTTCCAGGCGTCGTTTTAGTAACTCAAATGCCTCCTGCGGCGTTCGCCACTTCAACTTTAAGTTGGTCCTGGTAAAGTTAGGGAGTGGCTCTGAAAAGCGGGTGGAGTTTTTCATAAACCACCTGTAATTGGCGCCCATGCCAAGAAATTGGCGCACTGTCTTCGTGTCGTTGGGTGGCGGGAAGTTGGCGATGGTGGCTGTTTTCCGTGGTAGACTTTCTAATCACGTGCCAAAGAAACAAGAGCTCACACCACGCGAATCGGCACTTCTCTGGCTTCATGGTTAGTCCGCAAGTTTTGATGGCTTGAAGTACTGCTTCAAGGTGATGGAGATGCTCATAGAAGGTCGAAGACGTTGTCCAAGTACACAAAGCAAGTCTGCCACTTGAATCCTGCCAGTACTGTGTCCATACCACGTTGAAATGTCGCAGGTGCTGAGCAAATACCGAAGGGCATACCCTTGAACTCGAAGAGGCCGGTTGGTGTTATAAAAGCAGTCTTCTCGTGGTCTTTCTCGTCGACTTCGATTTGCCAATAGCTGGTCTTGAAGCCCATTGAAGGAAAATACTTCGCATTGTGGAGCAGATCCAGCGCGCGGTCTGTACGTGGGAGAGGATACACGTCCTTCTTCATAATTTTATTCAGGCAGCGATGATGGACGCCGAAACGTAGGGTTCCATCCTTCTTGTTCACTAACACAACGGGGGATGCCTGGACGATGTCGTTGCGTAGCATTTAGTCGACTTGTCCCGTTACGGCCTCACGCTCTCGTGTCAAAACCCTGTATGGGCTCAGACGAAGTGTTTTGGCATTCTCCTCTGTTACGATACGATGTTTCGCTACTGGAATTTGCCGCATTTGTCACGATGTCGAAAAGCAATCCTTGTATGCTTTGGAAGGCTCAGATTGGCGTGGAAAGCTGAAAGAAGGACTTGGTTTCTCGCCGCAGGTTTCACTCGGTGGTAGCGCTGGTGGCTTGCAAAATTTTCTTCAATAATTGTGACCATCGTGGTGTTCACGTGTTTGTTCTCGTTGCTTGAGCGTAACTGTTGTTTTGCCTCCCCACAGCTCAGCGATTCCTCCTGCGACGCAAAAATTGCAGGTTACGCAATAGATGCCTTCAACTGGTTACGCAATAGATGCCTTCAACTATGCCTTTGAGGTCTGCTGATTTTCGAGTGCCGACTCAAATAATGACGGTGGAGCGAGCCAGAATGGTGACATTCTTGCAGCATATTCAAGGCGTGGTTTCAAAGCGGCGTGCTCGGCTGTTGTGCTTCTTTTGTGGTAGCGTTTTTGACTGCATTCTCAGGTCGATGACTGCCCTACAGAGGCATAAGAAGTGCACAGCAAGGATGACATCTCTTGAGCAAAGCTTGCGGGATAAATACAGCTGTTAATGTTGACTCTGGCTTCGCAGATTCCTTCCGGAATTACTAGGTGACCTCCAGCTGTGCGGATTTCGCGGCCTTCCCAAGCAGTCCCGACTTTCTTCAACTTCAGGGCGAACGACCCACTGATGACGCAATAGTCGGCTCCAGCATCCGCGGTCCTTGACATTGTGGCTGTCGATGAGGACTTCGAGGTCCTTTTGTTCGTCACTTTGTGCTGGTTACGTCATGGCGTTGAATCGCGCCTACGTCGTTTCACTGCGTTGTTTCCACGTGGCGTCATCAGATTTTCTAGCCACGCAGTATTGACCTCAAAGCAACGTTCAGGTTGTGGCGGGTTCTTGAGGTTTCGTCGCAGCGTCGTCATCTTCAGGTTTCGTCGCAGCGTCGACCTGACTACCGACTGCCAAGTACACCTAATATGTCCCGCGGACCGAACAACCGCCCACGTTACCGGAACCCGGCAGAATGGCAAACTTACGATAACAGGCCGATCTGCTTCAACTGTAGACGAGTCCGCCATATTTCACGTCACTGCCACACTTCCTTGGGTTGACAGCCATGGTCCCATAATGCCAACACCCAACGCCTACCTGCTGGCTCTCGGATGCCGATCTACACGGAACGAGATGATGCTTCGCCATCCAGGCCCGCCCAACCAAGCCGCTCCCCGTCGTCCTCTGGACGCATGTCCCGCTCAACTAACCGACGTCGTTCCCCCTCACCCTCCTACCACCAGTCCTCAAAAAACTGACGGGCGCAGCTCCTAGAGGTGAGCCTGCTTTGACGACCCAACCCGGAATTCTTCTACACACGATACCCAGACACAACAACTTGATTAAAGCAAATGTTGACGGTATTTCTGTGGCAGCACTCATTGGAACCGGCGCTCACATATCAGTCATGAACTCCAGCCTTTGTGCTCGACTCAAGAAAGTGCTCACTCCTGCTCCGATCACTGTTGGCGAGTAGCTGATGGTGCAACACCAGCGGTCACTGAGATTTGTGCCGCCCGTGTCACTGTTGCTGGACGTCATACCACTGTTCTGTTTTACGTACTGGACCACTGCCCACATGACATCATTTTGGGACTCGATTTTCTGTCGGAGTATTCCGCCCTAATTTACTGTTCTGCTGGTGTTGTTCAGCTCGTCCTACTACTCGCTGTTGACCATCCTGATCCAGCGCCGCCAAAGCTATGCTCCGCCGACTTTCTTCGCCTATCTTGTCGGGATGTGACGTATGTCGACGTCTCTTCTGATCCACCTGTGGCTGACGGTGATTATGTCATTTCATGTAATCCTACATTCCTCTGTTCGCTCAGTGTTGCGTTTCCCCACACCATCATCACAATGAAGGACAGCATGGCATGTCTCCCTACTGTGAACTTTGGACTTCGCTCTGATGTGCTGCCATGAGGGATATCCCTTGCAACCCTTGCCCCGGCAGGCGACTACCCATATCGGCCTTAACAGAGGATACACCGTCTGTCACAGGTCCCGTTAATTCAGGAGGCGATCGCCGGGCTAATTCCAAGGGCCGAAGTATCAGCCCCCCGAACCGCACCACGAAAGCGTGGACAATTTGGAAGTGGTCCTATTTGGCGCGCCAGCGGACGCCGGCTGTGGCCCAAAGAACAAGTCAGAGCCGAGAGTTGATAAACAAAACAAATTTATATTCTCAATTATGGCAGATCAAAACGATACACAAGTATGCACACTCGACCATAGTTGAGTACAATACGTCACGGGGTCGTGACGTGGCCGAAGACAGGAGACTTCGTGTTGGTATTTAACTGTTTATTTGGGCGAACCTGTGCCCGGTAAACGGAAAGTCAAATTACAGCAGCAGTCTCGCACAGATAGCAGTCTCGGACTGATAGCGGCGAACGGAGCGTCGGCCTTCGATCAACAACTGACAAGCGGCGAAGCGCGTCGGCATTTATACTCTTGCCGTCGAATGTTATAGCGTTATCGCTGACGGTGGCGTAGGTTCCAGAACAATCTGTACCGTTCGCACAGTGGGCGTGATCTTATCGAAATGATCTACTACAGTCCGGAACCTTCTAGAAAACTGCAGGCGCGGTTTGCGCTGAGAATCGTGTGGTGTTTTGGGACGATAACAAAAACTTGGGAAATGGAACGTGACATTGCCCCCCTCTGAAAAAAAAGGCATCGTCCCGATGCTTTAACTAAAGATGAAAGTACAATAACAATGCAAGAAAGTACAATGAACAAATTACGATACAACAATAATACAAAAAAACACTAGTTCAGTTTGTTAACGCGCATGAAACGGCTTGAGGCGCGCGACATGGACGACTTCAGGTCGCGATCGGCGTCGTTGAGAGTTCGTGATGCCGTCGGGGACAACCTCGTAATCAAGTGGGCCGAGACGTCGAACCACCCTGTACGGTCCGAAGTACCGTCGCAGAAGCTTTTCATTTAGTCCACGTCGGCGTATCGGCGTCCACACCCAAACACGTTCACCGGGCTGGTATTCCACGAAGCGTCGTCGAAGGTTGTAACGGTGGCTGTCGGTCGTCTGTTGATTCTTGATACGGAGACGCGCAAGTTGTCGGGCTTCTTCGGCGCGTTGAAGGTACTCGCTCACATCGAGGTTTTCTTCGTCGGTGACGTTGGGTAACATGGCATCGAGCGTCGTTGCCGGGCTCCTTCCGTAGACCAATTTGTATGGAGATATCTGCGTCGTCTCCTGCACCGCCGTGTTGTATGCGAAGGTCACATACGGAAGAATGGCGTCCCACGTCTTGTGTTCGACATCGACGTACATTGACAGCATGTCGGCGATCGTCTTGTTAAGCCGCTCGGTGAGGCCGTTGGTCTGTGGGTGGTACGCTGTCGTCCGGCGGTGGTTTGTTTGGCTGTATGCCAAGATCGCTTGAGTTAAGTCGGCAGTGAATGCCGTTCCGCTGTCGGTGATAAGGACCTCCGGGGCGCCATGACGTAGGACAATATTTTCGACGAAGAATTTAGCTACCTCGGATGCACTGCCTTTTGGCAGGGCTTTTGTCTCGGCGTAGCGGGTGAGGTAGTCGGTAGCTACCACGATCCACTTGTTTCCGAAAGCCGACGTCGGGAACGGCCCCAGTAGATCCATACCAATCTGCTGGAAAGGTCGGCAAGGTGGATCAATTGGCTGCAGAAGTCCCGCTGGCCTTGTCGGCGGTGTCTTGCGTCGCTGACAGTCCCGGCATGTTCTCACATAACGAGTGACGTCAGTGGTAAGACGTGGCCAGTAGTACCTTTCTTGTATCCTCGCGAGCGTGCGAGAAACACCGAGGTGCCCTGCCGTCGGATCGTCGTGAAGGGCCTCCAAGAGTTCTGGTCGCAGAGCTGAAGGCACCACAAGGAGGTACTTAGCTCGAAGCGGTGAAAAGTTTTTCTTTTGTAGAAGACCGTTTCGTAGAAAGAACGACGCAAGTGCGCGCTTGAATACCTTCGGGACTTCGGCGGTCCTGCCTTCGAGGTATTCTATTAGGGCCTTAAGTTCCGGGTCGGCCCTCTGTCGTTCAGCGAAGTCGTCGGTAGTTATCGTTCCTAAAAAGTAGTCGTCATCCGGGTCGTCGGGTAGCGGTTGGTCGACAGGCGCACGAGAGAGACAGTCGGCGTCGGAGTGTTTTTTGCCGGACTTGTAAATGACATTAATGTCATATTCTTGAAGTCTCAGGCTCCATCGTGCGAGGCGACCTGAGGGGTCCTTCAAGGTGGCTAGCCAACACAATGCATGGTGGTCGCTCACAACTTTGAAGGGCCTGCCGTAGAGGTAGGGGCGAAATTTCGACGTAGCCCAGATGATGGCGAGGCACTCCTTTTCTGTTGTGGAATAATTTGCTTCTGCTTTGGATAGCGATCGGCTGGCGTAACTAATAACCCTTTCAAGTCCGTCAGCCCTCTGCACAAGAACGGCGCCAAGACCTACGCTGCTTGCGTCAGTATGTATTTCTGTCTCGGCGAATTCGTCGAAATGGGCAAGTAACGGAGGCGTCTGGAGGCGATGTTTAAGCTCCTGGAAAGCGTGTTCCTGCGGCGTTTCCCACTTAAACTCCACGTCGGCCTTGGTAAGGTTAGTGAGAGGATCGGCGATGCGGGCGAAGTTTTTCACGAACCGCCTATAATAGGCACACAGGCCCAGAAATCGGCGCACGGCTTTCTTGTCAGTGGGCGGCGGGAAGTCGGCGATGGCGACTGTTTTCCGTGGATCGAGACGAACTCCAGACTTGCTGATAACGTGCCCCAGAAACAAGAGCTCCTCATACGCAAATCTGCACTTTTCTGGCTTCAGTGTGAGTCCGGAAGTCTTGATGGCTTGAAGTACAGCTTCAAGGCGCCGAAGATGCTCGTCGAAACTCGAGGAAAACACGACGACGTCGTCCAAGTACACAAGGCAAGTCTGCCACTTCAATCCTGCCAGTACTGTATCCATAACGCGTTGAAACGTTGCAGGCGCTGAGCAAAGGCCGAAGGGCATCACCTTAAACTCGAAGAGGCCGTCCGGTGTTATAAACGCCGTCTTCTCTCGGTCTCTTTCGTCGACTTCGATTTGCCAATAGCCAGTCTTGAGGTCCATTGACGAAAAGTACTTGGCGTTATGGAGCCGATCAAGTGCGTCGTCTATTCGTGGGAGGGGATACACGTCCTTTCTTGTGATTTTGTTCAGGCGGCGATAATCGACGCAGAAACGTAGGGTCCCATCCTTTTTCTTCACTAACACCACGGGGGATGCCCATGGACTCTTGGACGGCTGGATAATGTCATCCCGCAGCATTTCATCAACTTGTTTCTTCATGGCCTCACGTTCTCGCGTCGAAACCCTGTACGGACTCTGACGGAGTGGTCTGGCATTTTCTTCGGTTATGATGCGATGTTTCGTGATTGGTGTCTGCCGAATTTTCGATGACGACGAAAAGCAATCTTCGTGTTGCAGGAGTAGGGCCTTGAGCTGTTCTTGCTTATCGTTCGGAAGTCTGGGATTGACGTCGAAAGCTATGGGAGGGGCTTGGTTCCTCTGAGCAGGTTCCGCAGAATCAGCGAGGGCGAAAGCACTGGTGGCTTCGACAATTTCTTCGATGTATGCGACCGTTGTTCCTTTGTTCACATGCTTGTACTCATTGCTGAAATTCGTGAGCATAACCGTTGCTTTGCCTCCCCGCAGCTCTGCAATTCCTCTTGCGACGCAAATATTTCGGGTGACCAACAGATGCTGACTGCCTTCAACGACGCCTTCCAAGTCAGGTGATTTAGGAGCGCCGACTGAAATAATGACGCTTGAGCGAGGCGGAATGGTGACTTGTTCTTCCAGCACACTCAAGACATGGTGTTCTGACGGCGTGCGCGGCGGTAGTGCTTCTTCTGTGGATAACGTTATCGACTTTGTTTTTAGGTTGATGACAGCACCATGGAGGCATAAGAAGTCCATGCCAAGGATGACATCTCTTGAGCAACGCTGTAGGACTACGAAGTCTGTAGGATAAATACGGCCGTTAATGGTGACTCTCGCTGTGCAGATTCCTGCAGGCGTTACGAGATGGCCTCCGGCTGTGCGGATTTCAGGGCCTTTCCAAGCTGTCCTAACTTTCCTTAACTTCGCGGCGAACGACCCACTGATGACAGAATAGTCGGCTCCAGTATCGACGAGAGCGGTCACACTGTGGCCGTCGATAAGAACGTCGAGGTCGCTAGTTCGCCGTCTCGCATTACAGTTAGGGCGTGGCGTCGGGTCACGGCTGCGTCGGCTTGTTCCGCTGCTTCCATGTTGCGTCGTCAGGCCACCTTCAGTAAGTGAGCTTTCGCCGTCAGGGCTTTGCCTGTTTGGCGTTGTCTTCGGAAAGCTCCGTCGCGGCGTCGTCGTCGTCGGAGGATCTTCGGTAGTTCGTCGCACAGCAACCGCACCTCCACCGGTTGCTGCCCTTAGTTTCCCGGATACGGGCTAGGAGACCGGCCCGCGTTGGGCCAGAGTACTGCCGGTGGTGCGGTGACGTGTGGCGGCTGGGCGACGGCGAACGCGAAGGGCTTCGTGGTGTCCACCGAGTTCCTGTCAGGTAGTCGGCGATGTCACGTGGTCGTTCTCCTGGCTGTGGACGCGGTGCATTGACGGCGAAGCCACGCAGTCCCATCTGTCGGTACTGGCAACGGCGGTATGTGTGTCCGGCCTCGCCACAGTGGTAGCAGAGCGGGCGATGGTCAGGGGTGCGCCAGACGTCAGTCTTCCTCGGTGCACTGCGCTGGGCCGCTGGCGAACGGTATGACGTCGGTGGGGGTGGTGGCGGCGGTGGCGTCTGTCGACGGAAGTGCGATGGGGCGGCGTTTTGGCGTGGACGGGGAGGAGCGTTGTGGCGCAGTGCAGCGGCGTAGCTCATAGCTTCCGGCTCGGGCAGCGGTGCGTGGGGAATTTGAAGCGATTGCCGAACTTCTTCTCGCACAATGTCGGCAATTGAATCCACTTGAGGCTGTGCCGAAGGCAACAGCTTGCGCAGCTCTTCCCGCACGATCGCTCGGATCGTTTCACGCAGGTCTCCGGAGTTACTGGCTTGAGCAGCAGCGCAGTCTGAAGTCAGGCGACGATTATATTGTCTGGTGCGCATGTCCAGGGTCTTTTCGATAGTGTTCGCTTCGGCTACAAATTCTTGGACGGTTATCGGTGGGTTTCTCATCAGTCCCGCGAAGAGCTCCTGTTTGACCCCTCGCATGAGGAAACGAACTTTTTTCTCCTCAGGCATGTCTGGGTCAGCGTGACGGAATAGTCGGGTCATTTCTTCTGTGAAAATGGCGACATTTTCATTTGGTAACTGAACCCGAGTCTCTAATAAAGCAGCGGCCCTCTCTTTGCGAGCGACGCTCGCGAACGTTTGCAGGAACGCGCCGCAGAAAACATCCCACGTTCGGAGCGTGGACTCCCGATTTTCAAGCCAAGTCCTTGCGGTGTCTTCCAAATAGAAAAACACACGACGCAGCTTTTCGTCATGGTCCCAGTGGTTGAGGGCGGCCACACGGTCGTATGTTTCTAGCCAGGACTCCGGGTCTTCGAACGATGACCCATGGAAAATTGGTGGTTCCCTGGGTTGATGCATGACCATCGTGGGCTGGGACGCTGCGGTTGTCATTGTCGCTGCAGTCGCGGTCATGGCCTTCGTCTTCCGCGCCTTGTCTGGTAGAAGCCCGTACTCCGGTGGTAGCCCTTGCTGTCGGCGGCTTGTTCGCTGCTCCTGGTTGGCGTCGGTGTCTTCTCCGCGACGTGGGCTGGGTTCACGGCTTGACGGGGGCGTCCGGTACATGAACGAAGCAGCACCTCCACCAGATGTCACGGGGTCGTGACGTGGCCGAAGACAGGAGACTTCGTGTTGGTATTTAACTGTTTATTTGGGCGAACCTGTGCCCGGTAAACGGAAAGTCAAATTACAGCAGCAGTCTCGCACAGATAGCAGTCTCGGACTGATAGCGGCGAACGGAGCGTCGGCCTTCGATCAACAACTGACAAGCGGCGAAGCGCGTCGGCATTTATACTCTTGCCGTCGAATGTTCTAGCGTTATCGCTGACGGTGGCGTAGGTTCCAGAACAATCTGTACCGTTCGCACAGTGGGCGTGATCTTATCGAAATGATCTACTACAGTCCGGAACCTTCTAGAAAACTGCAGGCGCGGTTTGCGCTGAGAATCGTGTGGTGTTTTGGGACGATAACAAAAACTTGGGAAATGGAACGTGACAATACGTCACCAATCAAACAATGTACTACACAGTACAATCAGCCACACTCGAAACAACGGACACAGACAACAATACGCACTACAATGCAGTCGCATGCATCGAACAACCAAGACACTTAAAGACTAAAGAGTTCGGAAACTTATTCAGTCCAAAGTCCTTGGAACAAAAGTCTGGATGATACTCTTCCGAGAATCACTCACTCAAAGTCCAGCGTTGTTGTTGTTCCGCTGCCCCCGAAGTTTCTCTTCCAGGAAACCTCGCGTCTCCAACTGGCCGCTCTCCAGGCTCCAAACTTCTTCGCCGGAAACACGTCGGCTTCAGAGACGCAGCTGTTGCCACGCGTCTTCGCTCGATAGCGGTAGACACACACTCTTGCCTGTAGCTTGAGTCTTCACCCCTCAGTTGGAAATCCTCTTCTTCTCCTCCTTTGTCACTGAAGACAAAAGGCTTCGTCCACAAGGCGGAACACCCTACGCACTCTGGCGCATACTTTCTTCTTCTCCTGCTTTGTCACTACGGACAAAACCTTCACCGACAGACGTGGCGGGATACCCTACGCACTCTGGCGCTGACTTCCTTCTTCTCCTCATCTCCCATCTCGGCTGCTCAATTAAATACCTTCCACGCGAGATTCCAGAAAGTTCTCATCATTTCGTCGGCGTGATACGCAGCGAAGGCTGGGGAAAGGGCGAGACGGTACGAGGGCCGTCCGCGAAAGATGACGCAACCCAGCATCACCACGCCTCTTTCCATCTATAACTTTTTAGGGCCTGCTCGGCCGCCGATGCGAGGAGGTTCGTTGGCGAACCCACACTTCCGAGGGGAGAGGGACGCGCGCCCGGGGAGTCTGGATGCTTGTTTTCTTTTTTTTATCGTTGACCTCTCGGTGCTTCGTCGCGAGAATTTGGCGGCGCGCCCTTTTTTGAGCGCTGGTTTTGTGACACTGCCCCCCCTATTTAAGAATATTATCTCATAATATTCAAAATCACACAAACGACCGCGAACAGTACCCACACTCTCAAAGACTGTAACATAGTCCGTCGCTCATGACACGTCACATTCACAATAGATCACTCAATACAATTGTACATTGCAATTCAATCTCACAACACATAGAATATAACCATAGGTACATGAGTACAACACTCCATCACATTTTCCAAACAATACAAATGTACGAAGTTCTCTCATTACAACAATTGTACAATACTATACATCACATCACCGTAACAAAAATTTTGATTCACTCGACATACAGTTGTGACACAGGACAACAACCACATTAACATATTGCACTCAGCACTGTCAAACACATTTCGATTCGACCTCAACACCTATCCCGTGTACTTCGAGCTGCGCTTGCGTCCTTTCTTGTTGTGCTCGCTCGATCTCTTCTTGTTTTTCCTCGTTTTGTTCCGGCGAGCCCTTTCCACCGATGGTATCTGAGGCGGCGTCTCAGCCATCGTTGTCACTTCCGACATTGTTAACGGGTCATAACGCTCAACCGATCCTGTCCGGTTATTCACCCGCTTGTTCATGTCCCGACATTGGGCCTGGCTGGCCGAGTCCGTTATCTTTACACTGTCGGTCGGTTGAGGTCGTGCCGACGTAAGTCCAGCTGCCCAGCACGTAAACTCATTCAATACGATCGTGTTCTCATTCACTGTCTCTTGCGCCCAAGCTTCACCTTGGGCTCGAGTGAAATTCTTCACGGAATTGTTCTCTGCTGTATCTCGCGGTCCCTGTGTCGGTGGGAGCTCCATCTTCGGGTCTTCCCCCAAACGTTCTGGTTCGTTCGGCCCTCGCGCCCCGTCGATGTTTCCGATGACGAGGTCATACAGGGGGGTCGTCATGCATAGAGCGGTAACCTTCCCGCTGAAGTACGGGGTTTCAACCTCAATCTCTGCTTCGGGAAGCATCCGAACCATACTGTCAATTAGGCAAACTGGTTTCGTTTTGCCTGTTAACTCACTTTCCCGTACCAAATTTCTCCGCACGATAACAGTGGAGCCGCCGGTATCTCTTAACACCGTAACCTTTTTGCCCGCAACATTTCCAGGCAGCGTTGGCATTCCCTTCGTAACACCGGTTGGCTGTTTTGACATTACAGAACCCACAATAGGAAGTTTCTCCCCATTTTTAAACTCTACGAATCCATCGGTGACGGCATTATCATCGGATTTGGGTGCTGCTAGCACACAGGATACCTGGTGAGTTTGACTCACTCCGTTACGACAAGCGTCTGCTTTGTGTCCAGTCTGACCACACTTGAAACATTTTACGACCGTGGGACTCGTAAAGTTAGTTCGACAGTTGTTAGCGCGATGACCCACTCGGTTACACAGAAAACATCGCGGAACACTCTCCGGTGCACGCTTCTTTTGTTCGGGTGCCGAATTTTTCGAATCTTCGGGACACTTCTTCTTGACCTTGGTCAAATTAGTTACACCTTGCGCTTCCAAGAATCTATCAGCCAATTCAAGCATGCCTTCAAGTGACTCAGCCTTCCTCTCTTTCAAGTACAGCGACAGGCTTGGATGGCAACTGGTAAGAAATCGCTCTCTAATGAGGAGCTCTCTAAGCTCATCGTACTCCTGCACTGTCCCTGAAAGCTCCATTCATCTGTCGAAATAATGGCAAAGTCGGGCGGCATACTGCGTAGCCGTCTCACCATCAGCTGGCTTTCCTGTCCGAAATCTGTCCCGGAAACCTTTCACAGTAAATCTAAATCGCTTCAGTAAAGCAGCTTTCACCTTTGCATAGTTGGCTGCATCGGTCAGCGTCAGCCTACCGTACACACTGAGCGCTTCGCCACTCAAGCAAGTACTCAAAGCAGTTGCCCATTGATGTTCCGGCCAATTCTGGCTCCTTGCAATCGTCTCAAATCTGTGAAGGTACGCGTCAAGGTCGTCCTTCCTTTCATCAAACGCTACGAGCAGCTTGCTTGGGTTCGAGCGGAAGCCATGATCTTCCCGTTCGCTGCTTTCAACTCTAGCTTGGACCGGAGTTTCACTTCACTGTTGCAAACGGCGCCGCTCGAGTTCCATCTCGTGCTGCCACTGCCGTTCCCTTTCAGCCATCTCCGCTTCTCTTTCTTCTTTTGCCCTTTCAGCTGCCAGTCTTTCTCTCTCCAACTCCAACTTCAATCGTTGCTCTCTTTCTTCCTTGGCCCTCTCAGCTGCCAACCTCTCTCGTTCCAACTCAGCTTCTTTTTCCGCTTTGGCTCTTTTGACCGCCAATCTTTCTTTTTCCAGCTCAGCTGCCTTTTCTTCTTTGGCCCTCTCTTTTTCTTCTTTTTCCTTCTGGGTGACCCACTTCCGTTGTTCGGCGCCAGAAAGACCCATCTTCTCATCAAGAGCAACTAACATTTCGAGATCCATTGTGTCTCGCAAATGATACCTTGTCACCTTGTCACGTGCAAAAAATATCTGCCCAAATCATTCTATCGCAGCACTCTCCTACACTCGTTAACGAGAACACTGAGCAACACACAAAATTGTTTCGATAGCAGTATCAACAACTCGAGGCTCTTTCTCACTACTTTGGACACACTATGCACCAAAAGGTCCTTGTCGCAGACGCCAGAATAATTGTCACGGCTCCCGATAATTCGGGAGGCGATCATCGGGCTAATTCCAAGGGCCGAAGTATCAGCCCCCCGAACCGCACCACGAAAGCGTGAACAATTTGGAAGTGGTCCTATTTGGCGCGCCAGCAGATGCCGGCTGTGGCCCAAAGAACAAGTCAAAGCCGAGAGTTGATAAACAAAACAAATATATATTCTCAATTATGGCAGATCAAAACGATACACAAGTATGCACACTCGACCATAGTTGAGTACAATACGTCACCAATCAAACAATGTACTACACAGTACAATCAGCCACACTCGAAACAACGGACACAGACAACAATACGCACTACAATGCAGTCGCATGCATCGAACAACCAAGACACTTAAAGACTAAAGAGTTCGGAAACTTATTCAGTCCAAAGTCCTTGGAACAAAAGTCTGGATGATACTCTTCCGAGAATCACTCACTCAAAGTCCAGCGTTGTTGTTGTTCCGCTGCCCCCGAAGTTTCTCTTCCAGGAAACCTCGCGTCTCCAACTGGCCGCTCTCCAGGCTCCAAACTTCTTCGCCGGAAACACGTCGGCTTCAGAGACGCAGCTGTTGCCACGCGTCTTCGCTCGATAGCGGTAGACACACACTCTTGCCTGTAGCTTGAGTCTTCACCCCTCAGGTGAAAATCCTCTTCTTCTCCTCCTTTGTCACTGAAGACAAAATGCTTTGCCCACAAGGCGGAACACCCTACGCACTCTGGCGCATACTTTCTTCTTCTCCTGCTTTGTCACTATGGACAAAACCTTCACCGACAGACGCGGCGGGATACCCTACGCACTCGGCGCTAACTTTCTTCTTCACCTCATCTCCCATCTCGGCTGCTCGATTAAATACCTTCCACGCGAGATTCCAGAAAGTTTTCATCATTTCGTCGGCGCAATACGCAGCGAAGGCTGTGGAAAGGGCGAAACGGTACGAGGGCCGTCCGCGAAAGATGACGCAACCCGGCATCACCACGCCCCTTTCCTTCGAGAACTTTCTAGGGCCTGCTCGGCCGCCGATGCGAGGAGGTTCGTTGGTGAACCCACGCTTCCGAGGGGAGAGGGACGCGCGCCCGGGGAGTCTTTGAATGCTTGTTTTCTTTTTTTTATCGATGACCTCTCGGCGCATCGTCGCGAGAATTTGGCGGCGCGCCCTTTTTTGAGCGCTCGTTTTGTAACACCGTCATCTGCCAGTATTCAGTCGGGCCGTACACTAGACTGCAGAACTGGAATGATTGCCTATGATCTTCCGGAGATCAGCAATGCCATCATCCTCACCTCAGAAATATAATCCATCGGCTTAGTGGTCCCACAATTCCTCCGTCTCTCCGTATGTTCCTGCTCCAAGATGGCGTCTTATATCGCTACAGCATGCATCCTGACGGACCTGAGCTGCGGCTGGTCATACCACAACATATGCGTCAGACTGTCCTCGCACAGTTGCATGATATTCCGACAGCTGGCCACCTGGGAGTTTCAAGAACTTATGACCGCATTCGACGTCGCTTCTTTTGGCCCGGTATTTACCGATCCGTCTGCCGTTACGTCACCCCATGCAAATCCTGTCAACACTGCAAAAAAACCAGCAACCCTTCCAGCAGGACGCCTTCAGCCCATTCAGATCCCATCCGAACCATTTTATAGGGTAGGTGTTGACTTACTAGGACCGTTCCCTTTATCGGTCAGAGGAAACGAGTGGATAGCAGTCGCCACGAATTACACCACTTGGTATGCCATCACGCGGGCCCTTCCTACCAGTTGTGTGACCGACGTCGCTGACTTTTTTCTAGAAGACGTCATATTACACCACGGCGCTCCTCGGCAACTGCTTACCGATCGAGGTCGCTACTATTTATCACAAGTTATCCAAGACATATTACACTCTTGTGCTACAAAGCACAAGTTCACAACGGCGCATCATACTCAATCCAACGGGCTCACGGAGCGGCCTAATAGAACAATCACGGACATGCTCACCATGTACGTTTCTTCCGACCACCGTGACTGGGACTCCGCCCTTCCATTTGTAACATTTGCCTATGATACGTCTCGGCATGACACTGAAGGTTTCTCACCATTTTTTCTCCTGTACGGATGTGAACCTTCGTTGCCTTTTGACACGCTCCTTCCTGCCGTTAGCCACACGTCCGTATATGCCCGCGATGTAGTCTCTAGAGTTCTTGAGGCACGTGAGATTGCTCGCCGGCGTCTGAGCGATTCGCGGGAACGACAACGACAGGTCTACAATGCGTGCCATCGTGATGTTCACTTCAGTCAAGGTGACACAGTCCTTCTCTGGACGCCGTCGCGGCGAGTTGGCCTGTGCGAAAAGCTGACTTCACCGTACTCGGGTCCGTACCGTGTGGTGCGCCAAGTCACCAACGTGACATATGAAACTGAACCTCTTATTGCCACCAGCGCGCGATCGTGTTCTGACGTTGTTCACGTCACTCGGTTGGAGCGATATTACTCGGACCAACCAAGCGCCGAGATGGTGCCTTCGCCACCGGGGGTGATGCTACGAGGTGCCACAAGTGAACATTGTAGGAAAGAAGACGATGTTTAGGGCGAGCTCGTGCAGACTGGGCTCCATATTGTATGCCTGCCTGTTTACAAAAAGTAAAGGCATTTTTCAGACGCCTTCTCCCCGAAACATTATGTAATGTTATGAAAGCTGGGTAGGCAGCACTGCAACTACTATTAACGTTTCGCGAAGATTATCGTCTATTTGAAAAGTAGTTCTGAGACCTGGCGTAGCTCCGTGGCACAATGCTTCACTGCCACGTAGAATTCTTGGGTTCGATTCCAGGTGGGACCTTGACATTTCTTCTTTGCATTCGTCGGGTTGACACTACTAATGTCGGGTATTTCTTAACCATCGCGGGTTAAAATTGCCCATGTGTGTTGTCGTCGTTCCTGAGTAGATACTAAGTGTCCATCACCTGTGGCACATACGTGCATACCAGCGGCACATACCCGCCCGTGGGTATATGCCACTGTCTGGCGGGAAGTCTTTGACGACGTACGCGATGGGCTTTTGCGACATTACTCATGCCTTGACCAGCGCGTCCCACTCATCAAACAATCTTACCCTCCCATGCTAATTTTGGTTCGCGCCACGTTAAGGGGGCGACAACGAGAGCACCCAAACGTAAGCGGCTAGGTAGGTAGATAGATAGATGCGCTCAATGTCGCCCAAGTTCGCTAAGAAATGCTTCGCATTTAAAAAGCAATTATTGCGCATATCCGAGGCATCATAACAACACGTATATATTCTGAATGTGTGTCTTTTACTAGAAAAGACATAGATAAGTAATTCTAAGGACCGTAGCGTTTATCACGCTGGGCAGACCATGCAACGCTTGCACGAAGAAGCGAGTATTTCGAACGTTTTGCTAAGACGACACCGTGGTGGCACCTACCCGTCGCCTTGCGTTCTACACCTTATCGCCTCTGAGATGGGTGCGCACGCCGGTCTCAGGGCCACGCGCTTCGTTATTCCCCCCCCCCCTTCCCCCCAAAAAACTGCCAAATGGCGCTCAATTCTCACGTGTGACGTCAATTTATGCGCTCGTTCGCCTCCGCTGCACGCTCAAAGCACTCTAACGCAGCGCATCTAGAATACCATTCACCGTTTTTTTTTAGCGCTGAACATCAAATAGATATAAGGTTCACTCTCTCCAGACACAAGACTACCGTCTTTGGACATTAGCAGATTACATGCAGATACGAGGCCAATTTTTGGATTGTATATTCTAGTCAGGCGAAGAGCAACAGTCCTCGATGAACTGACAAACGATGTAGCACGTCGGTATTTATACACGTGCCGTCGAATATGCTAGCATCATAGCTAGCACCCACGTGTGTTCTAGAATAATGTGCAATGTTCACGAAGTGCGCGTAATATTAACAAAATGATCTACCACAACCTTGAACACTGCCGGCGTGTTTGTGCCGAGGACTACTGACTGTGTAACGGTGTGGTAACAAAACTTGAAGAAGAATTGTGGGAATATGTTCGTCGCTCTGGCCGTGGTTCAAAGAAACCTGCAGTCCACCTCTGATGCGGCGACATGTTGCATTTGAAAATTTTGCGCCAGCAAAATTTCTTAGTTCTCCCCGATTCTTTGACTTCCCTCTTTTCGGGACGATAGTTATAGCGCGAGAACAGAATGACGGCACAGGGACAAGAAGGAGACGAGCGCTCGTCTCCTTTTTGTCTCTCTTGTCGTCGTTCTATTCTCGCACTCTAACAATCGGCATGTAATTACAAATATCCTAAACCGCCGCACTCCTTTCGGAAGCCTTGACATGTGTGGTGTAATATCAAAACCAGTGTTGTGGAGTTGCCACTCCTGAATCGGAACGAATCCGGACTCATTCGAAATTTTCACAACCCCGGAATGGAATGGGAATAGAATGGCGACAAAGCTTGAAGGAATGAAATGCGAATGGAGTTAGGCACATTTTTCAAGGAATGGAATGAGAATGAAATTACGCCTTTTCCAGAAAATTGAGCCCATTTTTCCTCGAAGTGATATTTTTCAAGCCTAAACAATAGTAAAACAGACCCTCTAATTTAACAATAAAGCAGTCATCCAAAAAAAGTTGGGCTAATTACAAGCATGCTCCATTTATAAAGAACGCACCTGATATAGTTCTGTCTTTGAATAAACTGTGTTGCTGGGAAGTTTTTTGTTCTCTCTTCTTTTCGCGTAACCGCCGCCCTATATGCCATGGAATACGTCATACGGAATGACAGTGGCTCCATACCCGCTTTCACCTTGTAATTTTTCTCCCTTCGGGGGTGCCTCAGATTCCTGCTGTCCCACAAGCCTTCACTTTTTTTTTCACTTCTGCCGCCGCCGGCGACTCGGACGCATATTCGAAAAGCGTTTCTACAAGTGGTGATGCGTATTGACGCTGGTGCGATGCTTATGTTTACTGCAAGCTAAAGCTTGCGCACCGTCTCACCACATATTACCCTCCCCCCCTTTCTTCGCAATATTATCCCCCCTACCAACACACATTATCAACTTTGTCCGAAACTCTCTCGCAAAGGTCGGTAGGTCAGTGCAGCACACACTCGTACACTATGAAGTCTGTGCAGTGCGTGCGATAAACTGTTGTACAAGATGAACCATACTGGGAGGCATATATTATAGGCTTTTGAAAGCGCTGGTTTGGGTTGCCAGCCAAAGCTGGCCATCCCAAGTTACCAAGGCGGTGCCTCCCCGAATGAGTACGCGATGATTTGCTAAGTTATATATTTAGAAGTAATGCATTTAAACTTAAATATTACTAAACATTGCCATTCGTTCAAACATGCATTCTTTTAGAAATAGTGCATTTAAACTCAAACAGTATTAAACATTACCTTTCGTTCAAACATGCATAGCTGTTAAAGAAAGGTCGGCATATTCCTTAACTAAACAATAACCATTTACTTATAACAAAAAGCAGTAACGTTCTAGTAAGTGAAGGTAGTAAAATGCGGGTTAATAAAACTTGCTATTTTGGTAAATAGTTCGCGAATAGTACTGACACGAATTATAATACATTAGTGAATTGATAGTTAACAAATGTTTATATATGTATTTTCAAAATTATTCTATTACAAAAGTGCATAAAAGATTATAAATGAAGCGTCATTATTTACGTAGATCAATTAGTGGTCACTGATTACTTCATGTAGAAACCATGGCAAGCACACACCACAGCAACATACACAAAGGCATGAATGAATCACTGATGAAGACACACACGCAAACGTGCGTATAGAGTATCAAGACTTCGCTGATATTAAGACGATCGAGACCAGGGACTGCTTCGAAAGAATACGCTTTATTAGAAAAAGTGAAGTAGCACGCACTCGCTCCAGGCAGCAGTCTTCTTTTTTCTTCTTCCGGCGTTTGATGATGATATTTTATAGGCTCCCACCCACCCAAGTTGAAGTGTGATAAGCTCTCGCGGGCTATTTGAAACAACCTTCCATAGGGTATACGTGGTTTACCGATCTTCTTAGAAGCTCTTCTTTGCCTGTGCGAAGGAGACAAGCTCTTGTTATTCCGTCTCGCCCAGGGTAGAGTTTTTCAATCCGGCACATTTTCCAAAATGTTCTTGGAGGCTTGTCCCCAACCAACACGATGTCACCCTGGCAGAGTGGTTTTGCTTGCCGCGTCTTGGCTTTGACCGTAGCTCCCATTTTTTTATGTATTCTTGATGCCATCTTTTCCACCAAGCGCGCACGAATTCGCATCTGCTTCGCCATGCGTCTTCAATGAAATGCTCATCCTTTGGAATTACTGTAACGTGATTGTTGAATTCTTCGCTGCACTGCAATCGTCCCTTCTGTCTGATGATTCCATCGTCATCAAAGTAGACTTGGTGTGTATAATTTCAAATGATTGAATGTTTGAATAGGCCTCACCCTTTGTTTGTATCAGTGATATTTGGGCCTGTGTTATTCAGTATTTCTCTGCATTTGTTACCTCTTTTCCTGTCAACGGCCCTTTGTGATTTTCCTTTCTTGTGTTGTCTATGAAGCTGGACACCCATGCTGTCACTCTTATAAGCCATCCATATAATGAATACCTTTCGATTTCCAAAATTGGCTCAATTTTGGCTCTTCCCATGCATTGGTGACATTGTGTTTTATGCTGTTCTTCCACGTCTGTATTTGTGCCAATTGTGCTTACTAAGTTCTTTTCCAGTGATGTTATCCATTCGGGACTGTTCCACCATAACTTTGACGTTATCAATGACTTTGATTGATATGTAGTGTTTAACGTCCCAAAACCACCATATGATTATGAGAGACGCCGTAGTGGAGGGCTCCGGAAATTTTGACCACCTGGGGTTCTTTAACGTGCACCCAAATCTGAGCACACGGGCCTACAACATTTCCGCCTCCATCGGAAATGCAGCCGCCACAGCCGGGATTTGAACCCGCGACCTGCGGGTCAGCAGCCAAGTACCTTAGCCACTAGACCACCGCGGCGGGGCGTTATCAATGACTTTACGCTTATTCCTCGTGTAAGTAGGTCAGCAGGGTTGTCGTCACTTTGAACGGATGACCAGCTTGTTTGAAGTGTTTTTTCTTTAATTTCTGCAATTCTGTTGGCAACAAACGAATCTATTTTGCTTGTTCCCTTGATCCAGTGAAGCAAAATCATCGAATCTGTCTAGCAGTGTATTTCCTGAATTTTTCGTTGAAGTGACCTTTGATGTAGTCGCATAATCTTGATGCTACCACCGCTGCCATCAGTTCAAGTCACGCTAATGTCAGCTCTTTAATTGAAGCTACGCGGCTTTTTGCTGTTACCAACCTTGATTCTTTGCTTCCATCGTGGTATACTGCTATCAAGTATGCTGCCGCTTTGTATGCTAATGGGCTCGCGTCGGCAAATACATGCAGCTTGTATGCTTGTACTGGTTGATTCTTGCTTGCGTAGCATCGGGGGATTTCTAGAACTTGAAAGTCTTCCGCTTCAGACATAAGGTTCTTCCATCTGTCGCATTCATCTTTATGGAGATGGTCGTCCCACGTGACGTTCATTTTCCAGAGTCTCTGCAGTCTTATTTTCGCGCGTACTGTGAATGGCGACAACAAACCGAGCTGGTCAAGTATCTATGCTGTGGTTTGTAACACGGCCCTTTTTGTCAAGCACGTTGTATCTAGCAATAAATTCTACTTTTTCATAGGGAAGCAAATGATGTCCTTTGAGTGTTTACATATCAAGCCCAGAAGCATTGTAAATCCTCTAGATTGAATATCTATGTGAGAATCGTCCCTTTCGTTTTCATGTATTATTTTGTTTATTCGCTGTTCATTGCATGTCCATTTTCTCAACTTCATCGCTGCCTCTCTGAACACTTGCTTTGCCTCTTTGTACAACTTGACTGCTTCATCAAGCGTTGCTGCTCCCAGAATGACATCATACACGTAAATCGCTTTCTGCAGTTTTCTTGTCTTATCAGAAAACCGGTCTTCCACTTGTTTCAAATGGTGTTTAATTGTAGCTGCCAGTATAAACGTGCTCGGTGTTGTTCCGAACGTTACTCTTGTCATGTGCCATGTTTGCACTTCATTCATTAACCTTCCTTCAGTGTCACGCTTCCACCACAGAAATCTCAATGCACCTCTCTCCTCTTCGTGTATAGAGATTTGCAGAAATGCCTTTTCAACATCTCCAACTAATGCCACCTTTTTTTCCGGAAATTAATAAGCAGCGATAGCATGTCCTCATTCAAATTGGGTCCTGCCTCTAGGTTCTCGTTGAAAGACATACCTTCCCGAGAATGTGATGAGGCGTCAAACACTACTCGAACCTTTGTTGTGGCTCGGTCCTCTCTAATGATCGCATGATGTGGTATGTAGTAGCAAAGTGAATTTGGCTGTTCTGATGGCTCTTGGTCCTCCTCTGCGACTCCTAATGTCATATACTCCGATATAGCTTTGTCGTAGCGATACAGCATGTCTTCATTTTTCTGCAGCCTTTTAGTTAGCTGCTGTAGTTTTTTTATCGCATTTTCCTTGTTGCTTTCCAAGTTTACGTCCTGTTTACATGGCAAGCTGACTTGATAGCGACCGTTTTGTTGTACAATCTAGCGCTCGATTTGTTCGACCACTTCATTTCCTGTGTTATTCAAGCTATTTCTTGTGATCCCCATTGACTCCAGGGTCCAGAACTTCTGTAGCTCTTGATGGAGTTCTGTCTCCACAGCTTCAACATTCAGAACATTGCTGCTTGATTATGTGTTAGTTTTGTCTTGCTTTGCTCTGACGGCCCTTGCAGTACCCATCCCAGTATAGTTTCTACAGCCATCAGTCTGTCCTCGATTCTTTGAGTTCTACCAGTAAAGAATTCCCAATAATAGTCTGAGCCGATCAGTAGTTCTACAGAATCTGTTGCAGTCATCTCGGTCCTGTGATCAGTCACTTGCATCTTTAGCTGTTTCAATTTCTCGCCGAGTTTCTGAGCTGGAGTGGGTACACAACCGTGCGAGATAACGTCAATTTGTAACACTTCAATCACTGTTGTCGTGCTTGTTTCTCGTGGTCGTACCGTAGCTTGCACCACGTTCATTAGTTTGACCTTTTCGTCTCCTCCAAATGAACCAATCGTCAGCCTTTCCTGTCGCAACACCTTCGCACCTATTTCTTTCGCTAATCTCACTTCAATAAATGAACGTTGACTTCCGCTGTCTAATAACAAACGGCAATGTCGGCCACATGTTTCTCCTTCTACGCTTGCTACAGCCGTCTGCAAAAGCACAAACTTATACTTGATGTTCTCGGTTGCGTGTAGCGTAGACGTCGTCGCTTCGGCTTGCGCTGTTGAGACCAGCTCTGCCCTTGTTTTCTGCATCACCGTTCTACACACTAACATGGCATGTCGTTCCTTGCATTGCTTGCATTTTACTTGTGCCTTGCAAATGCGTGAAATGTGGTTTGGTCACGTGCATCGGAAGCATGCTCCATTTTCGGTAAGCATAGCTTTATTTTCATCCATTGGAATGCTACTACGACAGTTTTCGGTTCCGTGGGTTTTCTTCTTGCAGAATAAGCATATTCTGTCCGCTGAGCTATAGAAGCCTGAAGTTGTGTGCATCTGTCCGCGGTTCTCTCTTGCTTTTGCTGTTATCCTCTCTTGTTCACGTTGTGTTTCTTCACGAAAAGCTGCTAGCCCTCTTGAAAATAACATAAGCCTGTCCAGCTTTTCCTCGCATGCTTTTCCCGTTGAGTTGTTTTGCTCGCCGTTTTCTGAAGCAGAGCTGTTTCTCATAGCCTCTTTTGACTTGAACTGCACTGATAATTCTGGTGGAATTGCTGTTTTCAATACCGGTAACAACATAGGCACATAGCTCTCGGTTTCTACTTTTAGTGACTTGAGTGCCAATATGTTAACTTGCACTCTCTGTACCAGCCTATTTATGTCATCGGTATCTTGAACAGACCTCACTTTCTCCAAGCTCAATAGCTCATTCATGTGCATTTCAATGGAATGTTCTCGATTGCAGAACGTTTTTTGCAGTATTTTGATTGCGTCATCATAATTTTCCTCAGCCGAGTACTGAAGTCGCCGCTTTTCCGGTTAGTGATGCTAACAAGTAATTGAACTTCTGTCCCTTGCTCATGTTTGGTCTCAGGTGAACTGCCGACTCGTACTAAGACCAAAAGCGGTTTCACTCCAAAGCTTTTCCCCCAAACTTTATCATTTCAAGCTTTGGTAGCTTAACAAGTTCTGTTGCTTCTTTTCCTGTACTTGAGGGCGTCACCTGCCTTGTCATATCGCTTGAATCCGATTGTGCAGACTGTCGAAGTCTGAATTCTATTGCAGATAAGGTCGTTGTTATTTTCATGTCGTACTCTATGACGCTTTCGAATTGAGATTCGGCATTGTCTTCTGCCAGAAACTTTTACATTTGCTCATTCACGCTCTTGAGACTGTCTCTTATTGCTTTAATCTGTGCCTGCGTTGTAGGCAGCTGCTCCCGGTTAGCTTTATCATTAATTTGCTGCTCGGCTGCGTTAATCAGTCGCGTGCTCTGGGAGCGAGACGCTTCTCTTTTCTTCGTTATCACTTCCTGGCTCATATTGAGGCGGTTAACAATGACTCCTTACTTGTCAATTATTCTTTCTGATGCTCGTAATGTCCACCGTGGCCTCGTCGCTCGATCCAGGTCGATCTTCTGCTCCTCCGCCGTTTTCTTCTCTGCTTCTCTGGTTGACGTTTCTTGCCGGGGAGGAGGTAGTATTCTGGTTGACGGAACCATTATTAAGATGATCGAGACCAGGGACTGCATCGAACGAATACGGTTTATTAGAAGAAGCGAAGTAGCACACGCTCGCTCCAGGCAGCAGTCTTCTTTCTTCTTCTTCCGGCGTTTGATGATGATATTTTATAGCTGATATTCACTGTAGCAGCCGTTTCAAGGCTATTTATGCTCCAAGATTAGAATAGCACACTGTGTACTGGTTGGCAGCCATAAGAATTAGAAAAAATAATGGACGTTTCCTGCACATCATTGTTTACCCTTCCATTGGCGTATATGTGTGTCATCATTCAACACGAAATTTTAATTCCAGGGTAATAGACAAAATTAAGGTAGGTTAAGGAAACGAGTTCATGAAGAGTACCTCAGTCAACTGCACTTCACCGATGACATTGCACTGCACAGTAATTCAGGGGACGAATTGAAATTCATGCTTACTGAATTAAACAAACAGAACATAAAAGTAGGTCCTTAAAGTAACCTGCAGAAAACGAAGGTAATATTCAACAACCTTGGAAGAGAACAGCGCTTCGAGAAAGGTAGCAGTGCATTTGACGTTGTAAAAGAGTGCGTTTACTTAGGACCGTAAGTAACTGTGGAGCCGAATCACGAAGAAGAATAAGAATGGAGTGGAGCCCATTCAGAAAGCATACTGAAATCATGACTGGTAGACTGCCACCTTACCTCAAGAGGAAGGTATTTAACAGTTGCATCTTGCCAGTACTTACCTATGGGGAGAAACCTGGAGGCTTACAAAGAGTGTTTGACTTAAAATGAGGACGACCCAGCGAGCGATGGAAATGAAAATGATATGGTTACCTATGGGGCAGAAACCTGGAGGCTTACAAAGAGTGTTCGACTTAAAATGAGGACGACCCAGCGAGCGATGGAAATGAAAATGATAGGGATGACCTTAAGAGATGAGAATAGAACAGAATGGGTCATAAAACAAACTGCAGCTAAGGATATCATAGTTGAAATCAAGAAGAGAAAATTGACTTGGTCTGGGCTTGTAGCACGTAGACAGGATAACGGCTGGTCGTTAAGGGTAACTAACTGGATTCATAGAGAAGGCAAGCGGGCTAGGGGGACACAGAAGGTTGGGTGGGCAGATGAGATTAGGAAGTTAGTGGTTGTGAAATAGCAGCAGCAAGCACTGAGCTGACTGGCGGAACATGGGAGAGGTCTTTGTCCAGCAATGGGCGTAGATAGGCTGATGATGATGATGATGATGATGATGATGATAAAAGTTTTCTAAAGAGTGCCAAGATTGCTGCAAGATATACGGTGGTGTTCACGAGAAATCGGCAACTGTATATGACTTAGTAGTTTGTGAATTTTGGTTAGTAAAGCCAAAAATATCAAGCCTTACTAGCTGCTGGCTGTGGTAAAGAGATGCTGTGAAGGTAGTAAAATATGAAACTAGTAGCGTGGTTGCGTACCACACGAGATAAGTCACCAAGCTACTATACTCCGACCATGGTAACGTGTTTCGCGAACTTTTGCAGTTCCTAATATATCTGATGACATCAGCTTGATGAAGCGCTCATTCTTAGCTCGATAAAGCTGTAAAGATGGCTTTTATACGTTGAGGAATTGTAGAAATGAAATCGCCTTGCCCGTCCATTCCCGGAGTGGGAATGGGCTATTTTTTTCATTCCGCGGAATTGAAAGGAATGGAATTGCGGCAAAGTGCTATCCCCCGAATGGAATTAGAATGAAATGAATTCACCCATTCCACAACACTGATAAAAACCACCATATGATTATGAGAGAAGCCTTAGTAGAGAGTTCCGGAGATTTCTACCACTTGGGATTCTTTAACGTGCATATAAATGTGAGAACACGGCCTACAGCTTTCGCCTCCGTCGAAAATGCAGCCGCTGCAGCCGGGATTCAATACCGCGACCTGCGGGTCAGTAGCCGAGTACCCTAGCTACTAGACCACCACGGCGGGGCCTTCTTTCGGCAGACATGACGATGATACGAATTGGAATGGTCTGATTCTACATTATCAGACCTACAAAGCACTGATAACATTGTCAGCGTTGTCAGGAAGTGCATTTTAGTAAAGACGGTACATTCATATGTTATGGTATAGCTAATCAATATGTCCTGAAAACAAAATAGCTCTTTCAGTAGACTTTCTGATGCAAATCACAAATTAAGGGGAGGAGGTTTTGGTGCACCAAAGGTGCAGTGTCGATTTTTTTGCAGAATAAAAGCAAAATCTACGCACATGCATAATTTGTTACATATTTTTCCTTTAGCGCTGCCATCGTGTAAACTATAGGAATTTGTCGAGCTTTGGTAACAAGACTTGGTAATAAAAATAAATAGAAAGATACTAATAGGAATGTAACTGTCCGATAGGAATCGGTATGAATCTCATAGAGCAAGGAAATACAACCGATGCAGGAAGTCGAAGACTTTAGATTATCACTTGATTGAACACAAGACGTTTGATGAAAGAACACAAGCAAACCCGTGAGCCATCTGCTGATCGCCTCTGAAGGCATACGGTGGTCGCGACCACAGATGACTACACCAGGTCTGTTAAATGGGCCCTGAAATACTTTTTCAAGTAACCATGGAATAGATTTACTGAAAGAGCCTATTACCTCACGACCTCAACCCTGCAAAAATATCTAGAATGCGTCAAGTACGAGCGGAATCACGAAGATTACTCGCAAGCTGGAATCGCATTCCTTCTGCTCTCGCCTCCACGAAAGCCCTGGAATCTAAGCAGAGAGAGATTGCATGGGAAAAGAAAACACGTCAAGCACGTGTCGTGACACTGAAAATTTTTTTTCTTCGAATATGCGGTTAATTCAGTGTGATCACGCGCACACGCGCGGACAAGTCACGGCTTTTCACAGCGATCTATGTAACTACCAAACACACTATGCTCGAATCGGTGAATCTCTGATAGATGGCCTTCTACGAGTGATTTTGGAGCTTGCTCTGTGATTCGTCTAAAGAAGAGAAAGAAATTTTTACGTGACTGATAATTCACTGTGAGTTTCAGGCCGCGTGCTGCGCAATAATAGTTGGCTCGTATGTTTTCCAGAGCCTCTACTACTGATCGGCAGCGTTTTCTGACCATGTTCAAAAGCGTTGGAGGGCCCTTTTAATAATAATAATAATAATAATAATAATAATAATAATAATAATAATAATAATAATAATAATAATAATAATAATAATAATAATAATAATAATAATAATAATAATAATAATGATAATGATAATGATAATGATAATAATGATAATGATAATAATGATAATAATAATAATGATAATAATAATAATGATAATAATCATGATAATAATCATGATAATAATCATGATAATAATAATGATAATAATAATAATAATAATGATAATAATAATAATAATAATGATAATAATAATAATAATAATACCTTTCATTTCTTCAAATAAAACAGTACATGTGACTAGGCCTGCCAAAGCCAATTGGTGGCTTGAGTGGCAGAGCCTGGCAGACAGCAAAAAAACAGACAGCAAATGGAGAGCCGCGTACACGTCTGCATCGTGCGCTGGAGAGGCCGACCTTGCTCGGCGGGGCGACAGCTTGAGACAGAAGCGGGTTCTAGAGTGGTGTGCCCAGGGGCATGCCTGGCTTAACCGATATGCTGACCTGCTTTGCGCGAGTGAAAACGCTGAAAGGTGGTTTTGTTTAACCAAGTATGCGTGCTCACACAGCGCGCTTCCGGCATCTTGATTGCAAAAGATAACGCGTTTCGACTTATAGATGCCAGACTCTGCCCATGTGGCGCTGAGAAAAATGCCGCCATCAGCGCCCCCATCGATGCGCCAGCCATAAATGGGCAGTGCAAAGCAAGCCGTCCGCAAGCGAGCCTGTATAGACCCTCCTCTTTCGTTGACCTTGAGGCACGGTTTCTCAAAAATCAAGGATCTGACAAGCTTGTTACTTCAATCCAATCTCGCTTCAGAACAGTAGGAACCTTTTTAAAACCAACTCTGGGTACAATGCGAAAAAAGTTTCAGTTGTTTCGGCGTACTGCAACTAGCACTTTAAGTGCAAACGAGCGTCGCATGACATCGAGTTACAGGCAAGCACTCTGACGTTCGTTCTGTAGCGCCTAAATGCGCTAAACTTGGGCACACACATGATGCCAAAGTGATGAAGTGCGTACACGAGCAATCTATCTTATGTTCACTGGTACAAAGCTCACTTTATTTGTCAGTAATAGCCCTGGCGGTTTCATCATTGCAGCTGCATTCTCCGTCGATCTCTAGCTTCCTGTGCGTTGAACTGTTTATCACGCATGCTACAATGATCTGTTGACGGTTGTCTGTTTGTATATACTGCAAATGGGGATACATGCATGTCAACTTTCTCGGTGTACAGCGAAATGCGAAACCGAGGCCTCCGAGATAGCTCTCAATAGCGCAGAGAGCAACGGCAAGAAAAAAACAACTTATAGTGGTCACGATAATTTCGCGATTTACCTGTATAGCGTGCATGTTCGCATTTCAGATAAAGCAGGAACTTAGAGCCTTGACAGCCCTCAGACGTATAGCTGGGAAGCTTCAGGTTATCGGGGATCACGGCATGTGCGATGTTTATCGTGCACGCCACCTGTCTACTGCTGCACGGTGCGCACCACATTCAGAAGCTCTGTTAAACTTGATAATCAAATTTACTACGCTTGTCCTTTACCTCCGTGATAACTCACTACGCAACAGTAGCGTCCACCGGGGTCTTTTTTGTAGAGCGCGGGGCTGTTGCGTCTGCTCTTGTTTTCGCCGTTGTCCTGGCGAGTGAACCAAATAACACTTCATGGCGGTTCGGTGACGCGTCTGAATAGCAAAGAAAGACTCATGGCTCTTTTTGTAATAGTTTAATGCTCAAATACACCTAATATTTAGCTCAATCACTGTTTATTACGCTGAAGTTTCACCTAGTTGCGCAGCAAACTGTGCAAAGGTGTTGAAATTTGCACTACTCAAAACTGCGTCGACAGGTGGCGCTGCTGTCCACAAAACTCCAAAATTGGACGTCTATAATATGGACAGTGAGCCGCGGGCTACCATGGCGTGGTAATTCGGGTTCATGTCATGCCTTGTCAGAAGAAGAGGGAGCGATTGCTAGACTATTTCGAGAATTTACAGCGTATGTAGGGTCACCTGCTGCGCTATGTTGTTTCGCTCGCCTGTTCTCAGAATCTTCGACTACCAATCGGCTGCATTTTTTGGCCATGCTGAAAAAGTGTTGCAGAACCGATTTAAGCACTCCTTGGTGTGATAATGTTGAGAATACGACTGCTGATAGTGACGTTAGTTTCTGTAAGAAAGTTACTCTTTAGCTTTATGTATGTTCACAAAATTTGGTACGTAATAGTACAATAGTCTCTTGTCAGTTACTCTGCAAAGAAGTCGTGGTTTTGTACCTCCCTAAACTTTACTTTCAACCTTTATTCTTACAGATGCCAGAACAATTCCTACTTACAGTGGCCGATGCACACCTTGTTTGTGTCGAAGTCAATAACCTTGACTCTCCCACCCGGAATGATCATCATGCTGCACAGAAATGAAAGATGCACAATTTTTGAAGCCAGATGAATAGTAAATGAATGTTACGTGCCAAAAGGATTTATTTGATCTGTATATCTGTAAAGGCCACTCTATAATTTATTACAGCAATGTCATCGTTCAATAAGCCATGTAGTTGGAGCCATGAGGTCAGCCTTGTAGTTGACTAGGTAGTGGAGAACAAGAAATCTGTTTGTTGGCGATTATCAAATTTTTCTCATATTCTATGAAGCCAACCAACCAACCACCAGCCGATCTGCTTGCTCGTATCTGCAAAACCGTTTGTGTCTGCGCTTAGAATTTCCTATTGTACGGTATAGTTAAATCGCTTCATTAGAGAGTGGCATAGAAACAAACTTCGGATCTTCCTAATCTACAACTTCAAGCTTTAACAATGCATGTTATAATGTATCAAAAAGTTCTGTGCGACAAAATAGCCTTGACGTTAGGCTTCCTATCGCACTAAGTCGCTTTGCTGAAGCTCACAGAACAGCGGCTGCAAAAATAGAAGGCCTCATAAATGGCGCTGCGTGCTTAGAAAGTGACGTAAACATTTTTAGCAAGCTTAGAATTGAGAATGCACAAGCCGGATACTTACCAGAAAGGTGGAAGCACCGTGCAGAGCATGGACTCTACAAATGCGCGACCGCGGGTTTTTCTCCGTCCGTCCCAATCAACGCGCTCCCCAGCGAAAAAAAAAAGATGAAATAAAATGCGCCTGCCGTAGCACAGGCGACGTTCAGTCCAAACGTATGGCCGCCGCGTGCAACCTGCTACCTGTCTCTTGCTTCTGTGGTACGACCGCACGTAGTTAGAAAGGTAAACTGTGGAAGCCTTGCGAGCAAGTGCGAAGCATTGTGCGCTTGTGTGCAGTGTTGCCGTTGGTGGCTACTTTGCGCCACATTAGCTACTTCAGGACCTTGTCTGGCTGCGAAGTTTTGAGGTTGGTGCCATAGCTACTTTTTGCTACAATAAACCGACGTTGAAAAAGATTTATAGCCAATTTTCTTCACTGCAGGTAGACAAACAAAAAAGCTTGAAGATAAGCCATTGGTTTAACCTTGTCTGTGCTTAGGCTAATGCGCGCGCATGTCTTGGCCTCTGCAGCACACTCATGCGCACCAGTGCACCACACCGCAAAAAAAAGTCAGTCTCAAAATGAAGCTGGCCTGTTAACGTACTATATCTAGTAAGCAATCGAGGTCTGTGGCTTCAAGAGAAAAACGCCTAATCGTTTAACGTTCCCACTGACCTGTTGGTGGTACCACTAAATTACCTTGTTCGTGGGAATAACTACCTTGCATAAATATAGACAAAAGCACTAAAGTAATACGATATACTTGTTTTGCCATCAGGAATGAATTATGATTTGATGAATTAAATGCGAGAAAATGCAAAAACTTTTTCTGGAACGCTGACATTATGCCTAATTTACTATTGAGCAGCGTTTTCAGAACCGGTTGCTTCTCTATGAGTATTTATAGTCTCACGTATCATGCGATATCAAATGGATGAATGTCTAGTTGACTACAACCGCATTGCTATAATAATTTTCGCAAAATGCCCCTTCCATTTCATGCGTAGCACCGCACCAAATTTTTGCTGTTTGAGCTTATTGCATCAAGTATGCCAGTGAAGCAACCCACTTATTTTACCACCCCACTATGGTTCATCCCTTTGGTGATCAGTATGAGGTCATTGTTTCTTTAAAACCCAAAGCTGCTTTGTGAAAGTTATGAATGTCTGTTGAAAGTCTGTTAATTTTTGTGTTTGTGTTTTGTGCACTCTCTTTAGCATTGTTTTTGGCCTTGTGGTACAGTACGCAACTAACTGTGGATGCGCCTGTTCATTGTGCATCAAAGCACAATGAACAGGCGTTTGTGCACGTTTATTCAGGAAGGCGGTGGTATTCTACGTGGTAGAAAGGGGGCGGCTCCCGGCCAGCTAAGCACGTGTGCATGATTGTGCACTACATCACATAACATCTCCCCTTTTCTCTTTTTTAACAAAAGACAATCGTTACAACTCTGGTTCTGGGCATCTTTGGGGCGGCTGACGCTGGCCTTGGCTTTGGCAGAGTTCTGTAGAATCGGACGGGACGAAGGTATCGTTATCTCGAACGGACGTCAGTGGTGTCACGTGGTCTTCAGGCAAAACAGAAGTTGATCTGAGGTGTCCTCGTGTACGCTGAAGTTGTCGCCCGTCTTCGGTTGCAGGTATGTACGCTCGAGGGGTCTAAGCCGGTTATACGACCGTGGCAAGGGACCACGCCTATGACTGCGTGTTGCCTAATGCTGCGTTTGAGACAGTGCACAGCTCTGGAATGAAACGTGTGTCTCGGTTGTACGACTTTCGTTGTTTACGTCTGATATCTTGAGGACATCGTTGCACACGCTACACGCTGGGGTGGCAGTATTCGTGGCTGTAAGTGGCTGGTTGGTACCGGAAGGAGCGTCCTTGTCAGACGGCCCATAAGCCTCTGCACTGGGGATTTTAGAGATAAGTCCCGAAGAGAGTTTCTTCACTGAAGCAAAGCAGTACAAAATTCAGTAGTGCCAAAACTACACCGTGTAAGGAGCTTCTTAGCTTCCTGCACTGCTCGTTCTGCCATTCCATTCGAGCAAGGGTGCTGTGGACTAGAACGGACGTGTTGCAGACCAATCTTACTGACATAGCCCTTGAACTGTTGATTGCTGAATGGGGGTCCATTGTCCATGTACCTTTGCCTTGGGAAGCCATGTGTTGCAAAAGATGTCCTTGAATGCTGAAATTACCTTGATTGCTGATGTCCACTGCACGGGTCTCATTTCAGAAAAGAAGGAATAAAAATCGACAACAACCACGTATTCAGCACCGTCAGCATGCCAAATATCAGCTCCTACAGTGGGAACCTCGTGACCTCACAGCAGTAGTCTCGCATTTCTTGGTTTGCATTTTCGGGAGGTTTGATAACTTGGGGCTGTTTCCTCAATATCAGTGCTTATACACGGCCAGAAGATTAGGTCACGAGCACGTGCTTTCATTTGTTCTACTCACATATGCGTAGCATCAAGATAACAAAGTACCTCGCCACGCAGTCTGGCCGGGGGATGAGGCAATTGCTCCGTAACACGACATCATCTTGAGTATACAGCTAGTCACGAAAACTCCAATCGCTCTGTAGTTCAAGAATGACGTCAGCCTTGTCGTGTGACCACTCTGTGATTGTATACTGATGAAGTTGCAGCATGCTGGGATCATGGTCTGTCTCCTTCAAAACTTGATCCAGACGTCTGTCTGAAACTTGAAGACACGCAATAGCGTTAAAATGTAAATGGGTGGGCTCTTCAAGTTGCGTTTCACTTGGAAAACGCGATAGCGCATTAGCAATGAAGAGATGTGTGACCGGTCTGTACTTCATACTTATGTGGTATTTCCGCAAGTTCAGACGCGTACGCTGTAGGCGGAGAAGGCACTGGTAAATCGGCTTTTTAAAAGCAATTCGAGCGGCTTGCGATCTCATTCCACGATGACCTCTGGTTGTACAAAGATTGATTGATTGATTTGTGGGGTTTAACGTCCCAAAACCACCATATGTATATGAGAGACGCCGTAGTGGAGGGCTCCGAAAATATCGACCACCTGGGGTTCTTTAACGTGCACCCAAATCTGAGTACACGGGCCTGGGTTGTACAAAGATGTATTCTTGGAATTTTTCGCAGTCATGAACGATTGCAAGCATCTCTTTCTCAATTTGTGCGCATATCTGCTGTGCATTTGTTAGTGAATTGGACGAGTAAACTATCGGGTGCCTATCTTACATAATAACGGCACCGATTACACTTAGGCTGGCGTCTACTGTAAGGATGATTGTATGGTTTCTCTTTCTGGCAGCACACTAATACGGAAGCCTTTGCTAGTGCCTCATGCACGGCTTCAAAGCTGGCCTGATGTTTGTATTCTCAAACCCATGTAATGTTTTTCTCAAGAGGCCTCGGAATGAAGCTGTGAGTGTTGACATGTTTGGAATGAAGCGGGAGACGAAATTCACCATACGCAAGAACGTCTGTAGATCTTTACGGTTACCAGACACCGGCACGTGAAGGACGTCTTGCAGCCTCCATGCCTCCAGGCTTGACCCCTCTCGCGTTAGCACGTGTCCGAGATACTTCGGAGATTCCTGCAAGAAGTGGCATTTTTTTGTTTTGTTTCAAGTTGTGCTCTTGGAAGTTTGGCAGCACGCTGACCAGGTGTTTGTCATGCTCTTTTTACCTCGACACAAACAAGAATATCGTCCATAACGACTGTAGCCCCTTCAAGAACCTACAAACTTTGTGCACGGCACGCTGGGATATTTCTCGGCCCGACGAAATACCAAACGGCATGCGTAAGAACCTATAGCGGCCAAACGGAGGGCTCCTGGTTAATAGTTTTGAACTTTCCTTGTCCAGAGTTATCTGCCACAATACGATGGCACCATCCTAAGTGGAAAAGTACTGCGCTCAGTTCACAGACGGCGCAACATCTTCTAGTGTTGGCATAGTACAATGCTCTCTAAGCAGCGCTTTGGTCAAATGCAATCGATCAAGAGATATCCGTACCTTGTGATTATTTATCACGATAACAATGTTACTTGACTACTCTGTGGGTTTTGTCCCTTTGACAATCACTCCGGTTACTTCAATGCCATCAAGTTCCACCTTTACACTGTCCTCGACTGCATACGGGATCGGGCGTGCCAATTTCACCACTCCTCGGGAGCCCGGTTTTAGCTTCAGACATGATATGACGCTCTTGAGCTCGCCCAGTCTGGTGGAAACGTCTTCGTAAAGCCTAACTACGTCGTTGGTGTCTTGTTCTAGTGAAAAAATATGACGAACTAAGCCAAGTTTCTCGGTGACAAAGCCGCTCAGGGACGCGGATACGTCGTCAGCCAAGACGAAGACTTCCATTTCAAACGTTCCCCAAGATCCGATCACCTGAAGGCAAATGCGCCTTGTTGAATGTTTCAGAAATAAACAAAAACGTTTTCAGAACAATGTCACCATTTGAGGCTGTTTTTTCGTTATTCTTTCTAGTTGGCTAAGCGATATGACTGAGCCATTCGCGCCTGTCCAGTCCAGTGATAATCTTTCTGGCTGTTATGTGACAATGCTTCCAGCGAAAAGTCTTCTGCCTACCTGCCCGCATGCATTGGCTTCCGGCGATGCAACATTTCGCTCTTTGGCACGCTTTGCGCACGTGCGTCCTTTTGCTAGGAATGATTCGCGGGCTTTGTGTAACTTCGCACATTTGCCACAGTACCGACTCACTTTGGAAATAGCAATAACTTTCTACCTGACTGTGCTTGCTTGAATAAATTTCTTCACTTTGATCTTTTTCTTACTCACGAGCTCGGCGCACTTCGCCGGTTTTGGCAAAAGAGAACTTTTCCGATAGAAGTTTCTCTTGTTTCTTGTGTCGCATTCCCAAAACCATTTTGCTTCTTAGCATGCGTTCTTCCAACTTACTGAATTCACAGCTTTTTGCGAGCATACACAGCTCAATTAACCAGTCGGTAAATTGCTCGTTTCATCTCTAATCGCGCTTTCCAAACTGGACTTCGCAGTACGCTAGGTATAGTGCTGGTTTATAAAACGCTTAGAACTTTCTCTTCAGTACTTAAATATCACTTTTTTCTTCTCCTGCTTCAAATACAAAAGTGCTGTATGTTTTTCGCGCGTCCTCTCAAATACTGATAAAAAAGCGGCTAGTACCTATTACAGCCGATGGTTCAGGTAAGTAGCAGTCATGAAGATTTTGAAGTTTTGCCTGCAGTGGTCTAAGGTACTCAGCTTCTGACTCGCAGGTCACGGGATCGAATCCCGGCTGTGGCGGCTGCATTTTAGACGGAGGAGAAATTGCTGTAGGCCCGTGTGCTCAGACTTGGGTGCACGTGAAACAACCCCAGGTGGTCAAAATTTCTGGAGCCCTCCAATGCGGCGTCTCTCCTACTCATATAATGATTTTGAGACGTTAATTCTTACACATAAATCAACTGAACTCTTGCCTACAAGCCTTCATGTTCTTCCAAACGTCCTTTTATGTGTCCAGGGTCCTCAGGGTTGGTAGCAGCGTAGTGACCAGAGTGGCTGGCTTGAAGTGGGAGGGTTGCTCGTTGTTCGCCATGGTGCGGATCCACTGAGACTCGTAGCCTGTCGAGTGGCTTGGCTGCGAGATAACTCTTCACCCATTATTAGCATTGTCGATTGCTAGCATCCTACTTTTTACACCATGTGGTTGCGCCTGAGCAATGTGCATAAAAGAATGACTTTTATTCAGGAAGGCGGTGGTTATATACATGGTACAAAGGGGGCGGCTTCAGGCTGGCTTAGAGCGTGGGCACAATTGTGCACTACGTGACATAACACTAACCAATCAACCAACCATCTAGCAAACAAACTAACTAACCATGGCCGCTGGTGTAGTCCGTTGCCAAATTCACCTCGCGCCCGCGATGACACCAAAACTTCTCCCATGAGAAACACTTTCAGACGCATTGCTACGCGCGCCAGTAGGCCGTAAATAACGCGTTTAGTAGTTGAACATCGCAGGTTGGATTTTGAATCGTTCTTAGAAGTACCTATTACACCACATATGCGAACAGTTTGCCATAAGAGGGTCACCTTTCGTCGAGTGTAGGCCTCTATACTCTACGTGAATGTTGCTCGTTTGACGCACTTGAAAGGCTAAGGGGCACTGATTACGTTTATGGGAGGCAATCGCTGGGCAGAATTCGAGAGCTGACGCATCGGAAACGCATAGCAAGCGGTTACGCAATGCAAATGTATGCGCTTTTAGTGCATCAAGAACACTGGGTGTGGTCCGAAGACTGAGTTATAATCAAGAGTTCACAACACAAACAAAATGTATTCTCAGTAAAGCTTCACACAAACTTGCGCACTCGGCAGTTATCAATTACAACTTACTAAATCACTGAGAGGGTATTTAAAACGACAGGAACAAGCTAACCGCATCACAACTGCAATCTCACGCGTTACAAGCTGTGCAAGAACATAGCGGCCTTGAATATACGTCTTGCGTACTCCACACTTCCATACTCCCCAATTCTTCGAACCTTACTAGAATATTTCTCTTCAAGGAAACACTGAAACAACCTCCAGCACTGGCCGTCTTTCCAGCGACACTCTTCAGCAAAGTACTCCAGCAGCGTCTTAACTCTATTCTTCAACATCGACTCACTGCACTACGCGACTCCCTCAAAACGCTACTACATTACAACTTCTTGGCCGAGTTCACTACCCGTCTTACCCTCCATCACCTCTAGTTTGGATCCTTCCCGGTTTCGCGAACATTCCAAGTTCTACGCATAGCACGAAGCAAAGTGACAGCCAGAGAAATGGGTTTCGTCTCGCCGATTCATCTGCGAAAACGGTCCCCCCCTTAAGAGGCCCCGCTGGCTAGAAGAGGAGGTGGGAGCAACGCACCCTGCAAGAAACGGCGGAGAGTGTTGCACTTGTTCATAACAACGAGAGGTGGCGCACGCGTAGCTTCTTAGATCACTTTGTCCCGTCAGAAGCGTCGTAGCACGCGTACAGCGTGCGTACGGTGTGTGCCTCCATTGCTACGTTTGCTCTGTAGTGGGTGAAATTTTGAATCATGGTCACGGCGTGAATAATAATGACCAAGCCTAGGAAGCCTGCGACGAATGAGCCTGCAGAGATGGAAGACTCGTTCACTCACTGCTTCAGCTTCAACAAACTGAGAACAAATAGCGTAATGAGCTTGATTTCAGCGCCAAAAAATAATATGACTTCTGGTGGCTTCGAACAACATTCCACAGCTTTAACTAACAGCCTGATTAAGTTTTATGTAACAGCAAGACTGCATTTAAAAGCAAAGTCTGAAAACGAGGCACGAGAAAGCAAGTGGCGTCAGCGAATGCGCCACATAAAACTTCGTCACGTTACTTAGGTTCATTACAAATTTGAACTTGGATTCCTTTTTATTGTTTTAAAAATGCCTTTCGCATGACATTTACGGTGTACAAGAATAAACACGTGGTTTTCAAGATTTTTCACGCAGTCTGTGTCACTCGATACGAAAAAAATGCACGAAGCATGAAGCTTCAATCTGATAGATAAAACGTAAACAACTGAAAAGTTAGTAATATGATATACTGTTCCTCAAACTGCATAGTATTTAAAAGGTTCACGTGAATCATGTCCTTTCGTAATTGAGAGCTTTTACTGACTCCTGCGCCTATGTTTGAGGTGGCACATATAAATTAACACAAAGTGCAATCATGAAGTGTGCTGCCCTCTGCGTTTACGTGGCAGGAGATATAGCTCATTGTTTTGGTCTCGCCAAACTCTGTAAAACGTTTACCGCATCTATCAGGGTGCGCAGCGATATTCCACATGAAAAACGAGGGACTCTTAAGGTCCGCTCTAAGAGTAGAACACGATAGTGACATCCTGTGCTTAATGCGTACTTCAACCACTTTGTGAATATTATGGAGTCTTGGTTTGGAAGACCTTTATTAGGCCCGAAGAACCGGCAGCCGACAGCTGAGATGATCGGACCAAGATGATGATGATACGCGACAACGATGGGGATGCATGAGCCACACATGATAATGATGATAATGTACCGATGAAGAGGATGCGTATACTAAATGCCCACATCAATTCCCCCCACGTGAAAGCGGCCAGCCTGGCCGCGGCAAGTCAAGGGGACAAAGAACGTCGCATGAAGGGCTTCATACGGGAGACATGGACGACCTCTGTAGTTCGATAACGGCGATCTGCTGGGGCTACAAGTGGCGTCACGCGATAATTCACTGGTGAAGTCTCTTCCAGAACTGTGTACGGTCCAATAAACCGAGGCTGAAATTTGTCGCACAAACCAGGTGCGCGAACAGGCGTCAAAAGGAGCACTTCGTCTCCAGGTTGGAAGAATACATCACGATGCGATTCATCATAAACTAGCTTTCTGTCTTCCTGGCGGGCTTCAGTGTTTGTACGAGCTCGTTGGCGGCACTGTGCGAGTCGTGAAACGTATTCCTCTGAAGAGGATGGAGATGAATTCACTTGGCAGGTAAAGAAGGAGACGTCCAGGAAAGTAGTAGGGGAGCGTCCATAAACTAGGTAAAATGGCGAGTAGCCGGTTGTTCGCTGAATGGCCGTATTGTAGGCGAAAGTGACGAATGGGAGAACAACGTCCCAGTTTTTGTGGTCTGGTTGAATATAGGCGGCGATCATGTCAGCAAGAGTGCGGTGGAATCGCTCAGTGAGGCCGTTAGTCTGGGGATGATAACTAGAGGCAGTCTTGTGAGTTGTGCCGGAGGCCTGAAGAAGTTCGTTCACTAGTTGTGAAAGGAAGGCCCTTCCACGGTCACTGAGCAACACACGTGGAGCACCATGACGCAGTATAATGGCTCGGAGGATGAAATCGGCAATCTCAGAAGCTGAACCTGTAGTAACGGATGCCGTCTCGGCGTAGCGCGTCAAATGGTCAATGGCTGTTACTATCCACCGGTTTCCAGCAGCACTGACTGGGAGGGGGCCATAAAGATCGACGCCTACAACTTCGAATGGTGTGGCTGGGCACGGAAGAGGCTGTAGTTTACCGGCGGGAGCAGATGTTGGTAGTTTTCTACATTGGCAGGTAGTGCAGGACCCGACGTACCGAGCTACGCTAGTGGTAATGCCTGGCCAATAAAACCGACTTCGAAGGCGATCGTAGGTTTTATGGTAACCAAGGTGACCAGCAGTCGGATGGTCATGAAGTGCCCTGAGGACTTCGGACCGAAGCGATCGGGGTAGAACGGGAACCCAGCGCTGACCGTCAGGATGGTAAATTTTGCGGTACAGCACCGAGTTGTCCAGCTTAAATTGCGAGAGCTGGCGACGGAGCCTTGCATTAGGTGGACGGGAACTGCCAGTGAGGTAGTCTATAATACGTCGACAGTATGGGTCAGCCAACTGTCGAGAAGGAAAATCGTGCGGGTCGTCCGAAGGCAGCTGGTCCATAGAGGCGAGAGAGGAAACCGCCGTAGACGTGGACTCCGAGGGCGTGTTGTGCAAATTGACGGCTGAAACCCCGAGTGGAGTCGCTGGTAGTGGGCAGCGAGAAAGAGCATCGGCGTCACTATGCTTCCTGCCACACTTGTACACGATCTCAAAATCATATTCTTGGAGGCGTAGAATCCAGCGTCCGAGGCGTCCCGACAAGTTCTTGAGTGTCGAAAGCCAACATAAAGCATGGTGGTCGGTCACAATGGTGAAATGGCGGCCATGCAGGTATGGACGAAATTTCTGTACTGACCAAACGATGGCGAGGCACTCCTGCTCGGTGATCGTGTAGTTCCTCTCGGCTGCGGAGAGGACGCGGCTGGCGTATGCAACGACTCGCTCTCGCGAAGAGTTGTCGCGTTGCAGGAGCACGGCTCCTAAACCGCGGCCGCTAGCGTCTGTGTGCAGGAAGGTCGGTGCATCATCGTGAAAATGAGCAAGTACAGGGTCGGTCGTGAGGGCACTCTCAAACCTGTCAAAAGCTGATTCACATTCCTGAGACCACTGAAAGGGCATACCGGAAGCAAGTAGCTTATGAAGTGGTGCGGCTATGGAGGCAAAGTTTTGTATGAATCGCCGAAAGTAAGAGGCGAGACCAAGGAAACTTCGCAAATCTTTTGGTTTGTCAGGGCGAGGGAAGCGAAGCACTGCAGCAGTTTTATCAGGGTCTGGGCGAATTCCGTCCTTGCTCACAATATGACCGAGTACCTTGATAGATCTGCTGGCGAAATGGCACTTTTTGGTGTTAATTTGAAGACCAGCGCCCGCAAGACAAGTCAGGACCTCGTCCAAGCGTTGCAGATGTTGAGAAAACGTCGATGAAAAGACAACAATGTCATCGAGGTAACATAGGCAAGTCTTCCATTTCAGGCCACGCAGCACGGTGTCAATCATGCGCTCAAAAGTTGCGGGCGCATTGCATAGACCGAACGGCATAACATTGAATTCGTATAGGCCGTCCGGCGTTGCAAACGCAGTTTTTTCTTTATCATCTTCGTGCATGGGGATTTGCCAATAGCCTGAACGCAAGTCGAGGCTCGAAAAGTATTCAGCACCCTGTAAGGAATCTAGGGCGTCGTCGATGCGTGGCATGGGGTATACGTCCTTTCTAGTGATCTTATTGAGTGCTCGGTAATCGACGCAAAATCGTACGGAACCGTCTTTTTTACGCACCAAAACCACTGGAGACGACCAAGGACTGGTTGAGGGTCGGATTATCTCCCGTTGCAGCATATCGTCTACGTTTTCCTCAATGATTTTTCGTTCGGCTAGGGAGACGCGGTACGGATGACGATGCACAATGGATGTTCCGTCGGTCTGAATACGATGTGCTGTAGCAGTTGTCTGACCCAGGCTGGATGAATGAACGTCAAAAGAGTTTGCATGCTTTTGCAACAAATCAAGCAGCTGCTGCTTCTGCAAGTCTGTCAAGTCCTTGTTGATGGCTGCTGTAAAGGCCGAGGAAGCAGCATGATCTCCAGGATGGCCTTTAGAGGAGGCAGGGGTAAGAGGCACGACGCACACAGGCTCCAAATCGGCAACGCAGGCGACAGTAGTGCCCCGCGGCAGTAAAATTTTATCTGGTGTGGTGTTCGTAGCAGCGAGGACAGCTGATCCATCGTTGAAGCGAGCCACACCTGATGCCAGAGCTATGCCTTTATTAAGGCAATACGGTGACGGAGTGACCAAAATGTCACCAGAGTCGACGTCGTTGGACAAAACTGTCACTAATTGATGTTCGTTTGGTGGTAACTCGATGTCTACTGCAGCGATGAGTCGAAGTGGCCTGTAGGTTTCGTCGTTGAGCAAGTGGTCCGTGTCAGTAAGATGGACGACACGTTGTGCACAGCAAATAGCCGCAGAAGCAGAGGAAAGAAAGTCCCAGCCTAAAATGAGTTCATGGGAGCACGGGGATAGCACAGCAAATTCTATATGATGAAGAATTTCGTCGATTAGTACACGGGCAGTACAGAGAGCGGAAGGGCGAATCATTGTTCCCTGGGCTGTAACCAGTGTCGGTCCATCATAAGGCGTCGTGACTTTTCGAAGACGGGCACACAAATCAGCACGAATAACAGAAAACGCAGCCCCAGTGTCCACCAAAGCATCAACGTCCACTCCCTCAACTGTGACCGCAATCATATTGTAGGGGCGCGCTGGAGGAATTGGAGTCTTGTGTTGGAATGCAGTTTGTCCTCCAAAAACTGCACCGCTTAGTTTTCCGGACGCCGATCAGAAGTAAGGGAAGCGGGCTGAAGAGGAGAAGAAGAGCGACGGTAAGGCGACGGTGAACGGCGTCGGGTTGATCGGTGACTACTGCGCAGTTCACCCGATGCTGGCGGAGATGGAGACCGACGCGGCGGTGACGAATAACGGCGACCCTGGTACAAGGCTCCTGCGGTATAGTCCCGTTCGCGTATGTCATACCCTCGGCGCTCGTCTTGCTGGCGGTTGCGGCAAAAGCGTGCAATGTGACCACGATAGCCGCAATAATAGCACGTAGGCCGAGTCGATCGATGAGGAGGGTAGTAGCTTGCGCTAACTGCACCAGGAGAGAGAGAAGTCAGAGGGACAGGTGACGGCTCACGCGGTGGTGATGAAAAGCTCGTGGGAAAGCTTGTGGGAGGGGCGGCAGCAACCGACGCGTACGTTCGTGGCGGGGACGTCGAGCTGACGGTGCCTGGTGGTGCGGCGGCGGTGTGCGGTAACGATGGTAGAGTACGAGAGACAATGGGCTGCAGGTTGGCCATTTGGGTCATGGACGTGAGCTCTTCCCTGATGACATCCCGCAATGACGTTGAAGAAGGCTGAATTGTAGATACTGATGGTAGTGTGAATCCCATTGATTCTAATTCTTCGCGTATTATCACCCTTATCGTTTCTCGTAGGTTTGGATCAGTCGTAGTACGGGCCGCGTCACTGTCCGGTTGTAGGCGCATCGATTCAAGTTCTTCGAGGCGCTGACAGGTTGTCGCAACGTCAGCAACGGTAGCCGGATTCTGGATTGCAAGGGCATTGAATGCGACGGGTCCAATGCCCTTAAGAAGCTGGCGTACCTTGTCTGACTCTGTCATTGGGGTGTCAACCCGGCGGCAAAGTGAAAGGACATCCTCGATGTAGGATGTATACGACTCCCCGATGTGCTGTTTCCGAGTCGCAAGAGCTTTCCTTGCGAGAGCTGAACGGACAGCCGGTGTGCCAAAGACATGGCGAAGCTGATCTTTGAAGGCTGACCAGTCGGGGATGTCCATGAAGTGGTTGAGGAACCACGTCTTCGCGACACCCGTGAGGTAGAATGACACGTAAGCGAGTTTGTAGGTGTTATCCCACCGGTTAGCAGCGCCGACCCGTTCGAAATCGTCCAGCCATTCCTCCACATCTTCCCCGCGCATACCAGCGAAGGGATGGGGCTCACGCTGGAGGCTGTTAATGACGTGAAAAGGCGCGGCACGCGGTGGCGGAGTGGGAACGGCTGCAGCACCGACCTCTTCTTGGTGCGACATATTTCCGGACACCTGGCCCAAGCGGCGACCTGAACGTAGCTCCAGGGGGTAGAGTGGTCGAGAGGATGGCGGGGGATCCAACAGCACGCTCCACCACGTATGGAGTCTTGGTTTGGAAGACCTGTATTAGGCCCGAAGAACCGGCAGCCGACAGCTGAGATGATCGGACCAAGATGATGATGATACGCGACAACGATGGGGATGCATGAGCCACACATGATAATGATGATAATGTACCGATGAAGAGGATGCGTATACTAAATGCCCACAATATTTTTATTAAATGATCTTATGCGTAAAAGCAGTGCAGAGGAAACTTGGGATAGTCGAAAATCGGATGTATGCGCTAAGGGACAAAGAAGGCAAAATAATTACCAATATAGATAGGATAGTTAAAATAGCGGAGGAGTTTTATAGAGATCAGTACAGTAGCCGGATAACCACAATCTTAATACTATAAGAACTAGCAGTAATCCAGATGCCACCCCACCAGTAATAATAGAATACGTCATAAAAGCCTTGGAGAGCATGCAAAGAGGCAAAGCTGCTGGTGAGGGTCAGGTAACATCAGATCTTCTGAAAGATAGAGGACAGATTGTGTTGGAAAAACTAGCCATCCTATCTACGAGGTGTCTCCTTACGGGAAGAGTACCAGAGTCTTGGAAGAATGCTAACATCATCTTAATACATAAGAAAGGAGATGACAAGGACATGAAGAATTACAGGCCGATCAGCTTGCACTCCGTAGTATGCAAGCTATTTACAAAGATAATTGCAAACAGAGTTAAAAAACATTACAATTCAATCAACCAAAGGAAGAAGCAAGATTTCGAACAGGCTGCTCAACAATCGATCACATTCATACTATCAATCAGGTAATAGAAAAATGCCCAGAGTATAGTCAACCACTATACATAGCCTTCATAGATTACGAGAAGGTGTTTGATTCAGTAGAAATATCAGCAGTCATGCAGACATTGTGGAATCAGGTCGTCGATGAAGCATATATAAACATCCTGGAAGAAATATACAGGGGATCAACTGCTACCATAGTACTCCATAAAGAAAGTAACATAATACCAATCAAGAAGGGTGCAAGGCAGGGGGATACAATCTACACAATGCCATTTACCGTGTGTTTACAGGAGGTTTTCAGAGGCCTAGAATGAGAACAGTTAAACATAAGAGTTAAATGGAGAGTACTTTAGTAACCTGCGCTTCGCCGATGACATTGTATTGCTCAGTAACTCAGGGGACGAATTGCAACTCATGATTACGGAGTTAGAGAAGGAGAGCAGAAAGATGGGTCTTAAAATTAATCTGCAGAAAACAAAAGTAATGTGCAATAACCTCGGAAGAGTGCAGCGCTTTGAGATAGGTAATAGTCCACTTCAAGTTGTAAAAGACTATGTCTACTTCGGGCAGGTAATAACCGCAGAGCCGAACCATGAGATTGAAGTAAATAGAAGAATAAGAATGGGGTCGAGCACGGGGGTTAATGATATCATAGTTGAAATAAAGAAGAGGAAATTGACATGGGACATGGGAAATGAACATGGGTCTTGTAGCGCGTAGACAGAATAACCGCTGGTCATTAAGGGTAACTAACTGGATTCCAAAAGAAGGCAAGCGGGTTCGGGGGAGACAGTAGGTTAGGTGGGCAGATGAGATGAAGAAGTTAGCGGGTATAAATTGGCGCCAGCAAGCTGCACAGGACCGAGTTAACTGGCCGAACATGAGAGAGGCCTTTGTCCTGCAGTGGACGTAGTCAGGCTGATGATGATGATGATGATGCAAGAAGTTTAGATTGTAGATTACTACAATAATCGTTAAAGTTGAAAGTGGCCTGCGTTAGTGAAACTTTCGCATATGGCTGCAGTCTGAATAATGGGATCATGTTTTAAACAATGACCACTTACGCGTATGAAATCAGTGCTTATTTGTTGTGCAGGCTCTACGTGTACTTATGGAAATACGCGCAGTGAAGAGTGTGCCTTTTCTAATAGATGACCGGCTTCAAGTCACAAAGTTCTTATGATAGTGATTGATTGATATGTGGGGTTTAACGTCCCAAAACTACCATATGGTAACGTGAGACGCCGCAGTGGAGAGCTTCGGGAATTTCGACCAGCTGGGGTTCTTCAACAAGCCCCCTAATCTGAGCACACGGGCCTACAGCATTTCCGCCTCCATCAGAAATGCAGCCGCCGCAGCCGGGATTCGATCCCGCGACCTGCGAGTCAGCCGCCCAGTACCTTAGCCACTAGACCACCGCGGCAGGGCCCTTATGAGAATCAAATTCTGACGCCCAATTGTAATGCACGCTTGTACCACGTAATATTACTGTGCTACTAGATTTTGCATTGTGAAGCCTGACATGTACAGGACGCCTGTGTTCATAAAGCGTGAACGTTATTTTCACTAATAGACCCTTTTCAAAATTCAGCGCTAGTTATCGAACGAAACCGAAAACATATTTTTCCCGTCATGTTGTTGACCCCCGGTACGCTCATTGGACTATCGTCCTAACGCGGTACACGTCCAGCAGGAACGCAAGTGTTGTCCATGTGTGCTGCAGGGAAGACTCATCCACGTCACTAGGACACATAGCCCACCATCTCGCACGAGTGAACAAGATATGGCGGAAGAGTCTTGTCCAGACTGCGTTTTTTAAAGGTTCTATTATAAGCAGACGCATGGCTGTGTGTAGAACGCCTACTTGCAACCCAAACGGCCTGAGTGCAACCCTCACTGGGATCCGGAAGTTTTTATTATTTATTTTTTTCACCTTTCTCGATTTTTCGGTCGCGACCAAGATGATTATTTTTCGCTCACCGGCGCCGACGCAGACTCCAACGCGTACATCATTGTCGCAACTTCTGCGAAATGAACTGTTTAATGCTATCAGGATAAAATTTGGTGGTTTAAAAGCTCTCAAGTGTCCTATCATCTTGATCGCCGCGCGCCTGGAAGCAGTGGCCGCAGGGAATCCGCCGTGGCCGGCTCATCTAAGCTGCGATGGCAGAGCCGCCGCTGCTGACATATTATGCTAGTGCACCACGCCGGCGCTCTTGCTCCCACCTCCCCCTCTAGCCACCATAGCTCCACATTGGTGTCTTGATTTTTCCCGATAGGCATGATACTCTGCCCAGGCAGCGATGCGAAAAATGTCGCCACTAGTGCCCTCGTGGCCGCACTGGCCATAACTGGGTAGTGTGAAGAGGGCCATCCGCATGTGAACGTACTTAGGCCCCCCTATTTAGTTCGGGTTTGGCGCGGTTTCCTGAAAATGAAGGACCTAGTATGCTTCTTTCGTCAACCCAACCGCGCTTGAGTAAGAAGCTCATCAAAGTGAAGTGCGGGTGCAATGGAAAAAATGTTTACGTTATTTTGGCGTGCTGCAACTTGCAATTCAAAAGCACGCGGCAACCACATGACATGAAATTCGAGGCAAGCACTGTGACGTGCTGTTTTTGATTGATATGTAGGGTTTAACGTCCCAAAACCACCATATGATTATGAGAGACGCCGTAGTGGAGGGCTCCGGAAATTTAGACCACCTGGGGTTCTTTAACGTGCACCCAAATCTGAGCACACGGGCCTACAACATTTCCGCCTCCATCGGAAATGCAGCCGCCGCAGCCGGGATTCGAACCCGCGCCCTGCGGGTCAGCAGCCGAGTACCTTAGCCACTAGACCACCGCGGCGGGGCTGTGACGTGCTGTCTCCCACACCTAAATGAGTTAAATTTTGGCATACATTTGATGCCATAGCGATGAAGTGCATACACGAGCAATGTATCTTACGATCATTGGTGCGAAGCTCGCTATAATCGGCACGAATAGCCCAAGCCATTTTCATTTTTGCAGGTCCATTCTCCATCCATCTCTCGCTTCATGTGTTATGAACGTTTTTACTAGGCACCCTAAATTGTTCTGTTGGCAGTTATCTTATGTTTGTATATACCTTGAATAGGGATACATGCGTGTCGTCTCAGTGAACAACGAAAGGCTAAACCGAGGCCCCCGAGATAGCTCCAGCAATCGCGGAAACCAACGACAAGAAAAACTTGATTGTGGTCACGACCAACACTATGATTTACGTGTATCACGAACGTGTTTGCCTTTGCTAGGTTAAGCCGGGACACAGATCCTTTAGCGCCTACGAGCGCGATGATGCGTGGTGGCGACCACTTCAAATTATCGGTGGTCGCGTCGTGTGCGATGCTCATCACGCGTGTCACCAGTCTACTGTTGCATGGCGCGCACCATGGTCAGAGGCTCTGTTGAGCTTCTTAATAAAAGTTACTACGGCTATCCGTCAAAGACACTCATAACAACAACAGAGGACCTACATTATTACACTTTCTCATGCGGCCGGCTGTAGAAAATGCTAGTAATTGGCTTACCCAGCGCGTTGGCGACTGCCCGTATCTAGTGTTCTCGCCTTCTGACTTCGCGACAACTACGGAAATCGGTAAAACTCAAATGCTTTACGTTCGTGGCGATGCCCAATGAAACAGTAGCATCGACTGAGGTCTTTTTTGTAGAACGCGGAACTGTTGCGTCTGCTCTTGTTTTCGCCTTCGTTCTGGCGAATGAACCAGCAAGCACTTCATGGTGGTTCAGTGACATATCAGATTAGTGGAGAGATATTCTTATCTTTTTTTAAGTGTTCAGTGCGCAAACACAGCCAATATTTTACCCAATCATCGTTTCGCATGAAGCAAGCTACGCCCCACACACAATCACGTACAAAAAAAAAAAGCACGAGAAAGCACAAGAAAAAGCACATGGCCATGCACAAATTCTCATGCAACCACATTGTTACAGAAGTGTCGTCCACTTTGATGGCGGGAACGTCAGCGTCTTCACGAAAAAAAAAAGCGGCTGCAACTTTCAACTCAGCGGAGATGCGCTCGCCTATTGGCTGCGACGCGACACAACAGGCCGCACCTTCTTTTTTTATCCAACGACCGTGAACTAACTAACCGACTGCTGCTGCTACGTAGCACCAATGCAGATGCCCGGAGCCCAGAAGCTGTCCAGCACTGACTGATATATCCAGCGCACTCCACGAAAACTTCACTGCCGTAATGAAAGGTGTACCGCTATCGTTCCTGCACTTCTGTAGCTGAAGATGACGTAACACCTCGTTGACAGTATTCGGCAAACTTTCTGTAAATAATATAAACGTAAGCACCTGCCTTTCACGAGCAGTGCGGCCCGACTGTTTGTTTTCGGGTTCACTCTGCGAGCTAAAGTGGGTCACTTTCCAATAGTCCACGCGTTCGCACTATTTGTGCCTATAAATGCCTAAAATTGATTGCGAAGAAGTTTTTTGCGCGCACTATATTCAAACCTTATAAAAAATCATCAAAAAGTAGGCTTTGGTGGCGTTGCGTTTGCCGTCACCGGCGGTACGATGTCGTCGTTTTGATGGTGGCGACGCCTCACAGCGCGGACGCGAAGCTCGAAACATGCCACTGGCCTGCCGAGAGCCAGATGGACGGGCAGACAGGTAGACGGACGGACAGACGATTTATGGTTTAACAATAAGATCCTCGGCCCACTCATCATCATTCAATTCGTGGATATGCTGTGATTGTTCTTTCGCTTCATGCAGGCCGGGCCAACAGTGTGGCAGCCTTTCTGACCCTCGGTGGCGAGCACCGCGATGGGGAAGAAGAGTGCACCCCGCCCACCTCTGAAATTACACTGTTTACATGCGATTGGGACGGCTGCAGACAAACCCACCGACGCACCATTTCGGAGGCCGTGCAGAGCTGAAATATATACGTAGCCACGCTGTTCATCAACAAGCAGCAAAAACCATCGACTCCATCGTGCACCTCGCTTACCCTGGCAGCCATTCTAGCCGTACAACAATGTAATCATGGTATGTTGAATCACGCATATATGCTCTATCGTTTCAATAGGTAGGTGGTGCCAGAGCTGTCGCATAACAGCAAGACGGCTGTTGAGTAGAATGTGTCTACCGGGTGGTTTTCTTAAAAGTGAGAACACGAATTAATTGCGAGAAGCCAACCAAAACGCACTCGTAACTCCAGTGAAGGAACACGTGCAAAGGAAAATAGCCATGGTAGAAAAAACAAAAAATCACAAAAATTACGCCATTTCCCACTAAATGGAACCACGAGTATCATACGAAGCAGTGCATGGGTCGACTGCAAGTTTCGTTCATCACTGGCACTTTGTGCTATGTTAACGCGCTCTCGCAAGTGGAGCACACCATGAATTCACTGTTTTTTCTATTGCTGTTACTCGTACCGAAGTTTTGTTGGAGCCCGCCACGCAGCTTCATCGCCACGACACGCGGTAGAATGTGGGCTCATCGCCTGTCTGCAGAATCTCGTTCCCCGACGCCGTCCCATGATTGCTTGGATGCAAGAGGGAGAGGCCACAGCATCTTATCTAGCCCGTCACACAGGCTGGAACGTGCTGGCGGTTGAGGGCATTCTGGCAATGCTCTGGCCAGCTGTTGCGCACGCGCAGTAAGAGTGGTCGCGCCACACACCACCGAATTGAGCTCTGCCATAATCAGCTTTGCATCTAAAAAACGGGAACGAAGTGATGACATCGGTTTGAAAGCACTGAAATTTAGATGAGTTTTTACTTTAACACGGTGGTATTTTAAGCGCGTAAACAGACAAGAAACGAGCTACAGTGGTAGAGAGACGAGCGCTGACATCGACTAACAACAACGGTCGTCTCCGCCCTTTTTTGTTCCTTGCGCCTCTCCTATTTTTGTCAAATATTGAGCCAACATACTCAAAAACCAGCCTTTCTGATGCGCAGAGGACTCACTTGGACACTTTGATGTCGCGGTGCAGCAAGCCCCGGAGGTGCATGTGCTCAAGGGCAAGGATAAGCTGGGCCATCACGATACGGCACTCATTGGTCGGCAAGTACACCGCCTTGTCCACTACTCGAAACAGGTCCGCGCCGCAAATGTATTCCATCACGGTGAGGTAGGCATCCTGCGAAAATGTGCTGTGGTGTAACCCCAAGCATTTCAAACGATAGCTCACTTTTCCAGCGTTGGAAGAAGACTAGACCATTACTTTGCAGATATTTAACATTATTGTATTTTTCGGTAAGCGAAGGGCGATAAGAAAATAGCCGCTATATCTACAAAATATAAGATGTTACACTCGGCGACAATTTTCTGGGGCAGCACAGCCAAAGCTACGATGACGGAGCTTCTCCACATGTGTAACTACGCCAAGTAGTTTGTTCTCGTGCGATTTCGCTTTCGGTTTCACATGCGCATGAAACATGTACTTTTTTAGAACGACCACGGTGGAATAAATCTTACATTTATTCGGGACGAAATAAATCAAATGTTCATGTTTAAGGGAAAGAACACGTAGTTTCTTTGAAGCGTCAAAATTTATTTCAGAAAAAAGTATGGGCGAGCAGGTACTGGGCGATTGGTACGATGCAAAGCCGAGAAACCATTTCCTAAATATCAATAAATACTTGGTCGGCATCATTGTTTTCCTTCTTTTAGAGACGCAAGAACATTTTATAGACGCTCACGTTATTTTTTTAGGGGATGCGAAGGCAACGATGGGAAGCAAAAAACTGGCAGATCCCACGTATAGTGGGAATCGATGATATGCGAAGCACGAATAAGAAAAAAAATGATATACCACTTCCAAATCACCACACCGTTACGAGGTGGAGGTAAGTTATGCCGTACATGACTTAGCGGGTCATGGTTATCATTTTTGAATGTGTCATTTGCCTTTGTCCTCTATTCGCGTCACATGATACCATATTTAGTATATGTGGGGCTAGCAGAATGGCCGTGAGTACGCTATGAGCATGGTATGTTGTCATGTTCTTGCATGACACGCGTCTCATGATTATATTGTTTGCACCAGTCATATACCTTCTCATCCATTGACGTCACGTAACACCTAATTTGGTATATATGGAGCTAGTGAAACCGCCTCGAGTGCACAAAGAAGGGCCCAATATACTCCAACGTAACGTTGACGCACGCGCACGCTGGGAACAGGGTCGCTACGTTAGCAAAACGTGAGCACTCTAGAGTCTTGCGCCACGAGCGACCATTGCCACGAGCGACCATTTCTAAAAGTCTATTAGGACATTATCGCTGTTACCGCTGCCACAAAGAGTGACACTTTCTGTTCGTTGTTGTGACCATTCGAAATGACAAAGAATGTTTCAAAACAGGTTGAACAGTTCAAAGATGAACTCCGGAATGAATTTAAGAACTTGAAAGAATCTCTCGAAAGAAGGATGCGTGCAGAAGAGAGAAAGCTCCGGACTGAAATCGACGACATGAAGCGCAGCATGGATTTCATTAGTAAAAATCTTGATGATGCTAACTTGCGGCTTGATGCTTCTTTGACGGAGAACAGCTCTCTTAAAAAGAAAATGAAGCACTCCAGCATAAAGTTCGCTCATTAGAGAGGGAAGTGATGGAATGTCAAGCCAGTCTTGTCAAAACTGAGCAGTACTCGCGCAACAAAAACCTTGAGATCAAAGGTGTTACGGAAACACCAAATGAGTGTTTGGGAGATGTTCTTGCTCAAATTGGAACGGCCATCAATGAACCTGTCTGCGCGAACGATATAGACGCAATTCACAGAGTGGCAACGAAAGACAAGACAAAGAAGAACATTATTGTTCAGTTCGTGAAGCGCGAAAAGAGAGACAAGGTTCTAGAGAAGGCTAAGAAAACAAAACTTACGAGCGGAAGCCTGGGTCTATCACTGGAAGCTTCTAGAAGTGAGGCAAATCATCCTATCTTTGTAAATGAACACCTTTGTCAGTATCTAAAGAGACTACTTGGTATGGCAATAGCGCGCAAGCGCGAACATGGCTGGAAGTTTGTCTGGATAAAAAACGGTGCCATTTTCGCCCGTCGCGATGAGACTTCATCCATCGTGGCAATAAAATGCGAGAGTGATTTGGACAAAATTACCGCCAGAGGATAAGGATACGCGCCCCCTGCACGAACACTTCGATTGTCCAGATTGTAGAAACATGGAAGCTAACTACGTGCTACCTGAGGACATGCGTGGTATCATATCTGACAACCCAGAGAAGCTTTTCAAGGCTTTCCATCTAAATGTTAGATCCATGCAATGTCAATTTGATGAAATCTACGCCCTTTTAGAATCCTGCAATATTAGTTTCGATGCACTTATTTTCACTGAGACTTGGTACAATGAAAATTCGGATCACTTTGTTTTAACGTCTTGCGATCATTTCTAAACAGAAAAAATTGTAGGGGTGGAGGAGTTTCTATTCAGGCTGCTATACCACGTTTTGAAATTCTACCAGAGTTTAGCACTGCTACTTATGATATCAAAGCCATTTGTATTAGGAAAAATAGCAATGTGTTCGCTGTTCTGTACAGACCACCAAGTGGCAACATTTCGGCGTTTTTGAAGTTTCTTGATTCTTTGCTTTCATGTGCCAGTGAAAACAGATGGTTACTAACAATAGGCGGCGATATGAACATTGACATTGCAAAAGGCTTGAGTGCGGCGAATGATTTTTTGCTTGTGTTTCAAAGCAACAATATCTTATATCAACACGTACACGCGTAACTCTTTCATCAGCATCTGTGCTGGATTTGTTCATTACTAACCGAAACACTGATGACATTCTCTCCGGCGTTATCAACAGTGACGTCAGTGATCACCTACCTACATTTTGCATGCTTAACCGTAACAGTTCATTGCGACAAAGGGATCGGCCTCAGCTCGTGTACAGGGATATATCGTCTAAAGCGCTAGAGGTGTTTCGGGATAAGATTTCTAAAACAGATTGGAGGGAAGTATTTCTTCTTGAAGACAACAATAAGTGTTATGACTTATTTATAAAAATTTTCAAAAAACATTATTTAGAGTCGTACCCATCACGGAGATACCGTAAACAAAAAAGGGTGCACAAACCGTGGATCACACATGAATACATCAAGCTTATTAAACATAAGAATAAGCTTTTTGCCAACTTTCTTAAGTCTCGTAACACGGAAGAATTAAAAGAGTTTAAGAAATTTTGAAATAAGATGAATAAAGACATTAAAAATTAAAAAACGAATATTATAAGCGTGTATTTGACAACGATTGCTGGCGTAGTGTTAACAAAGTGTGGAAAAAATAAACGAGTTACTAAACCAGAATACCAAGGATTATACGATCGACAACCTCGTCATAAATGACGAAACGATTGGCGGGACCGAACTCGCCAACCTTTTCAACAATTTCTTTGTTGAAATTGGAAGTAGCACCTACTGTCACGAAGCTGCTAATCGTATCCCGAGACTATCACACACAATGTACTTGCAGCCAACATCTGTCCCTGACGTGACAATGCTGTATCAGAAGCTTAGGAACAGTCGTAGCCGCGATGTGGATGATTTAGGAATAAAACCAATCAAATACGTTATAGACTTAATTGCACCAGTGCTTACACACACACATATAACGTCGCTATATCTACTGGGTTTTTTCCAGACAGCATGCAGGTGGCTAGAGTTTCAGTGATTTACAAGAATGGAGACAAAAATAGCTTAAGCAACTATCGTCCTGTGTCAATATTGCCCATCTTTTCAAAGGGACTCGAGAAAGTAATAAATTGTCGTATTGAGAAAATTATTACAAAATACAACCTATTAACAGATCACCAATTTGGCTTCAGAAAGGGACGTTGCACTGAAACAGCACTTCTTGTTCAAAAAGAGGAAATATTACAGAATTTTGAAAATAAGGTCATGACACTGGGTATATTTCTAGATTTTAGTAAAGCTTTCGATCGGGTAAACCACTCCATTTCATTTGAAAAGTTAGAACATTATGGGTTACGTGGGGCAGTGTTACAACTTATTAAATCTTATTTGAAAACGCGCTACCAATACGTTGAACTAAATAATTGTAAATCACACCTTAGGCCTACTGAATATGGGGTTCCTCAGGGTAGCATACTAGGACCAATTCTCTTCATTTTCTATATTAATGATATTGTAAGAATCTATGAGTATTGTAAATATATTATATATGCCGACGATTGCTCGGTACATCTTGAGGGAACAGACTTGGAGACCACAACACGAAAGGGTGATACATTATGTCATAACTTACAGACCTGGTGCATGTTCAATAGGCTTACTTTAAGCGAATCGAAAACTAAATGTGTGTTGTTCCGTGCCCCGGGCATTTGAAGAAGCATCGACGATTATATAACTCTTGGGCCATTTCAAATCAAAATCGAGAAACATATTAAGATTCTTGGTGTAATTTTTTCAGAAAATATGTCCTGGAATAAAGATGTGAGAACCTTACTGCAAAAATTAAGCAGAGCAGCCGGTGTATTAAGCCGAAACCGTCACACTTTTCCTGTTAGCATCAAAAGAATGTTATATTTCGCGCTCTTCAACTCTCACTTATATTATTGCACGCTAATAAGGGGAAACACAACATTATCAAACTTACAGCAAATATTCTTGGTCGAAAAAAAACACTTCGTTCCATAGAAAAGGTCTCGTTTCTAGAACACACAGAACCTATATTCCACAAACATAAAATTATGAAGATTAACAACATATACAAACATAAACTACTGAGAACATACAAAAATGCCACATTAGGAAGAACACAGCTATTCGAAGAAAGTGCAAATCTTCGAGCAAATACAATTTCCTATCCTTTCAGGTATCACCGACCATACCACGTTCCTTTCTCGCGTACCCATTATGGTAAAGAAAAACTTGATTATGTACTCGCAACCACACTAAATGAACTAGAACGAACAAATGTTGACGTTCTTAACTTTACTAACAAAACCTTACTAGATCTGTTTATGTAAATGTATTAGAACTACTCATGTTTGTACATTTACAGTAGCTGGTTTTACTAAAGTGATTGTAACTTAAAACATACATTGATGTTTTTTTTTTCATTAGAACACCATAGTCTACATAACTACTTTTGGTAATCGCATTGTATATACTGTGGCTATATAGACTTGTTAGATGTTTTGCCCTGTCCCTACTGCTTTACGGGTGACCAGAGCTTAGTCAAGCTGCGCAAGCGCAGCTTTTTTTTCTCTGGTCCCCTATTTTCGCAGTGACAATGCGCTGTATTGTCTGAAGCGAAAATAAAATTCGATTTGATTGATTGATTGATTGATTGATTCATTGATTGCAACCAGCGTCCGTCGGTGCGGCCCGAAAGCAACCGGCGCGAAATGCGACATGCTTTATTTTACGCCGACGCGTTATCCAGACAGCACTGCGTCTGTCTCTTTTCGAGACGGAGGAACGCAGGACGCGCTGAAACGCGCATGCGTCAAAGCCATGCAGCGCGGCGCACGCCTGCGAGTATATGGCAGGACCAGCGCTTCGCGTGGCAACGCCGGCGTAACCCGACAAAACGAACGCCGGCGCGCACGCGCGCCGGGTCACGTCGAAGTGTATTCGCGCCTTGGCTGTGGCTTGCAGTCATGTCTTCACATGACACGCATCTCATGATTTTCATGTTTGCACCACTCACATACATACGTCATCCATTGACGTCACGTAATACAAAATTGGGCATATGTGAAGCTAGTGAAATGGCCGTGAGCGCATCATGAGCGTTGCATGTAGTTATGTTGTTACATGACACGCATGTCGTGATTATCTTGTTTAGATGTGTCATTTTCTTATGTCGTCCTTTCACGTCTTACAATACCGAATTTGTATATGTGAGCCTACCGAAACAGCCGCAAGCGCAACATGAGAGTGGCATGTAGTCATGTTGTTACATGACACGCATCTCATGATTATCATTTTTTCGCCAGTCACATACCTTCGTCATCCATTCACGTACCGTAATACCAACTTTGGTATATGTGACGCCAGCGAAATGGCCGAGAGTGCATCATGAGCGTGGCATGTAGACATGTTGTTACATGACACGCATGTCATGATTTTCATGTTAGAGTCTGTAGCTTGTGTTCGTCATGCAATCATGTCATATCATACCAGTTTTGCAACAAACCATCTGAACTAAACCACCGTAAGCGCAGCAAGACCTTGATATGTAAATCATGAAATTTATGACATACATTTCATTATGTTTATGTTATGACTAGTGAGTTATGCTCGTCATACAGTCATGTTATGTCGAAACTAGTTTGGTATCGATATCACTATCCAAACAGCCAGGAGAACTAAAAGCCGTAGGCGGCTAGATAGATAGATAGATAGATAGATAGATAGATAGATAGATAGATAGATAGATAGACAGATAGATAGATACGCTCAATGTCGCCGAAGTTCGCTAAGAAATGCTTGGCATTTAAAATCTTGGCACCGATCAGTCATGAGCGGACGTCTGACATTCGTAAATCCAAGTGGGTGAAACGCGATCTTTACTCCGCCGAGAACGCCGTTCTTGCGCAGTGATCAGGGTGATATCCACAAAAGCGAATGTTACCGAGGCAAAGCGAAAAGAACGAATCTCTCCGTAGACGCCTACGGGAGCCGTGTTACGGTACGCGATCTTCAGCGTTATCGTATCAACTATATCAGGCAGACGAAACACCGATCACGTATGCAGTGCAATTTAGAAAATTGGCAGATCCCACGTACAGTAGGAATCGATGATATGCGAAGCTGAAATGAGAAATGTTGTGGTGTCAGTTTGAAATCAGCCGAATGTTACGAGGTGGAGGTAAACGATGCCGAGCATAACTTCCGTGTCATGATTATCCGGTTTTGATGTGTCACTTACCTTCGTAATCTATTCACGTCGCGTAATACCAAACTTAGCATACATGGAGGAAGCGAAACGACCACTAGAATGCTATAAGCGTGGTATGTTGTCATGTTCTTACATGACACACATGTCAGGATTATCATGTTCGCACCAGTGATATATTTCGTCATCCATTGACGTCACGTACCACCAAATTTGGTATTAGTTGAGCTGGCAAAACAGCCGCGAGCGAATCATTAAGAGCCCAATAAACTCCAATGTAACGTTGACGCGCGCGCACGCTGGGCACGGTGACGCTGTGTTAGCAAAACGCGAGCTCAGTCTGATGCCAGATGCGACCAGCGTCCGTCGGCTTGGCCCGACGGCAACAGGCGCGAAATGCGACATGCTGCATTTCGCGCCGATGTCTTAGAGAAGCATTACTTTATGCTGATGCGTTACCCACACTACACTGCGTCTGCCTCTTTTCGTGACGGAGGGATGCCGGAAGCAGTGAAACGCGCACGCGTCAAAGCGACGCAGCCCAGCGCGCCTATGAGTGTACGGCAGGACCGGCGCCTGGCGTGGCAACGCCGGCGTGACGCGACGAAATGAACGCCGGTGAGCACGCGCACCGCGTCATGTCGAAATGTATTGGCGCCTTGACTGTGGCACGTGATCATATTCTCACATGACCCGCATTTTATGATTATTATGTTTGCACTAGTCACCTACCTTCGTCATCCCTAGGCGTCGCGTAATACCGAGATTGGTGCATGAGAAGCTAATGAAACGGCCGCGAGCGCATCATGAGCGTAGCATGTAGTCATGTTGTTACATGACACGCATGTCATGATTATGATGTTTGCACCAGTCACATATCGCCGTCACAGACAGATCTATCTATCTATCTATCTATCTATCTATCTATCTATCTATCTATCTATCTATCTATCTATCTATCTATCTATCTATCTATCTATCTATCTATCTATCTATCTATCTATCTATCTATCTATCTATCTATCTATCTATCTATCTATCTATCTGTCTATCTATCTATCTATCTATCTATCTATCTATCTATCTATCTATCTATCTATCTATCTATCTATCTATCTATCTATCTATCTATCTATCTATCTATCTATCTATCTATCTATCTATCTATCTATCTATCTATCTATCTATCTATCTATCTATCTATCTATCTATCTATCTATCTATCTATCTATCTATCTATCTATCTATCTATCTATCTATCTATCTATCTATCTATCTATCTATCTATCTATCTATCTATCTATCTATCTATCTATCTATCTATCTATCTATCTATCTATCTATCTATCTATCTAGCCGCCTATGAATTTTAGCTCTCCTGGTCGTTTCCATTGTGGTATCGATACTAAAATTGTTGTGGCGTAACATGTGAGCATGATGAGCACAAGGCACTAGTCATAACATGAAAAGTAGGATATGTATGTCATGAATGTCATGATTTACATTTCTTGGTCTTGATGCTCTTGCGGTGGTTTCGTTCACATAACATGTTGCAAAACTGGTATGGTGATTGATTTACTGATTGATTTGTGGGGTTTAACGTCCCAAAACCACTATATGATTATGAGAGACGCCGTAGTGGAGGGCTCCAGAAATTTAGACCACCTGGGGTTCTTTAACGTGCACCCAAATCTGAGTACACGGGCCGAAAACTGGTATGGTAAGACATAACTGCATGGCGAACACAGGTGACAGACCCTAACATAAAAATCACGACATACGTGTCATGTAACGACATTAGTGAATGCTACGTTCATGATGCGTTCGCGGTGGCTTTGCAAGCTTCGCATGTACCGAAATCAGTATTACTTGACACGAACGGACAACACAGGTAAATGACACGTCAAACATGATAATCATGGCATGCGTATCATGTAAAAATATGACCACATGCCACACTCATGATACTCTCGCGGCCATTGTGAAGCTGGCTTCACAATGGCCGCTTCACAATTGTGAAGCTAGCTTCACAATTCACATATGCCAAATTTGGTATTACGTCGCGTGAATAGATGACGATTGTATGGGACTGGTGCAAACATGATAATCATGAGATGCGTGTTACGTACGAAAATGGCTCTGTGCTACCCTCAAGGCGCCAATACACTTCGACGTGACGCAGCACGCGTGCGCGCCGGTGTTTGTTTCGTAGCGTCACACCGGTGATGCCACGCCAAGCGCCGATCTGCCTGACATACACTCGCAGACGCGTGCCGCGCTGCATTGCTTTGCCGCATGTGCGTATGAGCGCGCCCAGCATCCCTCCGTCACGAAGAGAGGCAGTCGCAGTGCGGTCTGGGTTACGTCGTCGGCGCGAAATATTGGCTTTCGCGCCAACAGACGCTGGTCGCACCAGTCGTGCCTACCGTCAGACTATGGAGTGCTCGCGTTTCGCTAGCTTAGCGTCGATGCGCCCAGCATGAGCGCGCGTCAACGTTACATCGGAGTATATTGGGCCCTTCATGATGCGCTCACCGTTGTTTCGCTAGCTTTACATATACAAATTTGGTTTCACGGGACGTGAATAGCCGGCGATCGTATGTGATTGATGCAAACATGATTATCATGAGGTACCTGTCATGTAACAGCATGACTACATGCCACGCTCATGAAGCGCTCACGGCCGTTTCGCTAGCTCCACATATACCAGATTTAGTGTTACGTGACTGATTGATGATTGATTTGGTTTAACGTCCCAAAAGCACCATATGATTATGAGAGACGCCGTAGTGGAGGGTTCTGGAAATTTCGACCACTTGAGGTTCTTTAACGTGCGGTGTTACGAGACGTCAGTGGATGATGAAAGTATATGACTGGTGCAAATGTGATAATTATGAGATGCGTTTCATTTAAAAACATGGCTTCATGCTATGCTCACAATGTGCTTATGGCCGTTTTGCTAGCTTGACATGTAGCAAATTTGGTATTACGTGACGTGAATGGACGGCGAATGTAAGTGACGGGTCTAAACATGATAATCATGATATACATATTATAAAAACTTGACAACGTGCTACCCCATAGAACAATTTTATATATGAACCTTTATAAAAAGCCCCATATTCGGCTACATCAGGAATTGGGCATATCATCCTGTATATAAAATCTCTATATATGGGCCTCATATAACCAGATATGCCCAATTCCTGATGTAGCCATATATGGATCCTATACAACCTTTTATACCTAATCCCTTATATACCCATAAATTGGTGTTGCTGTATATGGCAATATATGGCCAACATCTATACATGGCTATATATAGAAGCGTACATTTAAGGTTAAACATGGTCTTATATGGATACCTTTGGATATATAGCAGTCCAGATGGTTCATCTATATGATTTCAGCTTGTGTCGCCAGCAAAAATTATAGCCGAACAAATAACGCTTCAGCTAGAATTATAGCTGTTGAAACGTCTGCATGAAGTAACTATCGTCTCCAAAACAAAGGCAGTACATATTCCCTCAACACTCTTGTTCAATTAAGGCATACTCATTATATCTCGAGTTATTCTCAAGAAATAATTGCTAAAATGTAACTTGGCAACATATTTAAAGTTTGTGGTGGGCACATCTCTTTGTTAGTTCATTTTCCCTGAAGAGATACATTCTTTGTGCTTCAATTTATTGCTTATTTATCGACAATTTATTTATTTGTCTATTTACTTTGTTACCCACAGCACCAATTGGCATTACAGTGGGGGAGCGTTTACAAATAGTAGAATACAAAAAAGATACATATTCAGCCAAACAACTAATCAAAGTCGCTTCAATCACAATCTGCCACCCAAACACATATATAAATAAAACTGTAACACACCCAAAAAATGCAACTTACTCATTCTAACATGGAATAAAACAAATATTTGGAGGAAGTATAGGCAATGCTAGAAGGCAGTTGGTTCTATCCTGTGATTCTTTTGACAAAAATCATTTTGAAATACGTCAGTCCGCATATATATGCAACCGCATATATATGTCTGTTTTCTCCAACAAAGTTTCAGTTGTCAGCGTGCGCTGTGTCCAGGTGTCTTCCTTTTGTATTTCAAGTTTTTTTTGCGCAACTCAGTAATAACATATTATTGCTCGTGCTTTAAACTATGCTACCTGTTTTTACACGAAAATGCAGCCATGTGCGAAATCTTCATTAAGACACTTTCATCTTTCTCAATTACACAGTGCTATTCCACATTTAAATTGTTCAAGTAGCATCATGCAATGAAAAGTACACACTGAGTGATTGAATTACGTGCAAGAAACACGATATTGCTATCGCGTTCAACTCTAAAAAACGGAGCTTAATGATCCCCCAGTTTTTCACGCAGTAGCAGGCCGTAATGCATCAGACGAGTTTATTTGTCGGCTCGTGTAAAACTATCCACAGTGCTCTCAAATTAAAACGTGACATCACATTATTTTGTGTAACTATGTATGCGGGTATGCGCCGTTCTTCAAGATAACCACGCGATATTGCGACATCAGTAACGATAATGTTGCCTGTGATGTACGCATTCCAGTCAAATATACATTTATATCACCCGAATTGTAGAAAGTGGAAACAAAGTTATGGGCTATTCTTAAGTTTTTCCGTTTCGATCCGTGAGCATTGCACCCTGCTTTGAAGAACCAAATTAGCAAAAAAAATTTCACTGTGCGTCCTTATCAAAACACACGAGAATATAAAAACAAGGGGAGCGTAGACGAAGAAAGAACAATTCGAACGCAAGACAAATTCAAACGCGGGCTCATAAATCTCATGACACATTTGGAGTTGACACCATTGGAGTTGAAGAAAACAAGCATCCAAAGACTCCCCGGGCACGCCGTCTCTCCCCCCCCCCCTCGGAAGCGTGGTTTCGCCAACCAACCTCCTCACATCGGCAGCCGAGCAAGCCCTGGAAGGTTCTCAAAGGAAAGGGGCGTGGTGATGCAGAGCTGCGTCACGTGTCGCCGACGGCCCTCGAAACGTCTCGCTCTTTCCCCAGCCTTGGCTGTGCATTGCGCCGACGAAAGGATGAGAAGTTTCTGGAATCTAGCGCGAAAGGTATTTAAGCGAGGAGCAGAGAAAGCAAAGCAGGATAAGAAAGAATTTTGCACCAGTGTGCGTAAGGTCTTTCCGCCGTGTTAGCGAATCCTTTTGCCCTCAGTGACAAAGGAGGAGATGATTTCCACCTGAGGGGTGAAGACTCGTGCTACAAGCAGAAGAGTGTGACTACCGCCAGAGAGCGAAGACGCGTCCTGCAATCCCAACGCGTGGGAAGCCGACGTGTTACCGGCGAGGAAGTTTGGTGCTTGGAGAGTGGCTAATTGAAGACGCGAGGTTTCCTGGAAGAGACACTTCGGGGGCAGCGGAACGACAACAGCCCTGGACTTAGAGTGAGTGATTCTTGGAAGAGTATCATTCAGACTTTGTTTCAAGGACTTTGGACTGAATAAGTTTTCAAACTCTTTTGCCTTTAAGTGTCCTGGTTGTTCGATCCATGTGATTGCAATGTAGTGCATATTGTTGTTTGTGTCCGTTGTTTCGAGTGCAGCTGATTGTACTGCGTATTACGCTGTTTGATTGGTGACATATTGTATTCAACTATTGTCGAGTGTGCATATTTGTGTATCGTTTGATCTGCCATACTTGAGAATATAATTTTGTTTTGTTTATCAACTTTCGGCTCTGACTCGTTCTTTGGACCACAGCCGGACCACTGGTGCGCCAAAGAGGACTGCTTCTAAATTGTCCACGCTTTCGTGGTGCAGTTCGGGGGGCTGATTCTTCGACCCTTGAAATTAGCTCGGCGATCGCCTCCCTAATTAACTAGACCTGTGACAATATCGTGGTGTACAATTTGTAGAAGCCTGTAAAAGAACCGGATTCTCGAGAGATATTCTGCCAACAGGGAAAGAACGAAGGCCTCGCATGGCAGCACGTTTAATGCAAGTAGAAAAAAATCAGCATGCTATCAAAAAGAACACCAAGATCACTGATATCATAAACCTCACATAACGACACAGTATTGACAGCGTATGGAATTGAAACGTTGGACGTTTTGCGAGATACAACAACAACAACAATAATAATATTACTATTAATATTATATTATTATTATTATTGTTATAATTATTAATTTTATTATTAACACACTCGTATCATTCTGACATGGCCGAAAATATCTGGCCTAATTGAAGGAAATGCTAGTGTCCGGGTGCCCATGAATCTCTGTACGCGAGAGTGTAATTGAGCAGTTTGGTGGGTATGCATTGGCATACATATTTTATAGATAAATGCACCACAGCGTTGCTGTTGAAAGGATATGTTCGCTAGCAGTTTTAATTATTACGCGCCTGCACAGCAAGGGGCTGTTTACACAATGTAGAGTTTGGCTTAGGCATCACGCCAGACCGCAAAAAATGTGTCATACTAATTGTATTCGCAAGGCAATGTTTCAGCTAATCCTCATGATGGCACGCGCACATTAGTGACATTGACCAAGTAATGACCCACCCACTCAAAATAGAAGTTTTGTGATTTTGGAAGTCTACGTTAAATGTTGCTATAAAGCTTCAGCATTTAAATGCATGGTCAATTAAATGCGTATCACGTGTGAGTCAGTTGCACCTTTCTTAACCTATTTGTGTAAGACATGATATTTATTTCACGCTTGCAAACATTACACCAAATTTAAATATTTACTAGTGCAATCCTAAAATTTTTGATAAATTTACTATGTGCACAGCCAAGAACCTTATACGTAGCCAAAACAAACGCAAGATGTGTTTTTGAAATAATTTAGTGCAACTTCCATCTTCAATTTAATCATAATAGTGACTGCAGGTTGCATTCACGTAAGTTCTTTTTTTTATTTTTGAAGATACTCCATTAAACACTGTACTGCGCATGCAACTATGGTAAATGGCCGCTGAAAGCAATCGCAGATGAGGTGTCAACCGCATTAACTAAAATCTTGTTATATGAAGGGAGCACATAGCCATCAATACAGCAATAGTGTCCACCGATGTGGAAGCTAAAAATGCATTGAAATTACTATTTCTTGCTGCCACATCAAACAATGCACTAATGTGAACAATATAAGTTGCGTGCATTTCGTATTAACATAATACTATAGAGGATTGCTCTATAATAATAGCGAGGTTCGGGAGCTTCAATACGTTTTGTGACCTGACACGATTCCTTCCTTGTAAAACATGTCTGTTCTCGTATACACTATTTACGTTGTATTAATTGCAACTTATTGTTGAAAAGCTAAATGCCATGGAAAACTTAGATTTTGAATTACAAAAATTCATGAATAGTTCCAACTATCACATACACAAAGCTGACCTGAAATTTAGGCTTTTTTACATGGCAACAACAACATATATAAATAATATTCTTGTTGTTGTAGAAAATATTCAGGGCATCTTTGTGTGCACATTGTTATATATTACAATCTGCATAAAGGTGTGTGATCATGGTGCTAAATATATACGTGGTTCATCCCATTTAAGGGAGCACTTACACATATAAGGATCCACTTGATATATTATATATGGTGTGGTAGTGCCTTATAAGGACGGATTTGACTCTTTATATGGGCCAACCACGTCATATATGGCTCTATATAACCCTGTAGCAGCGAGAGAAGAGGAGACGTGAGATGACGTCGAAGGCGGCCGATGGGGCCGAGCCGATCTCGCCACTTTATTGCAGGCCTGAAGCGGAGCCACGTCGGCTACCAGCGTCCAAACCGCCAGGTGCGTGAGCTCGTTCTAATCCTCGCGCAGCTCAAGCTAGCATCTGCTGCGCGAGAGGCGCGGCGCGGTGATTGAGAAAATGATGATGATGATCATGCACTACAGGGCTCCCCCCCCCTAGCGCTTTGCGCGATTTGAAGTGTATATGACAAAGAAAGAGAAAGAGACTATGTACATGAACGACAATCCGCAAGGTGTCCGTTTAGGAAGTCCAGTTTGTCAACGTGTAGTGACCAAAGGGAGCCAGTGGGTCTCTGGTGGGCGACACTGGGAGTTGCGCAGAGGACGAAGAAGTAAGCGTTCCGAAACTGTGTTTGCACACAAGTGGGTGACAGGATGACCAGCTGGGGCTAGCTGGGAGCGCACAGGGTGTCGCGAGTGAGCATTGCAGGTAGAGAGGCGTTCAGGGTGAGGTGACGACGGGTGCACAAAAGCCGATTTGGCCCCTGCGCGCGAAGCAATTAGAAGTGGCGTAGTGAAGTCCTGCAGACCACCCATCGACAAGCAATGGCCTTGACGGTGCCCTCGCGGGCGTGCACAGCACTGGTGCCGATGTCGGTACGCAGGTGTCGTGACGTGAGTGGCATCTGAATATGAGTGGATCTGACCACCCACGCTGGCAGTGAGCAAGTAGGATTGTACACGCCGGGCAGAGGTGAATGACGCATGCGGCCCGTAAAAGGGTGTGCCCACAGTCCAGTCACACGCCAGCTCGCCCACGGCTTCCGTCAAGAACTCAGCAGGAGGCGTGTCACGGGATCCAGCAGACATGGACTCCAGAGGAGGCTCAGTGGGCGTACCCTGACCTGACGAGACACCCTCAGTAGTTGGCGCACGTCGGTTCGTGCGCAGGTCGGTATGGAAGATGGGTGCCCGCATGCCAGGCGTGAGATGTGCGGTCTGCTGTGACATAGGCAGATTAGGCACGTCGTCCTCAGGAGCGTCGGTCATAGTCGCAACATCTCGGAAGTCTGGCCGTGGTTGAATGCCCTTGGCTTCAACCTCGCCCGCGAGAGACCGCGAGGGCGAGGATGGTTGCTGCCGGCCAGACACGCAGATCACCGAGGTGAGTGGAGAGGCACCCCCGGACATCGTTGACACTGAAGCCCTCGCGACCGGGGGGTGAACAGCAGGCGTGACGATGTCCGCAGTCGTTGTAGACGCCAGGGCGCTCGATGACGCCGCCGTCGCAGAACCCGACGTGTCAGCCGTGCCGTGAGCCATGGAGGTCGGCTGAGACGAGCCGGCGGCAAGCATGCCTGCAGCGTCGTCGGCCGAGGACGATGAAAACACAAATCTCGTGGCTGACTGGTTGCATTCAGCCCAAATGTCGACAACCTTGGCGGATGGGCAGTCGAGCGCAGGACACGCGTCGCCAGTGGCCAGACGAGAGGTTAAGTCTCGTTTATCGGACGTTGTTGAAGGCGAAAGCTTCGAGGTAGGAAAGTCAACAACGGGCGAAAGGTCACCTGTGCCAGACTTCGATGCGGGCGGCAAGGTGGTCGTCATGGACTCCGGTGGGGCCACGGTGTCGCGTGCCGTCGCTCTCATGGAAAACATGGAGGTAGCAAGCATGCCAGAAGTACCATCGGCCGCGGACCTCGAAAAAACGCACCCCGTGGTGGAGAGGTCGTCGGCAGCAGGAACGACCTCAAGAACCTCGTCGGATCTGTGACCGGGTGCGAGAATCACCGCGCCAGCGGCCGGATCCAAGGCGGAGGGAGACGTTGTCGGGGAAGCTAGGTCCTGGTCAGTGAAGACTTTTGGGCCGGAGGGTACCGCACGCTGCGACGCGGACGAAACCTGTAAGTCGCGGGTGAACGGCAGCGGGTGGTAGGTGAGGCCATGTCTGGCAAGCACCGCCGAGCAGAGGTCATCGTAAGGCTGCTGGCTGGAGGTTGAAGTGCCAGAGAGATGACGCAACTCTACCGGAAGGGCGTCTTGAAGAATGGCGTGCATCAGCGGCTGGTCCGTGACGCCATTCACCGCAAGAACGGCGTCGAGTTGCATAAACCATACCTTTGGGTAGGTCGATTGGAACGGCGGCACTGGCGGGCAGAGTTGCGGGAACATGGCAGCGGGCCGTTCGGCGAAGGGCGTGTTCTCCGGGTCACCAATGTAGCAGCGAGAGAAGAGGAGACGTGAGATGACGTCGAAGGCGGCCGATGGGGCCGAGCCGATCTCGCCACTTTATTGCAGGCCTGAAGCGGAGCCACGTTGGCTACCAGCGTCCAAACCGCCAGGTGCGTGAGCTCGTTCTAATCCTCGCGCAGCTCAAGCTAGCATCTGCTGCGCGAGAGGCGCGGCGCGGTGATTGAGAAAATGATGATGATGATCATGCACTACAACCCCATACATGAACCGACTCCGCCAGATATGCATCCATATATGGTAAATGGAAGCAACATATGCTGACATATATGCTTATATGTGGCCACATACGCTGACGTATATGCTTATATGTGGCCTCATATAACCTATATAGGAGCTATATATGACATTTCCGAAGGAGACGCTCTTAGCACACTCGCGGCCGTTTTGCTAGCTCCACATATACCAAAATTGGTATCAGGTGGCGTGAATAGGTGAGGAATGTAAATGACACGTCCAAACATAATAATCAAGACATGGAAGTCATGTATGGGATTACTTAGCTCCACCTCGTAACATTTTGCTGATTTTAAAGCGATATAGCAACTTTTATAATTTGTGTTTCGCATACAATCGATTCCCGCTGTACGTGGGATCTGCCAACTTTTCAAAATGCGAATGCATTTCAGCTGCGGGAGTGTGTATCCCTAGCAACCGGAGGTGCCACCATGTCACGCTTCAGCGTCGGCAGGTGTTGGCAACAGCTGTGGGAGCACGCGCTTATGCTAGCCCTTAGCAACTGCAGCCCCCACCTCCTTGACTTGAACTTGGCTTGCCACCACCTCAATGCAGAGCATTGCAAACGCGTTAAGAGCTTTTGTGGTGCCAGTGTTTGCGTAGTGTTTGTGTTGATAAGATGCTGATATTATCGCCGTCAGGTACAGTGACAGGTGCATACTTCGCCCCTGCTTCTCTTGCCGTTCACTCTCTCTCCTCCCTGCGCCCCACTTTCTCGTCCGCTCGCGCCTGAGTCTAGACTGTTCGCTGGCGGGGCGCTGCTCAAGAACATCCGAAAATGTGTGTTCAAAACGCCGCTGTGAAACGGCAATGCCGTGCCGAGTACGCTGTTTCTTTTGTTCCCCTCATAGTATATTTTATTACGCACGCTAGCACTAGAGCTTGAAACGCATGCCACGTTTCTCGTGACAGAGAAACGCCACCTACGGCGAACGGCGCTATTGGCTGCACGTTGTAAGTAAAAGAATTGGCATTATATCCTCGGAGTGAATGATGGAGAGTGGGGCGAAGCATTCGTCCGTCCATTCGTTCTTGCTTCCGTCCGTCCATGCGTCCGCCTGTCTGACCGTCCATGCGTCCATCCACCCGTACGTGCGTGCGTCTGTTCGTGCGTCCATCCCTGCGTTCGTGGATGGACGGACGCACGGAGGGCTGCACGAACGGATGAACGCATGGGCGTACGCAGGAGTGGATGCATGGACGAAAGCAGGGACGGATGCACAGATAAACGTGCGAACGCACGAACAGACGCATACACGGACGGGCGGATGGACGCACAGGCGGCCACACAGTCGCACGCATGGATGGACGGAAACAAGTACGAATGGACGGACGGATGCTTCGCCCCACTATCCATCATTCACTCCGTGGATATGCTGCCATTTTTTTCTCACGTTTTCCTCCTCCCGGCACGCGTTCTCGCGCGGGTAGACAGAACCAACACCACTGACACCCAACTTTTTAAACGGGAAGCATTTCTTGGCGAACTTTGGCGATATTGAGTCTATCTATCTATCTATCTATCTATCTATCTATCTATCTATCTATCTATCTATCTATCTATCTATCTATCTATCTATCTATCTATCTATCTATCTGTCTGTCTGTCTGTCTGTCTGTCTGTCTGTCTGTCTGTCTGTCTGTCTGTCTGTCTGTCTGTCTGTCTGTCTGTCTGTCTGTCTGTCTGTCTATCTATCTATCTATCTATCTATCTATCTATCTATCTATCTATCTATCTATCTATCTATCTATCTATCTATCTATCTATCTATCTATCTATCTATCTATCTATCTATCTATCTATCTATCTATCTATCTATCTATCTATCTATCTATCTATCTATCTATCTATCTATCTATCTATCTATCTATCTATCTATCTATCTATCTATCTATCTATCTATCTATCTATCTATCTATCTATCTATCTATCTATCTATCTATCTATCTATCTATCTATCTATCTATCTATCTATCTATCTATCTATCTATCTATCTATCTATCTATCTATCTATCTATCTATCTATCTATCTATCTATCTATCTATCTATCTATCTATCTATCTATCTATCTATCTATCTATCTAGCCGCCTACAACTTTAAGCTCTCCTGGCCGTTTTGATACTGGTATCGATACCAAACATGTTATGGCATAACATGACTGTATAAAGAACATATTTGATTAGTCATAAATGGAAATCATGACATGTATGTCATGAATGTCACGATTTACATTTCATGGTCCCGCAGCTCTTGCGGTGGTTTTGTTCACATGGCATGTCGCAAAACTGATATGGTATGGCATGATTGCATGGCGAACGCAAGCGATAGACCCTAACATGAAAATCATGATATGCGTGTCACGTAATAACATAGCTACATGCCACGCTTATTATGCGCTCGTGACCGTTTCGCTAGCGTCACGCTAGTGCCAAATTTGGTACTATAGTACGTGAAGGGATGACGAAACCACGATGCTGGTGCAAACATAATAAGCATGAGATGCGTATCACGTAACAACATAAACATGCTACGCTCATGATACACTCGTGGCCGTTTCGCTAGCTTCACATGCACCAAACTCAGTATTACGCGACGTGAACAGACGACATAGGTAAATGATACATCCAAACATGATAATCACGACATGCGTGTCATGTAACAACATGACTACGTGCCACACTCTTGATGCACTTGTGGCCGTTTCGCTAGCTTCACATATGCCAAATTTGGTATTACGAGACGCCAACGGAAGACAAAAGTACGTGAATGGTGCAAACTTGATAATCATGAGATGCGTGCCATGTGAGAACATGACTACATTCCATAGTCAAGGTGCCAATACATCTCGACGTGACGCGGTGCGTGTGCTCGGCGGCGTTCATTTAGCCGCGTCACGCCGGCGTTGCCACGCCAGGCACCAGTCTTGCCATATACTGGCAGACACGCGCCGCGCTGAGTTGCTTTGACGCATGAGCGTTTCAGCTCGTCCGGCGTCCCTCCGTCACGAAAAGAGGGAGACGCAGTGTTGTCTGGGTAATGCATCGGCACTAAATGCAGCATGTCGCATTTCGCGCCGGTTGCCGTTGGGCCGCGCCTACGGACGCTGGTCACGCCAGCGTCAGACCATAGAGTGCTCGCGTTTGGCTAACGCACATTGCTGTGCCCAGCGTGTGCACGCGTCAACGTCATGTCGGAGTATATTAGGTTCTCTCCAGAATTATTGTACATCCGTTCTTTTGAAATTTCCTGCTTGAAATTCGGTAGGTCTCCAGAGGTCATTTCGAAAGCATTTTAATCTACCGCGTGTCCCTCTCTGTTTCCTTCACCTTCTTAACCGATGTTTCTTTTTGGCTTGGCATTCTGCTGTTGTCTAAATACTTGCTCAACGATTTTTCAGTTCGCTTCTTCCATTTAGTATCCCCATTATTCATGTGCAAGTAGCTGAAAACTTTCGTAGGCCAACGCTCCTCTCCCATTTTTCGCAATCGCTTCTCTAATTTTATCGTGCTGCTAGCTTCCCTGCACTCGAACGAGGTCCATCTCATGTATCCTTGTACCCCCTATTTTGGTGTGTTTCCGCGTGCTCCTAAAGCAAGTCCACCTATGCTACGTTGTTTAATTTCGAATTTGGCTCGAACCTCTCATCTCATGCAGGAAACCGCATTACCGAACGTCAAACCCGGGACCATGTCACCTTTCCAAATCCCTCTCACAACGTCATAACCATTGTAGTTCCAGTGCGCCCGATTTTTCATCACAGCGGCATTCCTGTTACTCTTAGTCATTACGTATCTTTCGTGCTCCCTTATGTACTCAGCCCTGTTATTTATTCACACGCCCAAATATTTGTATTTATCCACTATTTTTCGCGTACTTGTACTATATGATCACTGCCTTCATTATTATTAAAAATCACGATGGCTGATCATTCCCTACTGAACTTTACATTTAATCCATCTCCCTCATTACCACACATCTATGTATCCCTGCACATCGTCCTTGTTGTCCGCTATTATTAGTATATCATCATCATACCTCAATGCTGGTGATGACTGTTTAACGTGTTTTCCTTGCTTGTAAAAAGAGAGGCAGAAGCCGATTCGACTCCCCTAAATCAGGCTTCTAGTCTCTGTCGATACTTAATAAATAACAACGGTGACAAGGGACATCCCTGTCAAAGCCCACTTTGTATTTCTATGGGTTCGGATACCTGTTTTTTCCATTTTTAACTACCCTGTTACTTTTATAGATATCATTCAGAAGATTAGTTATTCCATCTTCCCCATCTAGTGCTCTCACTATTCTCTAGAAGTCTTCTTGAATCACAATATTGTAATTCTAATGAAGTACATACAGCGCGAGCTCAAAACGGGGATACTAAAGAAGAGACACAGACACAGCGCTTATCTGTGTCTCTTCTTTAGTATCCCCGTCTTGAATTCGCGCTGTACCTACTTCTTTGCGCAAAATGAACTAGGCCAAAATTTCACTCTATCGTAAGATCCCTTGATATCTAGAAATGCCAGTGACAGCGGCATGTGTTCTCTTTCCAATATTTCAATACGCTGCATCAATGAAAGCAGACCGTCCTCCAACCTCCTTTGTTTACTGAACCCATTTTGTAGTTGTCCCAGCACCCCCTCACTCTACACCTATGTCTGTAGTCTTTCCTTTATTATCTGCATCGCCAACCTGTAGACTACTAAAGTCACTGTTATAGGACGGTAGTTGTTTATATCACCGTAGTCCCCCCTTCAATCATAGATCATGCTCATCATGCTTAGTTTTCACGCATTGGGGGATTCACCATCCATTATTGCTTTGCTCGCTGCCTCTCTTAATGTTTGCTTAGAGTTTGGCTCTAGTTTCATTATTAGCATAATTAGGATGCCCTCAGGGCGCGTTGACGTGCTGTCAGGAATACTCTTCTCTGCCCTTCCCCACTCTTGTTGTTCCAGAAGAGCCAATTTGCTAATTGGTTCATCCTCATCTAGTGTGGTGCATCCAGCACTTTCTTGGTGTTTAAATTTTTTATCGCCATTGTTCTTGTATATTCCATTTCCTCGTGCCCTTCTAGTCTAACTCTTTTAGCTGTAGGGTTAAACCCCTGTGTCATGCTTGTCTTATTGCTCAGGGAACTGAGATAGTTCTAAAACTTTGCAGCTGCTTTTTTATTCTTTTGTTTACTTTCGTCATCTTTTGGGCTTCCTTTTTTTAAATCTTTTCACTGCTAAGATTGGACGCTTCTCTTCTGCAACTCGAAAAGTTGTGCCCTTTTCTTTTGACATTATCTTCCGGTTTACCATTCTCTTTAACATTTCTGTGTTCCCTGGAGGCTTCCTGACGTCTTACTATGACTCTCTCAACTTCCTCATCTCACCAGTTCTTGTGTTTGTGTCTCCTTTTCCTGGTTGATGAGTTAGATTTGTGTACGTTAACTTTGTTTTAGTATCCTCAATGATTATTTTTTCAATCTATTTAGTTGCTATTTATATTTGCCTTTCAGAATAAATATTACCTTGTGGTCGCTCATAATGTTGCCTGCCCATTTTCATTTCTCTACCAAACTCAGCTTGATTCTGCCCTGTAACTTTTCTGTTTAGCAATAAATTTTCCCTGCACTCCTGCTTGACGCTTTTCCAGTCTCTACTTTTGCGAATAAATGCCTCGATACCTCCCCTTCCTTTTTTTGCTGCCTTCTGTTATATAACAATATCGCATGCGCAGTCCGGATTGCTAGGTGGTTGTTCCATGTACTGAAGATGTGTTTCTACAAGCTCATATACCATCAGCCTCTCCTCCCTTAGCTGTTTTTCTAGCTCTCTTCACATCAATCTATTCCTGCCACCCTGCATGTGGATATACCCAACGTCTAAATGTGCTCGGCCCTCATGCCTACGTCGATTTCTCCCCCGGACTCTACGTGTCTTAGATATTAGCGTCACTTTGGAATCGCGTCTGCCTATACCACCTGTCAAAGAGTCCACGAGGTTGTTTTCCTTGTTACTAGCTATCCTGGAACCCACAGGGCCCGCATGTCTCTCTCGTAAATAAAAAGCTACTGCGCCTTCTGCAAGTTGCCAGCCCACCTCATGACCTAGCCTCCTATAGAATAGAATTCTGCCTTCTCGTAAACCACCCGACCTATGCCCCTCTCTACTTATTTCCTCTACCTCAAAGCCTTTCTCTCAACTCATCGCCATATTTTGGGTGGCGTCACCCAATGGATGGATGGATGGATGGATGGATGGATGGATGGATGGATGGATGGATGGATGGATGGATATGGCTGTATCCTTTAGATCGGGCGGTGGCTAGCGCCACCAAGCCGTAATACCTAATGAACCAAAAACTAGATTTATTTTTTCCTCTTTAATTAGTCAGGTTCAGGATTCGTACTTTGCAGTGAAGGGTTTAATTTCCACTCGTGCCTTGACTTTTGCCACCAATCACATAACCTTCTTCTAGTTAATTCTACCCGCTTAAAGTCTATTTTGCCCTCCCTCTCCCTAAACCCCAGTGCTTTGAAAAACTCTGCGCCATCATCCTGAACTATAGGATGAAGCCCTTTACAGAACATTATCAAGTGTTCAGCAGTTTCTTCTTCCTCTCCCCACGCACTGCATACCGTGTCTACCCCTTCGTATTTGGCCTGATATGTCTTGGTTCGCAATACTTCCGTCCTGGCCTCAGACAGTGGAGAACTAACCCGAATATTATCATAGATCCTTTCCTTGGCAATTTCCTGCTTAAAAGTTCGATAGATCTGTAGTACGGATTCTTAATCATGCCAATTCACCACATATCGGTCTCAGCTTCCTTCACCTTCTTCTTAACCGATAACTCTTTTTGGTTTGGCCCCCTGCTGTTTTCCAAGTATTTACACGTAAATGTTTTGGTTCGCTTCATCCAATTTTCATCGACATTGTTCATGTAGCTGAAAACCTTCCTAGCCTAACGCTCCTCCCCCCTTTCTCTCAATCGCTTCTCAAATTTCATCTTGCTGCTAGCTTCCCTGCCCTCAATTATGTCCATTCTATACCACCTTGTACTCCCTGATTTGGTGTATTCCCGTGAGCTTCTAAGGCAAGCCTACCTATTCCACGTTGCTTAATTTCGAATCTTGCTTGAACCTCTGGTCTCATGCACAAGACCACATTGCCGAACGTCAGACAAGGAGCCACGACCCCTTTCCATACTCCTCTCACAACATCATACCTATGGTAATTCCACAGTGCCCTGTTTTTCATTACCGCTGCATTCCTGTTACCTTTAGTCGTCGCGTATCTTTCGTGTTCCCTTAGGTGCTCGGCCCCATTGCCTATCCATACGCCCAAATATTTGTATTTATCTGCAATGCCTCGGGTGGCGGCGCACCATCTAGTGAGCGTTGTTGGAATCACTTGAAGACGACTTTGAGTGGTGACCGCAGAAGTGTACAGGCAGGCAATGGGGACCTTTAGCTGATCATATTTTGCCTCACTCTTCACTCAGACAGTCGCGGATTGCGCCACTGGGCATGCGCTATAGGGAACCAAAGCTGAAGTTTGCAGAGCAATGACAGCGCTGTGCCTGGTCCTATCGGTGAGCTCCGGAACAGTTGAGGAGAGATGCCGGAGAGGTCGCAGGCGAGTGAGTGTGTTTCGCCGGAACAGGTGCGCGCGCGATACGCGTGCAGCGAGTTCTGCATTCAGTGCGGCGAACTTGGGCGCCGTGCCATCAGCTGGGCGCTAAAATGAGACGCTCGCTGTGCGAAGTTGCCTTTCCGCGATGGAAGAAGCGGCCCCACGGAAGCGTCACCGAGGTCCGAAGTATTGTGTTGGGGGCTGCCACAACAATGCTGAAAACACCAAGGGACGCTCTCCACGTGTAAACCTGTATGAGTTTCCCATCTGGTCACAGCCGGCGAACCCAGCAGCTTTTGCTAAAGGTAGAGCAAGCATGGTACGAGAGCCGGAAAGAAAAATTGGCCCCGTATCTGCGTGTTACACCACTAATGTCGTCGAAATACGATAGGATTGCGTCAGGATAAAGTGAGCAAAACGTTTATTTGATATTCCGCGCAAGAAAATCGGTGAATGGTAGTCTGGAGGCACTGCGTTAGAGTGTCTTGAGCGTGCAGCAGAGGCGAACGAGTGCATCAAGTTACGGCACACGTGAGACATGAGCGTTATCTGGCAGTTATCCTGCCAAATGG